>NW_006785389.1:935093-1015852 GCF_000442215.2 Lipotes vexillifer | reverse complement strand
AGCAGGAATTTCCTACCTTTGGGTTCTGTGAGACACCTCCATTTCCTCCCAACACATCCTTCTCCTTTGGCTGTGACCAAAGGCAAACTATGTTTCTTGTCCAACCCTCCCTAAGTGAGATACAAGGAGACCAGGCAGCAAGAGGTGAGTCCAGAAAATAACTGAAGCTGCGGGGAGGAGGGTAGATGGGCTATAGAGGGCTTCTCAACCATCAGGCCTGGAGCCAGAGGGTGGAATGAAGCAAGTGACAGGTCCCACATGGGTTGGGAAGGCCTTACCCAGAGAGACCAGGAGCCCGCAGGTCTCCAGCATCACCTCCTGGTACAGGGTCCTCTGGGCGGGGTCCAGCTGCCCCCACTCCTCCTGGGTAAAAGTCACGGCCACGTCCTCATAAGTAACAAGCATCTGGAAAGTCAAGCAGACGCAGTTGTGTTGGTCTTGGGGCTATTGATCGAATCAGAGCCCATCTCTCTCCATGGCAAAGATGCAGAGACCAAACAGCCCCTGAAGGCCGAGCTCTGTGCTAGACTTCAGGAGGCAGACACTGCTCTAGACTGATCACAGCAGTGTAGACGACAGAAGCCTCCTAGGCAGGAGCCGACAGAGAATGAAAAGAGGTTGGGACCCTCCCGCATGGACTGTGAGGCACAGAATGGTAAGGGTGCTAAGGTGTCAGACAAATGGGAAAGAATAATAATGACAACAAAACAATACCAATAATAATTACAGCAACAGCACCCCAGACCCACTGGTCCTCATTGTGTGCCTGCCTCATGCTGAGGCATTTACATGTCTTGTTAAAGTGTCTGAAAGTCCCCAGCTCTTAAGTCTCACCCACTCCTGAGGTTTGAATCCTAAGTCCTAAAGTCAGCACTTGCCTGCTGTGTGAACTTGGGGGCCTCGCTTAATTTCTCTGAACGTTGATTACTGAATCAATACAATGATTCTCACTGAGCAATAATAGTTATGAGAATTAAAGAAAAAAGAAACAATGGGTGACTGGCCACAGCCGGTGAGGTCAATGCCATTATCATCTTCATGTCAGTCAGGAGACCTGAGGCCCAGGGAGCTCTACCAGTTCACCCAAAGTTTACATGTGTTGTGATCAGAGGCAGGATTTAAAAGCAGGTTCCTCTGGTCTGAGGTCTAACAGCATAACCATGACCCACTGGCAAAGTAAAACCACAGTTAATGAAGATGTGAAGAATTTTAAATAAATTTCCCAGTTATATTCATTTCAGCCACTGCTGAAAATAATTCTGCAGACGTGGGCAGAGGAGCAGATTCATCATCACCCACCTCACAGGAGAGTCACCTGAGGTGGTGGTACCTGCTTGGGAAGTGGCAGGGCCTGGACCAGCTCCTGCTGCCATGTGAACCTTGGAGACTCCCAGGGAGAATCCACAATGAGCCATCACTTCTTTTTTCTACCTGAGACCTGACAGCATGTATCCCGGAGGAAAGAATACTTCAGGGACCAGGGAATAGGAATTGCTGAGGACACTGGAGGCTGTAGCCAGGAGAACAACAGCCTTTGATTGGCCATGATGTCTGTCCTGGCTGAGCAGGATGGAACATTCAGCCAACGGCCACACCGTCTGGCCCTCCCAGGACATGTCTCAGCAGATGGGGGAGTAGGGAGGATTCTGGCAATCACAAAGACCCTCTGGGGGTTCCTTAAACAACCAATATACCTTTTATTTGGTCCACACTCTTCCGCATGCTGAAATGCCATGTCCTTGGTTCATGCCAAGACTGCCTACTGGAAGGAAGCCTGCTTGGCTCGCAAAGTTTACTTTAGGTGTCACCTCCAGGCAACCCTCTCCACTGTTCGTAGAGAAGAGGGTAAAAATACAGGCTGTGGTGGCGACATACTGGTTGTTAGTTTCTGCTACTAAAGAACTGCAATGAACTTGGGCAGGAAACTGAACTTCTCTGAGTCTCAAGTTGTTCTTGTACAAAACAGTGATAATAACAGAACTTAGCTCTGAAAAGGTGAGGAGTACATGAGGTGATGTATTATGCCTGTCTACCTGCTAACAGCAATGACTCAATCGAGGCCGGCCGGCTATTATGGTTCTTTTCTCATTGTTTTCTCTTTCCTCCCACAGCATCCTGGACAAATTCAACCAGGAATTTTGCCAGGGTCCCTACACAAAAATGCCAGAACACAGGCAACAGGAAGGGGCCATTTTAAGCTAACTGCTAGAAAAGGCCTCTCCAAATAGGAGACATCTGCGCAGAGGCCAGAAGGATGTGAGAGAAAAGTCCTGCAAAGATATAGGAACAGTGGGACTTCCCTGGCGGTCCAATGGTTAGGGCTCCATGCTTCCACTGCAGGGGGCGCAGGTTCGATCCCTGGTTGGAGAACTAAGATCCCCCAAGCCCTGCAGCACGGCCAAAAAAAAAAAAAGATACAGGAACAGTACTCCAGGCAAAGGCCAGTGCAAATATAAAGATTGGGGGCGGGGCAAGGGGACAGAGAACTTATCATGGTCAGGTTGGTGTGTCTGCAGAACAGTGAGCCAGGGAAGAACGGAAGGTCAGAGGAGGTCGGCCGGGAGGATGGAAAGCTGGAATTCTAGAATTTTAAGTGTGACGGGAAGGAAGGAAGCATCATTCATCCTTCACGCACTGATGAAACACCTGTCGGAGACCCAAAACTGTGGTAAGACCGCGGATAAAATAACGAGTCAGCGCCACTTGTAATTAAACGACGAGGACAAAGAGAAACCCAATGGCTTACTTAGCCTCCAGCCTGCCCAGGAGCCCTCTCCGAACCAGCGGAGAAGCAGCAATGCCAGCAATATGGCCCACTCACCCGCGCCGGATCCAACCACGCCGCCGCCATCACGGGACCGTGAGGAGAGAGCGGGGCCAGAGAGGCGGCTCCAGGATTCAGCCGCCCGCCTCCTGCCCAGAGCAGGTGGGGGAGGGGGTTGGGGTTGGTGGGGGGGTCACCTCGGCCGACGGTCGCACTCTGAGCCTCAGTTCCCCAAGCGCAAAATAGGCACGAGGCCCAGGCCGTCGCGTCAGAGCTGCGGGGACGGGGTCGGGGCCCCGGCGGGCGCTCACGGGACACTCCCGTTACGGAGGACCCAGGGCGGGTGTTGGGCTAGTACACCGACACGGAGGTAAGACACACCCTCCTCACTGGCCTGCCCAGCTCGGGGCTGGGAAACGCACCCGGCCCATCGCCACAGGACCCACAGCCCCAGAGGCCCCAGCCGGCACAGATAGATGACGCAGCTCTCCAAATGGTCGGAGGTCCCGCCCCCGCCGGCGCGGGCCGCAGGAAACCTCCCCCCGTTCTGAGCCGTCACTGGCCCAGCATCGGCGCAAACACGCGGCGCTCAGCCTTCTGGGTAACGTAGTATTTTTTTTCTCCTGCAAACAACCAGGTGTGTGGAGCAACTTGCCTCTGAGCATCAGTGGAAGCAGTAATTCTGGACTCTCTCCTCAAACACCATGAATGGTCTCTATCGGTGGAAAAAAACTCCCAGACTCCCAGATTTTTTCTGGCAAGGAATGTGAAAAATGTGTCCTGACCCTGGAATTCTGTCACCTGCTCCTTCCTGTTCATCCCTAGTATCGCTTTAAAGCTCACTGTGTAGAGCCCTGTAGGCCACTGTAAAGAAGTCGTAATATGTTCCCTGTGTGTTCTAGAATATACCCAGGAATTGTTTAATTTGGTATATGTTAATATACACAGAAATGGGAATGATTGTCATGAAGGAAGTAGTTTATGCTCACACATTCCTAGAAACAGGAGACAGGGCACATCACAAAGGGCCACGAGTGGAAGACCAGGATGGGTCAGGAGGTAAGAGAGGTGAAGAAAGCATGGTCCACAGCTTTTATTGTGTTTTCAACAGGAAAGATAAGGAAGGGTAGGATAAACAGTTTGGTATTGGCTAGTTTGAATACTGTCAACAGGCTTTGGAGCATACGGGCTAACCTTATTTGCCCGGCACAGGCCCTTAGATGATGAGAAATATAGTCTCCTAAGTGTAAGAGTCAGAAAGAGGAGGGTTTCCAACTAGGGGCTTTGGGTTGCTTAATTTACACATGAAAGAAACAGCCCCTAAGCGTAGTTTGTTACCTCTAAGAATTGGCTAGTCCTGAAAGGGGCATTCTTGGGAATTTCCTGGCAGTCCAGTGGTTAGGACTCCATGATCTCGCTGCTGAGGGCCCAGGTTCAATTCCTGGTTGGGAAACTAAGAGCCCACAAGCCACGCTGTGTATTTGGGGACCTCAATTAGTTGTCTTTCACCATTTTCAGAGGTGTGGGTCTATGAGAAGGGCATGTGGAACAATCTCTCTAAAATACCAATTCCACGGGAGATAACTGGGGTCTTACTAACACCATCATCCCTTGAATACCTGCTTTCTACTTGCTCACCTGGACAGCCCCTCCTTAGAATTGCTCCTTGCTCTGTCCATGACTCTCTACCTTGTTGCAACTTAAAGATCACATCTGGCTTGATGCACTGACACCCTGTTCTTTGGAAGTGACATAAAAATGGCCAATTTGGGGCTTCCCTGATGGCACAGTGGTTAAGAATCCACATACCAATGCAGGGGACACGAGTTCGAGCCCTGGTCCGGGAAGATCCAACATGCCGCACAGCAACTAAGTCCATGCGCCACAACTACTGAGCTTGCACTGTAGAGCCCGCGTGCCCCAAATACTGAGCCTGAGTGCCACAACTACTGAAGCCCGTGTGCCTAGAGCCCGTGCTCTGCAACAGAGAAGCCACCGCAATGAGAAGCCCGTGCACCTCAACAGAGTAGCCCCCGCTCGCCACTAGAGAGAAAGCCCACGTGCAGCAACGAGGACCCAAAGCAGCCAAAAATAAATAAATGTATATTTTTTAAAAGACTAAAAAGGGGGGTGGGCCACAACAAAAAATATATGCTTAATACACGGATCTCCAAATTAAAAATCACAGCAGACAGAAATTTCCTTCAAGTCATCCAGCTGGTTAGAACAAGGCCAGGAAGTGTAACCAGGTGGTCTGACTAGAGGGTCCGTGCTCTTGACACTGCTCCAAGGAAGGGAAAATAGTGCCCATTTACAATTTAGCTTAGACCATTCAATTGTCAGGTGTGTAACATACCTGTGAACAGATCACAAATCTTTAACCCTCAAAACTCAAGGATGACGTCTTTGAGCATTCCAGAGGCACCTCAGCATCCAATAACTAAGACAGGAAAGGCAGTCTGCGGGCCAGAGTATGAGTACAAAGGGGAGAGGCAAATACTCCCTGAGACCAGATTCCTACAGATCTCCAGCATCACGTCTCTGTAGAGGGTCCTCCCAGCTGGACCAAATGCTCCCATACCATCTCAGTAAAAATCACAGACAGGTCCATGAACTTGACTAAGCCTGCAACAACAAACCCTTTAATCTCCAGTTATGCACATTTAATGATGTAGGAATTATTATGACCCCATGTTCTTTAATTTTTTTTGTTGAAGTCAAAGGCTACAAGTTTCAACAGTGGGAACAAAAAGTAAATGAGAAACTGTTGACACATGTGCAATGGAAATACACAGCATTGACCTGGTTGTTACATCTTTGTACAAATAAAAACAAATGGAATATTTGCAAGTCAAACCACTGACGACATATCTAAATAGACACAAATTTATTGAGAGGCAAGATTCTTTCTCACAAGACATTCTCTACATTTTGTCATCACTAAATTAAATCTTGACCACTACGTAAGAATTTCCACTCTGACATAACTGATTGTTTTCGTTACAGTGATTTACATGTATATAAGCCTTCACCTCAAAGCTATGACTTATTTCTTCTTGTAGCAAACTGTATTTGTTAAAGAAATTTGAACTTCCTCAACATTTAGGTATCATTTAAGTCACTGTGAAGAAGAGTTAATATAGCATGCTATCCTTTGAGCTTCAAAGTTTGCCCTTGGCTAAAGTTTGAGGCCTTAGATTTCGGGAGGCTTCCTATCATTCCCAGAAATGATGAATGGCTCAGTGCACCTATTGTTTGTGTAAACAAGGTGGCTTATGCTGCTAACCTGTTATGCTTCTGGAGGTCTAGAATTCTGTTATGCTCTAGACAGAGTGCCCAATAAAAATCATAGGCACTGAGGTTCTAATAAGTTTCCCTAGTAGACATTTCACACATGCAGTCATAATTCATTGACAGAACTTAAGTTAAGCACTCAGAATTCCTAAAGCTTGTCCCTGGTTTCCTCTGGACTCCAGTCCTTGTATCTTTTCCCTTGACTGAGATTGCTTTGTATTCTTGTGCTGTCATAAACCATCGATGTTGAGTATAATATGCTGAGTCCTTTGATGCTTCCTAGTAAGTCATAAACCTTGGTAGTCTTGAGGACTTTCAACACAATCATTTAAAGTCTTATAGATCTGTCCATAAAAGCCCATATAGTTTCTCTTTGTGGTCAACATGTCATATACTGTGCCAACTATACACACAGCTTTGTGTAAACTCTGTGAGGGAGGCAAATATAAAAATACACTACTGTGAGGCCATTCACTAACACACATATATTGAGCGTCTACTGAGGAAAATAAAAACGTAAAGTGAACAGAATCAGACAGTGGCTAGATGTGAGGATGATAAAAGAAAAATGGCTGTGAGGTGTCTGGCTTGGTCAACAAGATAGAAGATAATGGAATTTACTGAGACTGTTTTTTCAGGCACCTCAAACACAATGTCTAAAACCAAATGCCAACTGTAGCCCTTTTCTACCTCCCTGCTTCCTCAAACTCAGAGATTATCTATATTTCCTACAAAGTTACAAGAGATGATGCAACCATTGAAGACTGAGTTTGGTTTCTCACTCAAACTGAAAGGATGGCCAAGATGTACTATAAAATGAGAAAGGGGGTTACAGATCAAATGAGCATTATTTGATCCGTTTTAGTAAAAATGAATAGTGACCAGGAAAACAAAGATTCATACTACAAGAAGGAATCTAGGAGTGATAAGGGCATGGACTCTGCAGCCAGCCTAAATGGCCTCCAATCCCTAATCTCATACTTTGTAATGACTGTACAATTTTGGGCAAACTCCTTAATCTTTCTGTTCCTCAGTTTCCTGATTTGTAAAATGAGGATAATATTACCTATCACATAGACTTGTTGCAAAGGTTAAGAGTTGATGTGTTTAAACATTCAAAACAATGGCTGATATACAGTAATACCACGTTTGCTTGCTCTTAGAATTATTATGGGTGCATCCTTATGGTGATGGTCTTGGCCAAATGACACATGCATAAACTCAGTGTATATGAATACACAGAAGGTGTGGAAGTATGAACAGAGGGTAACAGACATGAGAAATATTCAACGTGGAGACACAGATTTGGGGGAACTCTAGATCACTGAGTATAAAATGCATTGAGTGGGAATTAACTCACTCATGGAACACATCACAAGTGAGAAAGCAATGGCCTTGGATGGACCCTGGGAAGCACATTGTTTAATACATGGGCTAATGACACAGACTCTCTGAAGAAGGGTAAGAACTCACAGAAACCAGGAAAGGACCTTCAAGTCTGAGAGGTGGGCAGCAGTCCAACAGTGATGGGAAGGCAGGAGGAGGAGAGAGGACAAAAGGGAACTTTGTGAGACCTGCTTAAGCCAGGCAACCATGGTGGAGGAGGCCATTCTTTAGTTGTCAGTGGAGCGAAAGGGACGTGATGGGGTGAGGACAGGCAGTGGACAGAACAGTCACACAGGGTGTATCTGTTAGAGAAAAGAGAAGGGCAGAGCTCAATACGCATGTAGGGCAGAAAGTGCCTGGGGGTGAGGAACACAGGTATAGATTGTGAGGACAGAAGGGGATTCAGAGGAAGAAGTTAAAGACCAAGAAGTAGAGGCACAAAAGAAAGATAGTGGCCCTATACAAGTTGGGGAATATGGGAGAATGTGTTCAACAACAAAGAGGAAGACTGAACCTGGAAGACGAGTAGCCCATTCTCCTTTGAGGCTATAACAAGCCTTAGAGAGCTCGGAAATTTTACACACAAATCTTCCTTGGAGAACACAACTCTGAATCTGCAGGTTGACCAGTTTTATTTTCTTGAGAAATATTTGTGGATAACAACACAGAAGATGGCAGGTCTTCCATTCCTCCAGATACTTCAGGATTTCTATTCCAGTATCAAGATAAACCACCAGAGAACCACTGACTTTGGACTACACAGTTTTGCTTGTTTTCTCAGAGTCCTTCTTTGGCATCATAAACTATGCAAAGAAATAGAAGATGTGTAAAAGAACCAAACGGAAATCAGACAATTGAAAAATTCAAAAACCAAAATGAAAATTCACTGGAAGAGCTCAATAGTAGATTATATATGAGAGAGAAGGAATCAGTGAGCTCAAAGAGAAATCAATGGAAATTAATCAACGTGAGCAACAGAGAAAAGCAGACTGGGGGAAACAAAAAGATGGGAGCCTGAGAATCCTATGGAACAAGAACAAGAGAACAAAGGGCTGAAAAAACTATTTGAAGAATAACTAAAAAGTTCCCAAATTTGCCAAATGGCATACACCACAAAATGTGAAAAGCTGAGCAAACACCAAACAGGACAAGCCCCCCAAATTTTATGGCAGATTACATCATAATCAAACTTCTGAACTCTATATACAAGGAAAAAACACTTTCAAAGCACTTGACATAAAGGATACATTACAGATAGGGAAATAATGAGTCAAATGGCAGCAGATTTCTCAACTGAAACAGATCAGATTTCCCATCTGGAAGACAGAAGGAAATGACTTACTTGCCTTTCAAGAACTAAAAGAAAAGAACTGCTGACCCTGAATCCTATATCCCACAAAAATATCCTTTGGGAATGAAGGAGACATAAAGACATTTTTAGATGAAGGATAACAAAAACTTTTGTTACCAGAAAATCTGCAACAAAAGACAGGCTACAGATGTTCGTGGGGCAAAAAATTTAAAAAGAAACTGTTAATGGAAGAAACTTGAGATTTCAAGAAGGAAGAAAGAACAATGTAATGAGTAAAAGTAGAAGTAAACAGACTGTGCTTCTTCTGAGTTTTGTAAAAATTGTTTGACAGTTGAAGCAAAAAGAACATCACCCAATATGGTGTTCAGTATATGAAAAGGAAATACTTAAGACAATTATATTAAAAGAATGGGGAATGTAAAGGTACCCAATGGAAGTACGGTTTCTACGTGTCAAAGTGCTAAAGTGTTGATACTGTAGGCTGTGATAAGTTATGTATGTACAATACAATACCTAGAGTAACCACTAAAATACAAGAGATATACTCAAAAACATCACAGATATATCAAGTGGAGTTCCTAACATTAAATCAACCCACAAGAAGGCAAAACAAACAACAAAAAGTACCCCCTCAAAACCAAACAACAACAGAGCAACAAAAACATCATAAAATGGTAGTTGTAAGCCCTAAAAATATCAATAATTATTTTAAATTTAAATGGCCTAAATATACCAATTTTAAAACAGATATCAGTAAGATGGATATAAGAAAATGAGCCAAGTATATGCTATTCACAATATTCACATATTACATTACTTCAAATGTAACAATATAGATAAGGTTGAAAATAAAATTATGGAAAAATATAAACCATGCAAACATTAACCAAAAAACTCAATAGTGGCTATATTAATATCAAATAAAGTATACTTCAAAGCAAAAAATTTTAGAGGAGCAAAAAGAAAGCATAATGATAAAAGGGTTATTACACCAAGATGACACAGCAATCCTAAATGTGTATGCACCAAACAACAGAGCTTTGAAATACATGAAGTGAACACTGACAGAACTTAAAGGAGGAAGAGACAATTCTAGAATTAAACTGCAGGACTTCAACACCCCTTTCTCAGCTGTTGATAAAAATACGAGGCAGGAAATCAGCTGATATAGATAATCTGAAAAACAGTATCAATGAACAGTATCTGGTACATACATATACAAACTCCACCCAATGACAGTAGGATACATACTCTTTTCAAGCAGCCTTACTGAACATTCATCAAATATCCTGGGTCATAAAACAAACCTCAAAAAATTTAAATAGCCAAATCAAACGTAAAAGAAATCAGAAGAAAGCACAAAATACTCCAAACACTGGGAAATTAAACAACATCCTTCTAAATAATCCATGGGTTAGACAGTCTCAAATAAAGAAATATTTAGAACTGAATGAAATGTAATTAGAACATAAGACAAGAAGCTAAAACAGTACTGTGAGGGAAATTTATAGAACTTAATGCTTACATTTGTAAAGTGAAAAAAAACCCCTCAAATCAATAACCTAATCACCCACCTCAAGAAACTGCAAAGGAAACTACTATCAAAGCAAGTAGAAGAAAGGATATAATAAAGATCAGAAAAAAAAAAAAAATTCAGTGAAATTAGGAAAAGATAGAGGAAAAAATGATATAAAGTGCTGGTTCCTTGAAATAAAAAAATTGATAAATGTCTAAGAAAATTGACAAAGATAAAAGAGAGTTAACACATTTCCAATAATAGGAATAAAACACGGGCTATAAGTAGATTCTGCTGCCATCAAAAGGATAATAAAGGAATACTTTAAACAAATAAGAAAATTTAGATGAAATGGGACAATTCCTAGAAAAAGACAAACTATAAAAACTTAACCAATATGAAATAGATACTCTGAATAGTTCTATACATATTAAATAAAATAAATACATACTTAAAAAGCATCCAAAAGAAAAATCTCCAGGACTAAATGGTTCACTGGAGAATGCTACCAAACATTAAAAGAAGAAATAAAACCAATTCTATACAACACACTGTCTTGTGAATAATACAACACCTGTTAACACATGTTAGGAGGCCAGAATCACCTAGACACCAAAACCAGACAATGACAATTGAAATATATATATAGAGAGAGAGAGAAAGAAAACTACATATCACTGTCACTCATGAAATTAGAGGAAAACTTCCTCAACAAAATACTAGCATATTTAATACTGTAATATAATATATAAAAATAATTATACTCCATGACGAAGTGGGGCTTATTCCAAGGATACAAGGCTGGTTCGACATTCAAATCTCAAATGAATATAATACATCATATCAACAGGCTACAGAAGAAAAAACACAGGATTCTATCAATTGATTACAAAAAAAGCATTTGACAAAGTTCAACTCATTCACAATAACAAAAAAACACAGTAAATTAGGAATATGGGTAACTTCCTAAACTTGATAAAGAAAACTCTATGAAGAAAACCTTACAACTAACACCATAGTTAATGATGAAAATCTGAATGTTTTTCCCCTAATATTAGGACCCAGGCAAGAACATGTTTTCTCACTACTAGTATTTAACATCATATTGGAAATCTTAGCTAGTGCAGTAGGACAAGAAAAGGAAATAACAGGTATACAGATGGGAAGAAGTAAAACTGTCTCTAATTGCAGATGATACTTCTATGTAGAAAATCCCAAGCATTCTATCAAAAGAAACAGCAAGCTTGCAGGATACCAAAATAACATGAAAAATATACATATTTCTGTATACTACCAAAGACTGTGTGGAAACTGAAAGTTTAAAAATCAATGCCATTTATAATTACTCAAAAAAAAAAAAAAAAAAAAAAAAAAACCTGTATCTAAATCTTAAAAACATTGTACAGGACCTATTACTGAGACTTATAAAATAGTAATGAAGTAAAACAAGCCATATCAAATAAATGTACAGACATAATGTTTTCATGAATTGGAAGACTCAAAACAGCAAAGATGCCAACTCTCAACAAATAAATCTGCCAATTTAACTTAATTTCTATCAAAATTCAATACAGTTTTTTTTTCTGGTAAAAACAGACAAACTTATCCAAAACTTTACATGGAAATTCAAAGTAACAAGGAATGTTAATCAGTTTTAAATAAGAAGACTGAAAACAGAGGACTCACTTTACCCGATTAAAAGATTTACCACGTAACTAGAGCAATTAGTAAACCAATAATAGTACAGGACGAAGAAAAAGTCTGAGTATTAGGTCTTTAAAACCACATGAAAAAAAGGTTTGTTTTTAAAGAATCAAAGACTAAATAGTCTAAAATGGTTCAACAGAACGTGCCCATTCATGTGTATTCTTATCTCCTTAAATATAAAGGCATTTGATGGCTCAAACCAAAAAATTAAGGTCCTTAAGAATAGAGACAATGTTTTAGAACAAAGGAGATGTTCAATGAAAGTTTTCAGACCTGTCTAACTCTCTTTAAACTGGATAGCAATGAATATATATACAAGACACATAGAGTCTAGGTTCTTTACCATGGAAACAAAACTATCCTCCTGCCAATTAACTAAGGAATCAATGACAAAGTACCATAGCTTGGCAAGAAAGTCTGAAAGAAACACTTTGTAGTTTATTTTCTAATTTAAGTTTCTCCCTTCTTTTTTAAAAAAATTCCTGAGATAACACTGAAGTGTAAACTAAGAAGAAAAATGTAGCTGAAGGTTTTCCTAAGTGCATAATAACCACTGGGTCTCTGTCTTTGATGAATTCTCAGATGTAGAATAAGGCTCTAGGTTGGGTCAGTTTCCAATATGACTCTTTAGATGACAACTGATATCCTGCAATAGGTATTCTCACAGGGAAGAAAATTGTGGGGTTTCTCTTTGGTATGAATGATCAGATTCTGAGTAAGATGTTTCCTCTGGCAAAAGATTTTCCTCAGTGGTTACATGCAAAAAGTCTTTCCCCAATAGGAGTTCTTGAAGATTGACTGAGGATTGCCCACTTGTGAAGGTTCTTCCCACATCTGTCACACTGACAGGGTTTCTCCCAGTGTGAACCCTCTGATGCTGAGTGAGGGATGAGCTGCGACTGAAGGCCTTTCCACACTCACTGCACTCATAGGGCTTCTCTCCAGTGTGGATGATGGAGTGTCGAATGAGGTTTGTGCTCCAGCAGAAGGTTTTCCCACACTCGAGGCATTCATAGGGCTTCTCTCCACTGTGAATCCGCTGGTGCCTGGTGAGGCCTGACCTGCGGTTAAAGGCCTTCCCACACTCCATGCACTCGTAGGGCTTCTCTCCAGTGTGGATGCTGAAGTGCCGAATGAGGTCTGCCCGATTGCTAAAGGCTTTCCCACATTCTTTGCACTCAAAAGGTTTCTCTCCAGTGTGGGCTCGTTTATGCAAGATAAAAGTGGAGCAGTGGGTGAAGGCCTTTCCACATTCAGTGCACACGTAGGGCTTCTCCCCAGTGTGAATCCGCTGGTGCCTCTTGAGGTATGACCTGTGGTTGAAGGCCTTCCCGCACTCGAGGCACTCAAAGGGCTTCTCCCCAGTGTGGATGACATAGTGGTGAATGAGGGCTGCGCTCTCACAGAAGGCTTTCCCACACTCACTGCATTCGTAGGGCTTCTCCCCAGTGTGAATCTGCTGGTGCCACATGAGGTATGACCTGTGTTTAAAGACCTTGCCACATTCAAAGCACTCATACGGATTCTCACCACTGTGGATAATGTAGTGTCGAATGAAACCTGGCCTATCTCGGAAGGCTTTTCCACATTCTTTGCACACAAAGGGTTTTTCTCCAGTGTGGCTCCTGTTATGCAAAACAAAAGTGGAGCGGTGGGTGAAGGCCTTTCCACATTCACTGCATTTATAAGGCTTTTCTCCACTGTGAATCCGCTGGTGTTGTGTAAGATGTGACTTGCGGTTGAAGGCCTTGCCACACTCCATGCACTTATAGGGCTTCTCCCCGGTGTGGACCATGTGGTGTTGAAGGAGATAAGTGCTCTTACTAAAGGTTTTCCCACACTCTGTGCATTCATAGGGCTTCACTCCAGAGTGAATCCTCTCATGTCGAGCAAGGAGGCGTTTCTTATTAAAAATTTTCCCACATTCGTTGCATTTAAAAATACTTTCCTCTTCCTGAATCATGAGATCATTACCAGATCCACATGAGTCATGGTCATGGACAGCACCTCCTGGAGGGACCGGCTCCTCTACAATCTTTGAACACACACTACCAGGTGTCCCTAAGCTGCCATATTCAGAGCATGGTTTCACAGGGAGCTTGCCCTTCTGGGGTTCTATCTCTGGTCTCAAGTGTCCTTCTTGCATTTCCAATGACCCTTCCTGATCGTTGATTTGGCCCAACTGGGAGTCCTCTAAAACGCTTTGTATTAGTTGTTGCTGGAGTGAGACTCCCTCAGACAGGGCTGGCTCACAAGTGGTAGGTTCTGTGGTCTTGGGCTTTCCTTTGTCACCTGAAAGAAATTCAATACACAAAAAGACCTGTTAATAATGCCAACATGGAAGAAAGAAAATCAATATTTCAGTGAAAAAAATGAAGATGGAAATAGTGTCTCTGTGTCTGCCACATTTCCCGACCTCTGAATCCCAGGATAACAATTTCTTTCTTTCCTGATCCTTGGACTGTTGACACCTTGAAAGGGAGACCCAGAGAACTAGCTGGGTGAGAGGACAGGGGGCTGGAAAAAGACATGGTCAATTCCAGACTGGATAGTTATGCAAATAAGTAACTCATCTGAGCTCACAGAGAGCTCATGGTGAAGAGATGACTCAGTGCAAAGCCTGAAAGACCAACTATGTGATCAGAAGGTTGGGGTTTTAAGCCGTAAGATAACAACTAGACCTCCAGAAACAGGAGGGCAGGAGACTGAGTCATACAGCCACTGATTTAATCAGCTGTGCTTATGTAATGAGACTTGGTGAAATTCTTAGGTTGGCAATATTTCATGCATATATTGCCATACATCAATGCCAGGAGGCTAGCGAGTCTGAGGACATAGTAGCTTATGTTTGGAACCTCTCCAAAATCTGTTCCTAAAAAACATCTGATGCAAACCTACTGGACAAAGACTTTACAACAACCATCTTAAAAAAGCTCAAGGAGCTAAAGGAAGATACAGAGAAAGTCAAGAAAACTAGGTAAAAACAAAATGGAACCATCAATACAAAAAAAGAAAACCTAAAAGGAAATGAAAAAGAGGGAATTCCCTGGTTGTCCAGTGGTTAGGAGTCCATGCTCTCACTGCAGGGGGCCCAGGTTCAATCCCTGGTCAGGGAACTAAGATCCCGCAAGCCATGTGGCGTGGCAAACAAAAAAAGAGAAAAGAAATGAAAAAGAAATTCAGAAGCAACAAGTTCAGTAACTAAAATGAAAAACTCACTAGAGGGATTCAAAGAAAAATTTGAGCAGGAAGAAGAAATAATCTGCAAACTTGAAGATAGGACAATGGAAAATATTGAGTCTGAGAAACAGAAAAAAAGAAAAGATTGAAAAATAGTGAGTAGAGCCTAAGAGACCTATGATACACCCAATGAATCAACATACTCATTAGGGAAGTCCCAGAAAGAGGAGAGAGAAAGGGTCAGAGAGAATATTTGAAGAAATAGTGGAAAACTTCCCAAATTTGATGAAACATCCAAGAAGCTCAATGAATTCCAAGAAAAATAAAGAGACTCACACTGAGAAAATTACAATCAAACTTTTGAAAGCCAAAGATAGAGTATAGCAAGCATGAAGCAACTTGTTACATACAAGGGGCACTCAATAAGATTATCAGCAGATTTCTCATCAGAAACTTGGGAGGCTAGAAAGGAGTGGTTCAATATATTCAAGTGTAAAACAGACAAACAAAAAGTGTCAAGTAAGAATCCTGTATCTGGCAAAGCTGTCCTTCAAGAGGGAGGAAGAGGGACTTCCCTGGTTGTCGAGTGGTTAAGACTCCATGCTTCCAAGGCAGGGGGTGAGGGGTTTGTCAGGGAATTAAAATCTCACATGCAGCTCAGCACGGCCAAAAAAAAAAAAAGTGAGGAAGAACTTAAGACATTCACATATATGAAAGCTAAAGGAGTTTGTTACCACTAGATCTGCTCTGTAAGAAATTCTTAAGGGAAAATTCTTCCAGGGTGAAATGTAAGGACACTAGACAGTAATTCAAAACTATACCAAGAAATAGAGATCTTGATAAAGATAAATACGTGGGCAATTATAAAAGCTAGTATTACTTTGTAACTCTACTTTTTTTAATATGTATATATTTATTTATGGCTGTGTTGGGTCTTTGTTGCTGCACACGGGCTTTCTTTAGTTGTGGAGAGGGGGAGCTACTCTTTGTTGTGGTGCACGGGCTTCTCATTTTAGTGGCTCCTCTTGTTGTGGAGCACGGGCTCTAGGCACACAGGCTTCAGTAGTTGTGGCACGTGGGCTCAGTAGCTGTGCCACACAGGCTTAATGGCTCCGCAGCATGTGGGATCCTCCCGGACCAGGGCTCGAACCCTTGTCCCCAGCACTGGCAGGTGGATTCTTAACCACTGTGCTACCAGGGAAGTCCCGTGTAACTCCACTTTTTGTTTTTACATGATTTAGAAGACTTTTTAAAATTGTTAATCTAAAGGCTACTATTATTATAACTTTAGTTTATAACTCCATGTGTAGTTTCCTACATAATTTAAAAGACTAATGCATTCAAAAGAATTAGTAGTTTAAGTTTCTAGGCATACAATATATAAAGATGTAACTTTGTGACACGAACAATTGAAAGGGGAGATGACAGAGCTGTAAAGGATTTTTGTTTGTTTGTTACTGAAGTTAAGCTGGTATAAAATCAAATTAGTGTTAAAACTTTAATATGTTAGATGTCATTCCCATGGTAACCACAAATAGCTATAGAATATATTCAAAAAGGAATTTAAATGTTTCACTACAAAATATCAACTAAACACAAGACTATAACACAGAAAATGAGAAAGAAAAAAGCTATAATGCATATAGAAATCAAATATCAAAATGACAGAAGTCTCTCCATATCAGCAATTACTTTAAATGTAAATGGATTAAACTCTTCAATTAAAAGACAGAGATTAGCAGAATTGATAAAAACACATGATCCAGAGACTTCCCTGGTGATCTAGTGGTTAAGAATCTGCCTTCCAAGGTAGGCGACACAGGTTCGATCCTTGGTCTAAGGAACTAAGATCCCACATGCCTTGGGGCAACTAAGCCCTGGCACCGCAACTACTGAGCCTGTACGCCAGAACTAGAGAGCCCACGTGCCGCAACTACACAGCCCACGCACTCTGGAGCCCACGCGCTCAACTACAGAGTCCATGTGCTACAACTACTGAGCTCTGGAACCCACGTACCACAACTAGAGAGAAGCCCACACATTGCAACAAAGAGCCCATGTGCTGCAGCAAAAGATCCCATGTGCCACAACTAAGACCCCACACAGCCAAAAATAAATAAATATTAATTAAAAAAAAAAAACCCCACATGATCCAACTATATGCTTTCCACAAGAGACTCACTTTAGATCCAAAGACACAAACAGATTGAAAGTCAGAGGATGGAAAAAGATATTCCATGCAAATACTAACCAAAAGAGAGCAGAGGTTTCTATATTAAAATCAGACAAAATAAGCTTTAAATCAAAAAAGATTACAAGTGACAATGAAGGACGTTATATAAATAAAAGGTATAATACAGCAAGAAGATATTACAATTGTAAACACTTACATAATGACAGAAGATCAAAATACATGAACCAAAGAATGACAGAATGGAAGGGAGAAAGAGCACTACAACAACAGATGGAAACTTCAATGTCCCATTCTCAATAATGGAGAGAACCACCAAACAAAAGATAAGTAAAGAAATAGAGGACTTAAATAACATAATAAACCAACCTGATCTAACAGATACATACAGAACATTTTACCCAACAATAGCATACACATTCTTCTCAAGTGTACATGGGACATTTTCCAGGGCAGACCATAGGTTAGGCCACAAATTAAGTCTCAACAGATTTAAAAAGATATCATACAGGGCTTCCCTGGTGGCGTAGTGGTTGAGAGCCTGCCTGCCCATGCAGGGGACATGGGTTTGTGTCCCGGTCTGGGAGGATCCCACATGCCGCAGAGCAGCTGGGCCCGTGGGCCATGACCACTGGGCCTGTGCGTCCGGAGCCTGTGCTCCGCAGCAGGAGAGGCCACAACAGTGAGAGGCCCGCGTACCACAAAAAAAAAAAAAAAAAAAAAAAAAAAAAAAAAGATATCATACAAAGTATGATTTGTGTCTAATGAAAACAAAAACTTAACATACCAAAACTTACAGGATGCAGAGAAAGCAGTGTTAAGAGGGAGAGTTGTAGCTATAGATGCTTCCAGTAAAAAAAAAAAAAGACCTCAAATCAACAACCTAACAACATAATTAAGTAGGAAAAGAAAAGCAAACTAAACCCATACCTAGCAGTAGGGAATATGAAAGATTAAAGATAAATAATACAGGGGACTTCCCTGGCAGTCCAGTGGTTAAGACTCTGCACCCCCAATGCAGGGGGCACGGGTTTGATCCCTGGAACTAAGATCCTGCATTCTGTGGCCAAACAGTTAAACAAACAAACAAACAAATATTTTTAAAAAGGTAAATAGTGCAGAGAATTAAAAAAATAGAGAAAAATCAGTGAAACAAAAAGTTAGTTATTTGAAAAGATCAACAAAATTGACAAACCTTTAGCTAGATGAACCAAGAAAAAAAAGATTCAAAATACTAAAATCCGAGATGAAAGTGGGGATATTACTTTTGATTCTATAGAAATCAAAACAGAGTATAAGAGAATACTGTGAAGAACTATACACCAACAAATTGGAAAACCTAGATGAAATGAACATATTCCTAGAAACACAAAACCTGTGAAGACTAAATCATGGAGAAATAGAAAATCTGAATAGACCTGTAACTAAAAAGGGATTGAATTACTAGTCAAAATCTCCCAACATAGAAAAATCTTGGACTTGATGGCTTCACTGGTGAGTTCTAACCAAACATTTTTTAAGAAGAACTAAAACCAATCCTCAAACTCTTCCAGAAAACTAAAGTGGACAAAACACTTTTAAACTCATTCTGAGACAAGCATTACCCTAATAGCAAAGCCAAGTACACTACAAGAAAACTACAGAGCAATATCCTTTATGAACAATGATGCAAAAATCTTGAACAAAATATTAGCAAAATGAATTCAGCAACATATCGAAAGGAATATACACCATGACCAAATGCAGTTTATTCCTGTAACGTAAGGACAGTTCAACATATGAAAATTGATCAGCATAACACATTACATTAACAGAATGAAGGAAAAAGCCCACATGATCATCTCAAATGATGCAGTAAAAGCCTTTGACAAAATTCATGATAGAAAAAAAAACCCCACAAACTAGGAATAGACAGAAACTATCTGAACATAATAAAAGCCATATATGATAAACCACAACAAACATCATACTCAATGATGAAAGTCTGAAAGATCCAGAACAAGTTAAGGACATCCATTTTCACTACTTCTATTCAACATAATACTGAAGTTCTAGACAGAGCAATTGGCAAGAAAGAGAAATCAAAAGCATTCAAACTGGAAAGGAAGAGGTAAAATTATCTTTGCTTGCAGATGGTAGTTTATTACATGTAAAAACCACAAAAACGTCACAAAATAACTGCTGAATAAATGAGTTCAGCAAAGTAGCAGGATACAAAGTCAACACACAAAAATCAGTTGCATTTATATACATGAATAATGAACAATCTGAAAATGAAATTACAAAACAGTTCTATTTACAATAGCATGAGAAAGAATAAAATACTTAGGAATTAATCAACGAAGTGAAACACTCGCACAATGAAAACTACAAAACATTGCTAAAAGAGTTAAAGATGATGTAAATAGAAACACATACCATGTTCCCAATTTGGAAACCCGATATTGTTAAGATATCAATACTACCCAAAGTGATCTACAGATTCAATGCAATCCCTATCAAAATCCCAACATTTTTTTTTTTTTTTTGGTATGCGGGCCTCTCACTGTTGTGGCCTCTCCCGTTGCAGAGCACAGGCTCCGGACGCGCAGGCTCAGCAGCCATGGCTCACGGGCCCAGCCGCTCCGCGGCACGTGGGATCTTCCTGGACTTGGGCACGAACCCATGTCCCCTGCATCGGCAGGCGGACTCTCAACCACTGCGCCACCAGGGAAGCCCCAACATTTTTTTAAAAATCTTTTGGCTGCGCCACATGGCATGGGGGATCTTAGTTCCCCGATGACCGGGGATCAAACCTGCGCTCCCTGCATTGGAAGCCCAGAGACTTAACCACTGGACTGCCAGGGAAGTCCTCCAGCAAAATTTTTTGCAGAAATAAAAAAAAATCCACCCTAAAATTTGTAGTGCATCTAAAGAGACCCTGAATAGCCAAAACACTCTTGAAAAAGAAGAACAAAGTTGAAGAACAGAAAATTCCCGATTTCAAAACTTACTACAAAACTACAATGATCAAATACAGTGTGCTACTGGCATAAAATCAGACAAATAGACCAAGGGAATAGAATCGACAGCCCAGAAATAAACCCTCACATATATCATGAAATGATTTTTGACAAGGGTGCCAAAACCATTCAACAGGGGAAAAGACAGTGTTTACAACAAATGGTGCAGGGAAAACTGAATACCTACATGCAAAAGAATGAAATTGGACCCTTATCTAACATCATATACAAAAACTTACTCAAAATGGAGAGAAGGGACTTCCCTGGTGGCACAGTGGTTGGGAGTCTGCCTGCCAGTGCAGGGGACACGGGTTCGAGCCCTGGTCCGGGAGGATCCGACATGCCGCGGAGCGGCTGGGCCCATGCGCCACAACTGCTGAGCCTGTGCTCTAGAGCCCGTGAGACACAACTACTGAGCCGGCATGCCTAGAGCCCGTGCTCCGCAACGAGGAGTAGCCCCCACTCACCGCAACTAGAGAAAAGCCCATGAACAGCAACAAAGACCCAACGCAGCCAAAAATAAAATAAATGTATTAAAAGAAAAAAATGGAGAGAAGAAAACATAGGACAAATGTGGCATGGCACTGGATTTGGCAAAAATTTCTCAGATATGACACCAAAGGCACAGCCAACACAAGAAAAAAATAGAAAAATTGTAGTTCATGAAAATTAGGAAAATTTGTGATCAAGACACTATCAACGGAGTAAAAAGATAATCCAAAGAATGTGACAAAATATTTGCAAATCATATATCTGAAAAGGGATTAATAACCAGAATATACAGAGAACTCAAACTTAACAAAACAAACAGAAAAACAGCCTGATACAAAAATGGGCAAAGGACTTGAATAGACATTTCTTCAAAGATATACAAAATGGCTAATAAGCACAAGAAAAGATGTTCAACATCACTAATCATTAGGGAAATGAAAATCAAAACTATAATGATATACCATCTCACAACCATTAGGACAGCTATTATCGGAAAAAACAGAGAATAACAAATGTTGGTGAAGATGTGGAGAAACTGAAACTCTTGTGCACTGTTGGTGGGAATGCAAGTTGGCACAGACTGTGGAAAACAGTATGGCAGTTCCTCAAAAAATTAAAAATGGAAATATTGATACTACATGATCCAGTAATTCCATTTCTTGTTATATGCCCAAAAAAATTGAAATTAGGGTCTCAAAGACATTTTTACACCCATGTTCACAGCAGCATCATTCACAATAGCTAAAACATGGAAGCAACCCAAGTTTCCACCAAGGGATGAATGGATAAGTAAAATGTGAGACACACACACACACACACAAGAATATTACTGAGCCTTAAAAGGGAATGACATTTTAACACATGCTACAACATGGATAAACCTTGAAGACGTTATGTTGAGTGAAATAAGCCAGTCACACACACAAAATAGTGTGTGAATCCATTTACATGAGGTACATAGAGTAGTCAAAAATCACGGACACAGAAAGATTGTGGTTGCCAGGGGCAGGGCATGGTAGGGACATAGGGTGATTCTTGTATAATGGGCACAGAGTTTCAAATGATGAAGAGTTATGGAGAAGGCTGGTGGTGACAGCTGCACGACACTATGACTCTATTTAATACCACTCAATGTATACTTAAAAATGGCTAAGATGATAAATTTTACACTATCTACATTTTACCATACCCACAAAAAAAGACAACATGAGTAATGCACAAAGAATCCCCTACAAATCAAAAAGAAAATGCAGGGCTTCCCTGGTGGCACAGTCTGCCCGCCAACGCAGGGGACACGGGTTCGAGCCCTGGACTGGGAAGATCCCACATGCCAAGTAGCCACTAAGCCTGTGTGCCACAACTACTGAGCCTGCACTCTAGAGGCCACAAGCCATAACTACTGAGCCTGCGTGCCTCAACTACTGAAGCCCACACACCTAGAACTTGTGCACCACAAGAGAAGCCACCGCAATGAGAAGGCCATGCACCACAACAAAGAGTAGCCCCTGCTCGCCGCAACTAGAGAAAGCCTGCATGCAGCAACAAAGACCCAACGCAGCCAAAAACAAATAAATAAATAAATTTGTTAAAACACAAGAAAATGCAAACAATCAATAGAATAAAATAGACGTTTATCATGAAATGACATTTCGAAGAAGAAAACTTAATTCATAGATTGACTCAAATTAAAAGGTGCTAAAGTTCCTTATGAACAAAGGAAAAGCAAATCAAAACCATGTGGGATACAATTCTGTATTCACTTGATTGTCAAAAACTGAGGAGCCTTATTATACCAGGTATTGGTCAAGGTATGGGTTGAAGAAACCTCCATTCTTTCCTGGTGGAAGTGTAATTGGTTTAGCCCCTTTAGAACACAACAGGAATTATCTTGTAAACTTGAGAATTTGCACAGCCTATAATCCAACAATTTCACTCTAAGAAACATTAAAAGACAGCCTAAACATGAGCAAGATGACCAATATATACAAATGTTCTCGGCAGCACTGTGAGAGTGAAAAAATGTGAACAATTAAATGCTACAATGGATGAATACAGTGTGAGACAGGAACATTTTTAATTTATTTTCTTCACTGTAAGGAACTTCAGCATATTTGTACTTTGAGCAGAGAAAAGGATAAAGTTATAAAACAAGCAGAATATAAGTGATGAAGGCACTTTCATGAAAAGCTATTTTCCAGATTCTGATGTCGGAACTGGCCATGCCCAGGGGCAAGACCTCTTCAACTAGGTGAAAAGAGAAGCTACAGATAAGAGAGCCCAAATGAGTGTGGAAGGGCTGAAGATCAAGCAATATGAGGCAGACTTTACTTTCAACATGAAAACTTGCTGACACATTAGTGGTCACATGCTGAGGCATCTGTGGCTACACCTGGGGCAGCTCATGCAGGACAGAGAGCTGACCAAGAGGCATAAAGCAGATGTAGAGACCAGTTAGGGGAACTACTAGCATCCCGCAAGGAAAAGATGATGAGAGCTTGGACTCAGAATGTGGGGACAGATCTGATGGGAGGTGGTAGAAGTGACAGATTCAGGAGATGTACATGATGTAAAATGGACGGGATGTGGAGGTGGCCGGATATAGGGGCCGACGGAGGTG
Organism: Lipotes vexillifer; assembly: GCF_000442215.2. Lineage (NCBI taxonomy): Eukaryota > Metazoa > Chordata > Mammalia > Artiodactyla > Lipotidae > Lipotes > Lipotes vexillifer. The sequence goes on along the minus strand of NW_006785389.1, from coordinate 992,391 downwards.
GAGGGGTGAGGATACAGTCTCTGGGGCTGTATCCAGTCTCCAACCTGCCTGGACGGCAGGACCATGCACACTAACTTGGGAGAGGGAGGAGTGAGCATCGTGACGGGTTCCTTGCCAGGCATGCTGACTGGGTGCCTCTGAGATATTCAGGTGCAGAAGGGCAGAGAGCAGAGGGCAGAGGCTCGGAACTGCCCCTCTGAGGGGCTGTCGACGGGCTGCACACAGACACTCGCAGGCTGGTGGGGCCACCCGAGGGACTAGGAGGCAAAGAGCACGACTCTGCAGGGGCCCCATCACCACACACGGCGGCCCCAATGCCCTCAGCAGCCCAGATGTGGGGCACAGCAGGACAAATGTCACTGTCAGGTTTTACCAAACAGGAGGAGTATGGAGACATGCAATAAGGGAAGGCTTCTGGAGTGTCTGGACGGACAGGGTGGGAAAGGGGAGGCAGATGAGCGCTGGAGAGGAGCTGGGAGAGGAAGGAAGGCCCTTTTCCTCAGAGGTCAGAGGAAAAAGTGAGATGCATTACTCATTACAATACAGGGACATGAATGACACCAACGGCTTACTTCCCACGAGCCACTGACTGAGGCACAGACGCTGTGCTAAGCGGTTTTATGCTTTAACGCGTTATGTGACCACGTCCCCAACAACCCGGGGACAGAGCAACTATCAGGAACAGACTGAGCGCAGCAGATCACACTCGCCAAACCATCTGCTCCTCCCCTTGGACACACGGCTCAGCCCCATCTCCCAGCCCCGTCCCCCGAGTGTGGCCAAGTGCCTAGTGCCTGTCAGTGGAAGCGGGGGGCTGGTGTTTGTGCGAGTCTTCCTTGCCCTCTCGCTCTCCTCTGCCTGCTGCAGGAGGTCAGGACAACCTTCAAGCCACATGCTGACGGCAGAGTGGACCCGGGTCCCTGAACAGCTGTGTGCTGCACAGTCACACGGACCGGGTGTGCTTCCAGGGACATCCCTGGTGGTTCAGTGGTTAAGACTCCAAGCTTCCACTGCAGGGGTCACGGGTTCGACCCCTGGTCGGGGAACTAAGATCCTGCATGCTGCGAGGCGTGGCAAAAGAAAGAAAGAAATACAAAAAAAGAACAAGTGCTTCCATATGCTGAGCACCAAGATGCTGGAGTCTGTCTGACATGGCAGCTAAGAGTTAACTTAGTCAAAACTTATATATACAAAGACACAAGGAGATCCCAAAGTTCACTAGGGCCACAGAGCTGGTGATCGGTCGGCACTAGGCTTGAAGCCCAGTAAGCTAGAGCCCAAGAAACATCTCAGCTCATGCACCTCTATCCTCCAGGAGGGCAGAGGGACCTGAGGTCAAAGGGCTCCGTGGCCTCCAGACCAACAAAGAGGCCCGAACAAGACGCTTCCCCAAGGAACCAGGGCCAGCGACCTGCCCCTGCAGGGTCTCCCAGCTGCCCAAACCTTGGCTCCTACCTGGACAGGTGCTTCGGGAGAGGTCTTTCTTCACTGTCCACAACTCCTGCCCCTGCTCCAGTTGGTAGATGAGCTCAGATCTGGGAACAGGACACCCTGTTCATGGAGAAAGGAAGAAGACACTAGGATTTCTGTGAAAACAAAGAAAACCTCTCGATCTAGTGTGGGACTTCAGGATGTGGACAAGACCTCAGAATGAAGCTGCTCCCATGCATATACAAAATGCTGAATTGTGAACTGGAAACCAAAGACATGCCACACTGCCATGGAGTTTTTATTCCTAAGTCAAAAACTAACATAGTGTATAATCGTACTAAAAGGACTGTGTTCAAGCAACTTAAATGCATTACATCATTTCAAAATTGAAATAAATTTATGGAGTAATTTAAACAACTAACATATTTAAAATATTGACTCTTGGGAATTCCCTGGTGGTCCAGTGATTAGGACTCTGTGCTTCCACTGCAGGGGGCAATGGGTTCAATCCCTGCTGGGGAACTAAGATCCCGCAAGCTGCATCGTGCAGCCAAAAAAAAAAAGAAAATTGACTCTTTTCATTCAAAACAAGTTATGTGTCTTCATTGATCTAGTTCTTTTTTTAGAACCCAAGCAAAGTTTTGTATTGTTCTTCCTATAGGCCACAGAGGATTCTATCCTAGGATTTCCTCACAGCATTCCCAGCAAGTACATATTGTGATCAGCACCATTTTTTTAAAAATTACAGTTCATTTACAACGTCATATTAGTTTCAGGTGTACAGCAAAGTGATTCAGTGTATTTATATACACACACACACACATACATATACATTTTTTTTTCAGATTCTTTCCCATTATAGGTTATTATAACATATTGAATATATATAGTTCCTTGTGCTATACGGTAGAACCTTGTTGTTTATCTATTTTATATATGGTAGTGTGTATCTGTTGATCCCAAACTCCTAATTTATCCCTCACACCCCACCCCCCAACTTTGCTTACCATAAGTTTGTGTTCTATGTCTGTGAATAGCCCTATTTTACAGATAAAAACCATACAGAAACCAGTGCTCAGGCAGATGTGATTTGCCAAAGAGGCCAGAATTGGTGAATGGCTGAGCCAATATGGAGCCCAGGTCTAGCCATCTCTGCTCTGTGTGCTGTTTTACCACAAAGCTACACAACACTGTTCCAGAAGGTGCTGGATCCAGGCATGGGGATGATGAGACTCCTGAGGAGTAACAATGGTAGTGACGGCAGCGAGCTTCTCAACTGCTAACCTGCACGTAACCTGGTCACACGAGGCACAGTTCTGACCCGTTCCCATAAGTTAGCCATGTACCCTTGCTACGGCCCCGGCAAGTAGATACCATCTTACCCCATTTTACCAACGAGTACCCCAAGGCACAGACAGCTTCAGTAATTTGCCCAGGACCATAAGGTTTTAAGGAGCAGAGTGGGGACTGAACATTAAGAGTCTGGCTCTGGAGCCTGGGCTCCCCAGCACTACACTAAGGAGGAAACAGCAAACACCCGTGAGTGGGGCCAACATCCTGAGACCGAGTGCAGGGCAGTTGTGAGGCAGGTATGTGAGCACGAAGATTCACCAGTTGGGAACAGGGGCTGGGGTAGGGGCAGACTCAGTGACTCTAGATTTCAGCGTTTCATGAACAACTAGAAAATAATAAAATTGAGAATCCTACACAGTGGTGTATGGTCACACTGGACATTTATAGAAACATCAAATAACATCTACTTTCACCAGTATTTCATAAAAGGATTATTGCTTAAAATAAACCCACAGAGGACAGCTTCATCAATGAAGTTGTATGTTCTTTACTGTGTAAGTTCAGCTGTATGAGACTCAGTGCAGTAGCTGAGTTTTCCTGACTTTGTTTGCTAAGGACCAAGAGAGCATGAGAATCAAATGGGTGCCTGGAACAGGCCTGATATGCAGTCAGTCCTCCAATGACCAGAGTGAGCTGTGACTAGTATTAACATTAATATTTTTCTTAAAAGTGACCCACTTTTTATCTTTCTTACATTCGTTCAAAAAGGGAATCCTCATTGTAAAAAAAAAAAAAAAAAGAAGGGGAATCCTGGGTTTCCCTGGTGGCACAGTGGTTGAGAGTCCGCCTGCCGATGCAGGGGTCATGGGTTCGTGCCCCGGTCCGGGAAGATCCCACATGCTGCGGAGCGTATGGGCCCGTGAGCCATGGCCACTGAGCCTCTGCGTCCGGACCCTGTGCTCCGCAACGGGAGAGGCCACAACAGTGAGAGGCCCGCGTACCGCAAAAAAAAAAAACCAACAACAACAAAAACAAAAAGGGAATCCTGTTTAGCTCTGATAAATGGGAAACAGAAACCCAGAGTCACTTGAGTCGATGGCAGGTCAACCTGAAAAGGCAGCAATAAAATCCAAAGGATGGGGCTTCCCTGGTGGCGCAGTGGTTGAGAGTCCGTCTGCCGACGCAGGGGACATGGGTTCGTGCCCCGGTCGGGGAGGATCCCACGTGCCGAGCGGGTGGGCCCGTGAGCCATGGCCGCTAAGCCTGCGCGTCCGGAGCCTGTGCTCCGCAACGGGAGAGGCCACAACAGTGAGATGCCCGCGTACTGCAAAAAAAAAAAAAAAAAAAAAAAAAAAAAAAAAACGAAAAAAATCCAAAGGGTGAGGTTAAGTGCCAGCGAGCTCATGCTGCTGCTCAGGGACAGGGCTCCCTCTGCTGAAAATGGGAAATTAGCAATAGTGGGGGTGGGGGGAGGTATTCAGTACTGAACCCGGATTTTCACTACATAATCAGGAAGGACACAGAATAAAGGAATGGCTTCCTCGGGGTGTCTCTCAGTGCCCCTGGTGAAGTGTCCATGAGCCTTCAGAAACAGGGTTTCTCAGCCTCTGTTCAACTGACATTTAGATCCAGGCAATTCTTTGTTGAGGAGGAGGGGAGGGAGTATGTATGTCCTGTGCAGCATAAGGATGTGTAGAAGCGTTCCAGGTCTCCACTCAATAGATGCCTGTAGCATCTACATCCCAGTTGGGACAACCCAAATGTCTCCAGACGCTGTCATGTGTTCCCTGGGGGACAACATCATCCTTGGATGAGAACCACTGGCTTACAAGGATATAAATAGGGTGACGGGAAAAAGCGACTGTGACAAGGGAGGGGCCTCCAAGAGATTTCGTGATCAGGAAACAGCTGGTGAGGAGGTGGTGACTGTGCTGAGAAGGGGCAGCCATGTGAAAAGCCCAAGCACACCCACACCACCAGGCATAGAGAATAGCAACTGCAGAGGCCCGAGGCAAGTACGTTAAGTACGTGCACAGGAAATAGCAAGACACCAGCGTGATCAGAGCAGACTGAGCTCGGGGAAAGCATGGGGAGGAGACTGAAGGGTCAGCAGGGCCAGATAGTGGACCTTCTTATTTTTAAAATTTTGTTATAAAACATCTAAATATGTCAAACGTTTCCTAATTTTGTGTAACCTCTTCTCATTAACACAGAATACAATCCCAATTCTCTAAAAACAGGCATGTCTTACCCTAAGCCCTGGATTTACAGCTCTCCTTTCCCTCAAACTGAGAGGTCTAAAGTGATTATCCTCAGGCTGCTGTTTCTCCACCTTGGCTCTCTTGCCCTTGTGGGCTGCATCATCCTTTGTTGAATGGGGCTGTCTTGTCCATCCTCAGGTACTAAGCAGCATCTCTGGACTCTAACCTGCTAGATGCCAGGACCACCCACACCCCAGGTGTGACAGTCAAATGTGGCTGCAGACTTCCAAATGTCTCCTGGGGACAAAACCAAGTACTGAGAAGCACTACTCTCTCAGCTTCTCTCTCTTGGACTAGCAGAGGATCTTGGCCAGGACTCAGGGAACAAGAGACAATCATGAAGGCACAGGAGAACAGAAAACCCCCATAACCGAGATCCTGTGGTTTAGAACAATACCTGTTGGCACTGAAGGCAAAGACCTCCCGAGGCCCCACCTGCCTCACCCTCTTCCTGGAGACCATACCATCACTCACAGCCCTGTGGACTGGGTTGCAGGGGACACGTGAGCCAACCAGTCCCACCCAGTCAGCTCCCTGTCTGGACTGTGAAATAAGAACCTCAGACAGAGGCCAGTCTGTGCTGGGCACTGGGGTAGAGGCTCAGGGGAGTATGGGCTCAGGTGGCCACTCCTGCACTGCCTCCATCCCTGGAGCCCAGCAGCAGAGAAAGAAAAAGAGAGAAACAATATAAGTATGCAAAGAAGTAGAAACAAGGTATCTGGGGGCCCCAGAGAGCAGGGACTGGGGTGGCCACTCCTGTCACAAACTTGCTGAGGCGCAAAAGCCATTTTGAAAAGACAGAGACGTGAACAAAGCCAGAGGGAAAACCAGGACAGGAGATCCAGAAGTCAGGGCATAATCCTGGTGGTTCCCAGTTCCTACATCAGTCCATCATATGGCCCAACAAGAAATTCTGCCTTTGGGTTCTGCAAAACACCCCTGTTTCCTTCCATCATTTTCTAGGAGCCAAAAAGGAACTTTATTCAAAGAGACACAGGGATAGCAGGCAGGAAGAGATGAATCTCAAAAATGAGGAAGAGGGAGGAAGGGCTCCTGAGGCCGTCTTGACCAGCCAAGACGGAGCCAGAGTTTGGGATAAAGGAGGTGGCACGTCCTCTGCATGGCAAAGTGGCAAGGCCTTACCCAGAGACACCAGGAGCCCACAGTTTTCCAGCATCACCTCCTGGTACAGGGTCCTCTGATCCAGGTCCAGCTGCCCCCACTCCTCCTGAGTAAAAGTCACGGCCACATCATCGAAGGTCACAGACACCTGGAATGTCAAACAGAGGTAGTAGCATTAGCCTTGGGATGGTTGGATGGGATCAGAGCCCATCTCTGCATCACTGGTAAAGGTGCAGCAAGATCAAGGCCCTAATCACTGGGCACTTCCTCTGCACTGGGCTGAAGGGGAGGTGGACAATGCTTTGGACATAATACGATACAGCTATACTTTGGAGATATTGGGGGTTTGGTTCCAGACCACTCCAATAAAGCCAGTCACATGATATTTTTGGTTTCCAGGAGCATATAAAAGTTATATTTACACTATACTGCAGTCTATTAAGTGTACGATAGCATTATGTCTAAAAAAATAATGTAGACACCTTAATTAAAAATTACTTTAGGGACTTCCCTGGTGGCGCAGTGCTTAAGAATCCACCTGCCAAAGCAGGGGACACAGGTTTGATCCCTGGTCTGGGAAGATCCCACATGCCCCGGAGCAACTAAGCCCATGTACCACAACTACTGAGTCTGCGCTCTAGAGCCTGAGAGCCACAACTACTGAAGCCCGCACGCCTAGAGCCCATGCTCTGCAACAAGAGAAGCCACCGCAGTGAGGAGCCCGCGCACTGCAACAAAGAGTAGCCCCCGCTTGCCGCAACTAGAGAAAGCCCGTGCGCAGCAATGAAGACCCAACGGAGCCAAAAAATTAAAAATTAAAAAAAAAAAAAAGTACTTTATTGCCACCTACTGTATAGCACAGGGAACTCTACTCAAGGCTCTGTGGCGACCTAAATGAGAAGGAAATCCAAAAAAGAGGGGATATATGTATACGTATAGCTGAATCACTTTGCTGTACAGTATAAACTAACACAATATTGTAAAGCAACTATACTCCAATAAAAATAAAACTTTAAAAAAGGAATAAACTGAAAAGCAAGAAGGAAAAAAAAATTTTTAAAGTACTTTATTGCTAAAAAATGCTACCCATCATCTTGAGCCTTCAGTGAGCTGTAATCTTTTTGTGGGTGGAGGGTCTGAACTATTGTGAGAACTACCAAAATGTGACACAGAGACACAAGGTAAGTGAATGCTGAAACGCTTGCTGGACGCAGGGTTGCCACAAAACTTCAATCCGTAAAAACACAGTATCTATGAAGTACAATAAAGCGAGGTATGCCTATAGTGTAAGAGAGAGGAGCCTACTATGCAGGAGCCATTGGAAAATGACACAAGTCAATGGAAATGACATTGGAACTGTGAGATGCAGACAGAAAGGACTCTAGGATGTCAGAGAACTAAGTGATGATAATAGTAATATCAATAATGTTAATAACAGCAGTAGCTGAGCTTCACTGGTCCTACTACCTGCTGGTCCCCATGCTGAGTGCTTTATGTTGTCTAAAAGCAACTAAGTCCCTAGCTCTTAAGCCATCGTTTTCACCAGTATCTCCTGACTAAACACACTCCATATAGAGTTTTCCTTGTTAATGTTACTTCCACCACCATATTCTATACATTCTCCTCAATGTGAAATGTCCAGCAGATGCAGGACCACATCCCTATGTGACCAGAACCACTAAGTAAATTTAAAAAATCCAGCCACTCCACTCTCAGATGAACAGCCCCACCAATGCATCATTTAAATGCTCCAAGACATCGCCTCATGGTTTTTCACCTGCACTTTCAGTGCTCACATCTCTCTGCTTTCTAGCTTCATCCTAACAGCTTTCTTGAGTTAATATTTCAATTAAATACCTAGAAATTCCTAATAAATTGACTGGTTCATACATAGGAACCCTGCAATATTACTCATTTCTGGTACTGGATAAACTCGTATTACTGGGCACATTTTGGGGAGGTAGGTAAGGATAGAAAAATTAACTAGGGCTTCAACACTGACTACCAGATGATATACGTTTAATTAATTAAAACTCTCCGGCAGGTAATCCTACAGTATGATTGTTTAAGGGCGCACATATGGATGGCTTTCTCTGGTTGGTTTTAAGTTGTTAGTGGGGACAAGGATTAGGGAAAGGGTCAATTATTAACCAAGTGCTGGCCATTTAGGGCCGATGTTACATAAGTCACTGTTTCTCTTCCTGGACTGTCTCTATAGAGATAGGAATCTGGCTTCTGGCAAGTCTGACTTAGACCGGGCTAGACTCCTGGGTTGTTGATTGTAGATAAGGGACTGGATTACCGGGCAGGTTGTTTGTCAAAGTTCTATTTTTATACGCGGTCTATTTTCCATTTGCATATTCAGTCTCGCACGTTCTAAGACTGGAGATAAAGTCAGTGATGAGCCAGCTCCACTGGTCGTACACAAACACAACTGCAAAGAGAAATCTAGCGCCTCTCTTGACTTACACCCTGCTCAGGAGCCCTCTCCGAACCAGAAGAGAAGCAGCAAGGCCAGAAACATGGTCCACTCACCCGCGTCGGGTCCATCCACGCCGACGCCATCATGGGACCCTGAGGAAAGAGCGGGGCCCGTAGAGGCGGCGACAGAGGCGGATACCGCGGGCTCAGCCGACCACCACCCGTTCCCTGCCCTGGGCTGGGTGGCCGATCGCGCGGAGGCTCACCACTCGCTCAGATGCGCGGAGGGGAGCCCTAGCCTTCTTTCTGCTCATTTGCGAAGAGCCGCACTAGAAGCAGCCACATAACAGCTATCCCCTCCCCACAGCTGGCGTGGACGGAACAGTCGCGCGCTAATGACATCTACAGCCAATGGGGTCGGAAGTCCCGCCCCTGCGCAGGAAATGCCCCCGCCCTGGGCCGTCATTGGTCCAGCGCCTGCTACAGACGCGCGGTGCACAGCCTTCTGGGTAATGTAGTTTTTTCTTAACAAACAACCGGCAGCGGAGCACGTTCCAGAGCCGTTATTCCTCGACGTAAACGACTTAGGAGGCCCAGGAGTACTTCCGTGGCAGTCCAGTGATTAGGACTCCACGCTTCCACTGCCCGGGACCTGAGTTCGATCCCTGGTGGGGGAATTACGATCCCAGAAGCTGCAAGGCACGGCCAAAAAAAAAAAAAGAAAAATGACTTAAGAGACCCAGAGCCCCGAAACAGACCCGCCTCTTCACAGGGGACACAACTTTGGGGAACCAAGGAGCACTGAAGGTGCAGGTGAAAAAACTATGAGCCAATGTCTTGGAGCATTTTTTTTTTTTTTTTTTTGGTTGCACACAGTGAAAGCGTGGAGTTTCAACCACTGGCCCGCCAGGGAATTCCCTTTGAGCATTTAAATGATGGATCTGCAATGGTAGGGCTGTTCATCTGAGAGTGGAGTGGCTGAATAGCTTGTATTTACTTAGTGGGTCTGATCATATAGGAATGTGGTCCTGCATCTGCTGGACATTTCACATTGTCGAGAATGTATAGAATATGGTGGTGGAAGTAACATTAACAGGGTAAACTCTATATGGAGTGTTTTTAGTCAGGAGACACAGTGGTGAAAAAGATGCCCAAAATGATCAGAAAACGTTTGAGCTCCTCGCTGAGTAGTCTGGATGTTTACTCTGGTGCAGTCAAGCTTATTGTAAATGAAGGGAGCAGCTGCCACATAAAACTTCAACAGGAGGATGTAGGGGAATGTTGGAAGAAAACTCCCAAAATTGCTGCACAGAAGAGGTTGAAGATACATTTATTATCAGGGATGATTTATCCTGACGCAATAATATGACAACACTGCGTAAGTGCTAGTGAATTCATTTGAGAATTGGATGGCATTGATGTGCAGTGAAACATTTTATCTTGAAGATGGCAACATGTTGGATGTCAGTATAAAGAGAATGGACCTCTGGATTGATTAGTGTCCTGTTTTACAAATGACATACTCCTGAAAACATGGGGAAAGTGAGTTGAGTCTAGGAGCCACTGGGATGGGTGGTAGGTTATGCACCACCAGGGTGGTTATTTGCATAAAGTAGTAACTTGTTTTCAAGAAGAGTCGTTAAGTCACAAAACCTGCGGCCCAGGAAGGGCATCATTTTGGGCTGCTCTCATGGGAAACAGTTTCTACAGAAATAAAGATTCTAGGGACTTCCCTGGTAAGACTCTGTGCTGCCACTGCAGGGGGCGTGGGTTCAATCCCTGGTCGGGGAACTAAGATCCCGCGTGCTGTGTGGTGCAACCAAAAGTAAATAAATAAATAAAATAAAGATTCTACTCAATCACACACCAACTCATGCAACTATAAAGACCTGGTACAAAATGATTCAGCTTTTATTAATTAGCAAGATGCATCTTAAAAGAGAAGAAACAAAAGACAGAGTAGATACCAGAGCCAGGGGTGCTCCATGAGCAATCACAAAGGATTAGGGGTATACAGGGCTCAGGAAACCATTTGAGCAGATGGGGGCAGCACCCTCCGTGAGTGGGCCCGGACCCATGGGTGCTCCAAGATCTGGACCAAGGGCAACCGCTCCGAGGGCTGGTATCTGAGAAGCTTGGAGATCAAGTCCTGAGCCCCCAAAGGCATTGATGGGGGAAACCTTACATCTACCTGATGAGGCCAGAGAAGAAAGGGAAGTATGGTTAATTTCCTTGGTCCATTCAAGGCACTGTTCGGGATCTTAGCAGACGATCTTTGTGTGTGCCCCGGGCTATGCAGGCCCACCAGCCCCCACTGACTAGCTCCCACATGAATGCCCAGAGTGTGGCCTTCCCACCTTGAGGATGCGTCTGTAGGTCTCATTATGGGAGGGGCTCTCAAAGGGCGGATTTCCCACCAGCAGCTCATAGCAGAGCACCCCAATGCACCATAGATCCACCTTCTCATTGTATGTTCTCCCCTCAATCATTTCTGGGGGCAAGTAGTCCAGTGTCCCACACATTGTCCTTCTCCTAGAGGGCAGAGAAAGGAGCACTAAGCAGAGGATCAGTACAAGGGAAACTCCTTCCCCAGCTTTCAATGAGACAGGAGACCCTAGGAAATCCTGGCAGCCCTCTCCCAGGCACAGGAATTTGGAAACACCAAATTTCAATACAGATCAAGGTTTGAAGAAGGCAAGTACTGGGATCCACCAACTCCATATTTTAGAACTTTTTTTTTTTTTTTGGAGGTGCTGCACGTCATGCAGGATCTTAGTTCCCCAACCAGGGATCAAACCCGTGCCCCCTGCAATGGAAGCACAGAGTCTTAACCAGTGGACCACCGGGGAAGTCCCTCCATATTTTAGAATTCTTCATACAATTATTTAGCTCACGATCCAGGATATTTTCACAAGATTTGGAACAAACTGATGGTACAACAAGAGGGACAAAGTAAATTAATTATGGTTTATTCATACAATAAAATTCCTGGAATTATGGAGCAATGGTTCTTAATTTATTTACATGGAAAGTTATTGGTAAAGTTATATGTTAACAGAGATTAATCTCTGTTAAATGGTTGAGCCACATTCTTTCAGTCTACAAATACATATTAAATATAGGCATTTGAAAAAAAGGTAGTATTTAAATACAAACCTAGGCTTGTATCTGGATCTTACGTGTGAAATAAATCAAACTGGATCATTCTTAACTGGCACCCAGGGTGCCACCACCTGACCTACCTTAGAGAGGGGGTGTGCACAGACCAGCCAAAGTCTGCAATCTTCACCTCACCCCTGAACCCCAGCAGCAGGTTCTCCGGCTTAATATCCCTATGAATCACCTTCTTTTCATGGCAGTAGGTCAGAGCATCTGCCAACTCCTCCATTACCTGTGTGAGCAAAGAAAAAGCAGTCTGGAAATGGAGCTGGCCATGGGATGATTATTGCTGTGATTTCCCATCTGGAGCCCCCCCCCCCAATCTCTTGCTTCCTATTTCTAAGTCACTTCCACTCATTTATTCAGTGAACTGCCGTAGAGCCTTTCATGTTTCTTTCCATAAGTTAGCACACTTAGATTCTGTTGCTTACAACCAAAGAATCCAAACTTACACACACAATTTATTAATATTCTGGGGGTAATTAGGGTATCCAAATGTGAAGTTGTAGGATATAAGAGTCATTATATAAAATTTATAGATTGAGGGCTTCCCTGGTGGCGCAGTGGTTGAGAGTCCGCCTGCCGATGCAGGGGACACGGGTTCGTGCCCCGGTCCGGGAAGATCCCACATGCCGCGGAGCGGCTGGGCCCGTGACCCATGGCCGCTGAGCCTGCGCGTCCGGAGCCTGTGCTCCGCAACGGGAGAGACCACAACAGTGAGAGGCCCGCGTACCGCAAAAAAAAGAAAAGGAAAGAAAAAAAAAATTTATAGATTGAAATTCAGAAATAAAGAAAAAAGCAATCTGGATACTCATGACCACCACAAGCAGTGACCCCCATCAGCCCATAGGAAACTCATGAACCCAAGCCCTCAGCCTCCCACCTCACCGTGGCTGTACGCTGTTCGTCTAATGTGTGGCTCTTTTGCAGCTCCTTGTAGAGCTCACCCCTTGGAGCATATTCTAGAATCAGGTACATCCGGCGTGCATCATGGAAGTAGTTGTACAGGCGTAGGATATTGGGGTGTCTGCGCAACAGAAGGAGGAAGTGTCAAGACTCCTCCCTGAGGCCCAATTCATGATGCTATTACAAGTGACTGGTCACACAAGGGGCAAATTGTGCTGGGACCAGAATAGTAACAGCATGATCTGGAAGTTTGTGAGGGGAAAATGAAACAGGCAACAAGATTCTGATGTCTGACACAGGGAGCTTTACATGGTGTAACTAGAATGAACTGCAAAGAAAAAAAATCTTCGTAAAGCAATTATACTCCAATAAGGATGTTAAAAAAAATCTTCAAGGTGAAAGCAAAGGGCCTATTTGGGGGTAGTATTGGGGGGAATGATGAGTTCAGATGTCGGAGATGGAAGAGGAAACAGGAACAAGTGAAAAAAAGAACCTGTAACAGGAATCTCATACAGAGACTGTCCTTACTGTAGATGTGCCTGGATTTCAATTTCTCTGCGCAGCTGGTGTTCCAGTCCTTCCTTCTCTATCTGGGACTTGAAGAGGACTTTCAGGGCCACAATGAAATGGCTTTCCTTGAGCCGAGCCAGGTACACATTCCCAAATTTTCCCTTGCCGAGAGGACGCCCGATTTCAAAATCATCAATTGTGAGGCGCCGCCTGATAGTAGAGAAGGAAAAGAGCCTCCGTTTCGGAGGTGGGTGGAGAGTCAGGGAAACTTCATGCTCGCCTTCCTGTTTCACTTAACCCTCCCTGAGCCCCTTTCCCTTCTCAAGGGCCCTGTCAGGGTGTTTGGTCAATAACTGTCAGTCCCATGAGGCAACCTTCACACGTGGAGCTTGCTCTTCATCCCTCGGTCCCATTCCCCTTCCTTTTTCAGATACAAAACAAAAGCGCTCACATGGTTGGGATGCTGGGCATCGTTTGACCTGCTACAGCTACGGAAAAAAGAAAAGAGACGTCAATACTTTCTTCTGTGCACACCCACCCCCAACAACTGACACCAGGCCTTTCTTCTAAACCCTTTCTCTGGTCCTGGTACTTATCCCTTTCACCTGCGGGCTGCGCACTGCCCGACTTCATCACAGTTTTCGGGAGGCTCACTAGACAAGATGGTGGTGGGGAGGACGCCAACCTGAGCCCTGCGGAGCTGGGTGTCCAGGAAGGAGGTAACCCTCAGGCTGAGGCTCTTCCAGTCCCGACTTGCTCCCACGCAGCCTCGGGGCAGTCACTGGGCGGGCACCGCCTGCGGGTTCCCCTGAGGCTCACCTGCGCACATACCCACTACTGAATAAGATCCTGGACAACGCGGGCCAGGCCCTTTATACTAAGTGCTCTGGTCCCATTGGCTGAGCGGGTAGTTCCTGGTTGACTCCCACTGGTTGAAATGTCTGAGGCTTAGTCAGCGTGCCCAATAGAAGAGACAGGAATGAGAGCTCCCGCCCGTGGTTGGGGGGGCGGGACTGAAGGCGCTGGGCCAATGAGAGGGCAGGGCTCGGAGACAGGAAGGCGGGAGCTTGGGCAGAAAGACACGAGAGGAGGGAGCGCCAGAAACCGGAAGGGCAGAGAGGGTGGAGGGGTGTGGAGAGTCTGTAATGCAAGAACCCTGAATGAATGAGCAGACATATAAATCGGTGACTGAGTGACTGCTTTAACGAACTCAGTGATGTGACGCAGGTGTGACTGAATATAAACTAACCGCAGGAAGCTGCCGGGGTACGTTATGCAGTTGGCAAACTCCAGAACCACGTGCAGCCCAACTGGCCCCAGCTTGAAGGGCGGGTCCTATTCAGGCCGCTCCCCAGGGTCCTCCTCAGTCACTCGCTTATGTGAGGGTCACCACTGTGGAGCGCCCCGAAATTTGTGCCTCTGTCCCCCAGTATCCTGTGGCTTGTGTGCACTCCCCCAATACACCTGCCTCCCCAAGCCCAGGACTGCCCGGGCCACTTGAAGTGGGCGCACGGACCACAGCTGCATTCAGCCCTCCTGTCTCATGTACTTACTACAGCACAGCTGATCCTTGAACAAGCGGGATGGTGGGGGGGGTTGGTATTTAAGGGTGCTGACCTTCAGCATATAACTTATGGTTGGCCCTCAGTGTTACCACCAGGGTTCTTGGACTCGCTAATCAATAGAAATTAATAAGAGGCCTGAGGAGAAATTCAGGTAAGGCTTTATTGGGACTCCTGCAGCAGGAGGGAGAAAACAAGTAGCAGGTTCGCTGGCTCGCTCCCTGAAGCGGGGCAGGCTGGGCCCTTAAACGAGGTGAGCCCAGGGGTGGGGCTGGAGGGGTGGCTTAGGTAATCTGCCCACCTCCTTGGTGGTGCTGTGTGCAGGGAGCATGCACAATACCGTTTCTGCTCCCAGTACCTTGTTTTTGCTCCTGGTACCCTGCTTCTTTTCCCAGCTCCTCAGAAGTGGCAGTTGGGCTTTTGGTCTTTTTGTATCTTGTTGCTCATAATTTGCCCCAATTGCACATGCACAAAGTTATTTTTAGTCCCTTATAGTTTCTTTGTGTTTTGTTGCTGGAGGAGATGTTTGTCCAGGTGCAAGCACTGCAGCAAATGGTCCCACGTCCCAGCTTGTCTTATCAGTATTTGAGATTCCTCCATATCTGCGGGTCTGCATCCAGGGAGGGGTTCAACCAACCCCAAGTGGTGCAGTGCTATAGCATTTACTATTGAAAAAAACCTGCCTTAAGTGGACCTAGGCAGTTCAACTCCTTTTGTTCAAGGGTCAAGTGTATTTGTTGGACCCAGTAATCAGTTTGCATTCTGGGTCTCAAATAGTAAAATCATCCCCCATATTTATTTGTTTGGCATACACAGAAATTTCAAAAACATTTACAATTGAATTCTTTTAGATAGGTAATAGTGTGAATTGGTGGGGAAACTTAAAAAGGAAAGAATCTCCTCCAACTCAGAAAAACCTCTCCAAAAAGATAGTAGAGAAAAAAAATAGTTTAATATTGTATAAGCATTAAACCAGAATGTGATGCACAGCACAGTTGCTAAGAGATTGCAAAGAATAAAACTCACCCTTTTATATAGCCAAACAGACACAACCCATTACATACATTTTCAAACAATAATTAGTTCTCAAGTATTGACAGCACGATTTGTTACACATAGTTCATCCTAAATTTACCTGGTAATTGGGGTGACTATCTGCTGTTAACATTGGCTTTCTAGAAGGGAAAACTAACTTCTCAATTCTTTATGACAGAGGTAGTTTTGCTACTTGGAGCAAGGTGCCTGTCAAAGGTAGGCTCCTACCCTCCCACAGAAGCTGGGAT
The DNA here is from genome assembly GCF_000442215.2 of Lipotes vexillifer. Classification (NCBI taxonomy): domain Eukaryota; kingdom Metazoa; phylum Chordata; class Mammalia; order Artiodactyla; family Lipotidae; genus Lipotes; species Lipotes vexillifer. The sequence goes on along the minus strand of NW_006785389.1, from coordinate 976,443 downwards.
GTAGGGATGCTATCTCCTTTGATGTCTTCATTTCAAAGAGATGGATTCCTAGGTCTTTGAGAAAGACATTCCTGGGTTCGGAGTGTATTGGGGTGTTTGCAGAAAAGCAAGGCTAGTGTGGCTTAGAGCTGCATCTTCAGGGGTTAGAGTGGTATGAGGTAAGTTGGAGAGATAAAGGGAGGCAAATTGTGTAGAACTTTGTCAGCCATAGTAACGAGGTTCTAATATGCACCTGAACGTGTTCTAAAATGTACCTGTGGGGGACTTCCCTGGTGGTCCAGTGGTTAGGACTCTGCACTTTCATTGCTGAGGGCCTGGATTCAATCCCTGGCTGGGGAACTAAGATCCCACAAGCCGTGCAGTGTGGCAAAATGAAAGAAAAAAATAAGGACTTGCCCTTGCTCCAGGAAGACCACTTCTGAGTCCTTGGAATATCTTGACTAGTGAGAGTGATTTTTATGCTTAGGTCCCACTGTATCATTACGACCAGATAATTTATGCTAACAATGTGACTCATGATGAAGGGTGGGCTTTGTATTGCCTGAGGCAGCACTACATCTTTGCCTTCTGCGGATCCTGAGTATCCATGGTAGGTCACTTAGGCGCTGCGAGCCTCAGTAAAGGAATCTGTGGACTCTGAAGCTTGAGTGACCTTCCCTTGTTGGCGATAACTGAACATGTTGTCACACATCTTTGCTGAAATTTGAGTCCCTGTGAACTGCACAGGGAGGGATCACCTGGAAGGGGTGCTTGGTTTCTCCCGGACTTTATTACACGTGCCTTCTCCCTTTGGTGATCTTGGTCTGTGTCTTTTTGTTGTAATAAACTGTCATCATGGGTATCACAGCTCTTCTGAGTCTAGTGAATCCTCCTAGCAAACCACCAAGCCTGAAGGTGGTCTTGGGGAGCAAAGAACCATGAAAGTTTCCCTGAAAAAGAAAAGTTATGACCCAGGTGGGTATTCTGGTAAACGCTTCCCTAGGGAAGTGCTATTTGAGGTGAGATGTGAAGGATAAGCACTCACTCACTAGCCAAAGTGGGTAAGGAAGAGCCCTACAGCAGGGGGGGAAATGAAAAGAAACGGAAACAGGAAGTGGAGAGAGAAGAGCAGTCAGACACGTGCAAGAGAAAAGGCAGTAAATTAGGCACATCCCTTACCAGGTAAGGCCCCATGGACGGGCTATGTTAAGGATTCGGTTTTTATCCCAAGAGTTAAGGGGAGTCATGAAACACTTTAACGGTGTGTGTGTTGGGCAGGTAGCAGGGAGTGAGATGCATCATCTAATCTGAGTTTCATCTCTGGTTACACTGTGGAGAATAGATTGAAGAGGAAACATGGGTAAAACAAGACCTAACTACTAAACAGAATTAGAGGTGATAAATGATGGTATTATGATCTAGGAAGGAAGTGGTGGATTACAGAGAAGAAGATAGACTTGAGAGGCATTAAAGAGGCAAAACTGGCAACTTTGCATGTGGGGGATAAGGAAACAGAGGTAACCAGGCTGAGTAAGGAATTTTTTTTTTTTTTTTTTTTGGCCGTGCTGCGTGGCATGTGGAATCTTAGTTCCTCAACCAGGGATCAAACCTCTGCCCTCTGCAGTGGAAACCTGGAGTCTTAACTACTGGCCCACCAGGGAAGTCCCCTGGGATTTCCATCCTTGGTAACCAAACAGTGCCATGTAGTGTAGAGGCAAGACTAAAAGTGGATCAGGGGCTTCCCTGGTGACGCAGTGGTTAAGAATCTGCTTGCCAATGCAGGGGACACGGGTTTGAGCCCTGGTCCTGGAAGATCCCACATGCCACCGAGCAACTAAGCCCGTGCGCCACAACTACTGAGCCTGCGCTCTAGAGTCCACGAGCCATAACTACTGAAGCCCGCATGCCTAGAGCCCATGCTCCACAGCAAGAGAAGCCACCGCAATGAGAAGCCCGTGCACTGCAATGAAGAGTAGCCCCCACTCGCTGCAACTAGAGAAAGCCTACGTGCAGCAACAAAGACCCAACGCAGCCAAAAATAAAAATAAATTTAAAAAACTTAATATTTGATTAAAAAATTAAAAAAATAAAGACATGGCCTTACCTCATTCTTTAAAAAAAATAAAAGTAGATTAGAATCAGGGAGAAGTGGAAGCCACTTTAGGAATCTTTAAAAAGTCAAGTGGAGAATGAGACATCTTTGAAACATCCAAGTGGGGACAGTAAGAAGAAAATCAGGGGTTCAGGTCTAGAGCTCCAATAAGTCAGGACTGGGAAAATAAATTTCAATTTGTTCAAAGTAAAGAAGATAACTGAAGCCAAGGGTGCAGATGAAGCCTTGGGAGAGACCAGAGTGAGAAAAAGGCCTATGAAAAGTATTTAGAAATTTAAAAACTGAATGGGTGACTAGAAGTGGATGAGCTAGCAAGTTAGAAAAAAAGAAAGAGGGAGAGAGAAACCCAGGAGAGTGATGTTACAGAACCAAAGGAAAAGAGTATTTCAAGAATGGAGTGGTCAACGGGGTCAAGTTCAGTCTCAAGAAAGACAGGGCTTAAATTTTTTTTCTTTTTTTCGGTATGCGGGCCTCTCACTGTTGTGGCCTATCCCGTTGCGGAGCACAGGCTCCGGACGCGCAGGCTCAGCGGCCATGGCTCACGGGCTTAGCCGCTCCGCGGCATGTGGGATCTTCCTGGACCGGGTCACGAACCCGCGTCCCCTGCATCTGCAGGCGGACTCTCAACCACCGCGCCACCAGGGAAGCCCCAAGGGCTTAAATTTTATAAACATGGGAGTCACCACCGACCTTGGCCAGAGTGGTGTAGAGGGTGGGACTGTACCAAGGAGGTTCACAAGGTAGGGAGGCTTGGGAAGTGGAGAAAAATAGAAGAGGTAATGGTGAAGTGCAATAATCGCAAGGGAAGGAAAATAGGTCCAAGGGGACTCCTCAGTTAAAGGGAGAGGGAGGAATAAAGAAGTGAGATGTGGGATAGAGAGTGGTGCCTGACACTCAAGGCAATGTGTGAGGACAAATCAGAAAGAGTGAAGGACAAAAGAACATGCAGAGAAAGAGGCTTTAGGCAGCTGAGATCACAGGCACAGCAAACATTGGGCAGACTACGATGTGGAAAATGTTGACGATTGCTTAAGTGTGATTTCAGGTTTTAAGGAGAAAGTGAGGAGAGCACATCAAATGTGTATGAAGATTTATACCTAAAATCAAGAGCATGAAATGGAACTAGAATGAGCAATAATAAGCAGAAAGGTTGAAAGACCACGTGGCTACAGATGCCATAAGGGACAAGGGGGGAAAGTGATGAGGATGCCTGTTAACCAGGTGAACAAGAAAACAAATGATGTAGCAGGACTCGGGAGACAGCACACAGAAAGGCGTTTCTTCCTTCACGTCTCAGAAAGTTGGAATCATACAGGGAGACTATATCTGAAGTTGTCATTAATGAATTTGTGGCCCCCAGTTAGTCACGCTTGGTCATTGTCTGAAGTGTGTGACTTTGAGAAGGGAATCTGGAACCATCTTTCTAAAAGACAAACACCAGGGGGTGGAGGTAGGTGGCATCTTACTAACACCTTGGCCTGTCAAATACCTGCTTTCTACTTGCTCACCTGGACAGCCTCTCCTTGGCATTGTTCTTTCCTCTGTCCATGACTCTCCACGCCGTTCCAATTTAAAGATTGCATCTGGCTGGGTGCACTGACACCCTGGTTTCTGGAAATGCCTGATTTGCTCTGTTATATTCCTAGTATTTATCCTCTCAACACTTTCAGGCAGTTTTAAAATGTAGGATTTAGTAACCTGATATGAGGCCAACAGATGATTGCCATTGAAGAAATACAGTTCTGTAAGATGAGGTCACGCCATGCTCCACATGGTCACATGGGGACGCACTAGAGTGGAGTCAGAGGCAAAAGGATGGAGGCAAAGTGTAGTCAAAGACTGTGTTGTCATTTTCACTGGGAGCAGTGGGCCACGGGAAGCAAGCAGGCTAAGTAGGTTTAGGATTAGCTAGCTGGGATAATTTCAGCACAGTTCAGAGTGCAGGGGCTGTCCTTAGTTTCCTGGGATCTAGGGAAGGGTCTTGAAGCATGAGAACTTGATAAAGGCAGTAGTAGTGGGGTCTGGGCTCTGGAATGGCTGGTTTGCATTTAAAAGGCACACCCAGTGGGGAAAATTATCTGGAGGAATCAGCTAGCTCTAGGAGCAGTCTCTACAGGATCAGCAAGGTCCCAAACGTTAGAACTTCAGAATAAAAGCACATACTTTAACACATGGATATCCAAAACAAAGGGAAGGAGGAGTGGCCAGGAATTTTCTAAAAAGTCTTCCAGCAGGTAAGAACCAGGTCAGGAAGTACCAACAGGAAGTCAGACCACAGGGCCCATGGCACTGACACTGCTCTGAGGGAGGCAAAGTTGCCCATCTACCATTTAGACCTTTAACTGTGAGGTGTGTAACCTACCTGTGAGCAGATTACAAATCTTTAACCCTCAACTCTCAAGGATGACACCATTGGGCATTCCAGAGCCGCACCCGCCTGCCCCCGCCATCCCACAACTGAGACAGGAAAGGTCATCTGCAGGCCAGAGTGTGAGTACAAAGGGGAGAGGCACATACTCCCAGAGACCAGATTCCTGTAGGGGTCCAGCACCATGTCTCCAGCAAGGGCCCTCCCCGCTGGAGCCACCGGCTCCCACTCTCCCCAAGTGAAACTCACACATAGATCATGAAGGCGACTAAACCTGAAACGAAGTCTTTAATGAAATCTTGTCAGGTGCACTGAATGATGCACATATTCCTTATTTCTCTCTTTGTTGAAGACAGAGGCAAACAGCATCAATAGCAGGAACAAAGACAAGAAATTGTTGACTTACGTGCTATAGGAACACACAGCATTGATCTGGCATTTACATCTTTATAGATAAGGGTAAGCAAGCAGTGGGTGTATTTGCAAGTCAGACCACTTGAAGCCATGTATCTGTATATATATACACACACAGAAATACATATATATTAGGTCTATACACATTTATATACATATATATGGCCTCAAGTGGTGTATATACATACACATACACATACATACATATATTAATATTGGGAAGAGATAAGGAACTTTGTCACCAGACTGCCTCTGTACTTTGTCATCACTAAATTAAATCCTGGCTAGTTTGTTAAATTCTACTTTGGCTTACTGATTTTTTTTTTTTACAACAATTTCACCTCAGAGTTATGACTCACTTTTTGTTGTAGGAAACTGGATTTGCTTAATGTTTGTTACAGAAATCTGAATTAATCGGCATCTTAGTACCATTTAAGTCACTATGAAGATGTAACACAGTAGGCCTGAGACTGCTATTCTCTTGAGCTTGCAAGGTTCACCTCTGCAAGGGCTGGGGTTTGGGACCTTAGATTTGGGGAGATTTCCCATCATTCCCACAAATGACGAGTGGCTCAGTGTGCCCAAGTTTTTTGTTTGACTGTGTGGCTTAATGCCAAAGATCTATCTATCCTTCTAGAGGTCTAGAATTTGGTATGTGCTAGTGTCCCCAAGAAACCCTGGGCACTGGGTCTAATTAGCTTCCCCAGTAGACATTTCAATCTATTGCTGTTAACTCCTTGATGGAGCTTAAATTAGGCCCGTCCTGTGTGACTTCCCTGAGACAGGACCACTGCAGATTGTCCCTGGTTTCCTCTGGACTTCAGTCCTTGTGCCTTTTCCCTTGGCTGAGTGTGCTTTGCACCGTTTTGGTGTAATAAAGCACAGCTGTTGACTGTAAAAATATGCAGAGTACTGTGAATCAGCAAATTGCTGAAACTGAGGGTGGTCTCTGATGACCCAAAACAATCATTCATTATGACTATGATCTGGCCATAAAAGCTTGTGTAGATTTTCTTCAAGGTCAACACATGTTCTATACGGTGCCAACTATATACACAGCTTTGTGTAAACACTGTGAGGGAGCCAAACATTATAATATAAATTCCCTGCTGCATGTAGCCATTCACTAGAACACACATATACTGAGTGTCTACTAGGAAAAAAGAACAGAATGGGACAGTGGCTGGATGTGGGTGATATGAAAAAATGGCTGCAAAGTGTGTCTGGCTTGGGCAACAAGGCAGAAGACAGTAGGATTCACGGAGAATCCAGACATCTTAAACACAACTCTGAACAATCTACAGGTCTCAGTTGTAAGATCTGTTCTCAGAAATTCTTGTGGATACCAGGCTTTTCATTTCTCCAGTTAATCTAGGATTTCTATCCCAACATCAAGATAAACCACCAGAGAACCATGACCTTGGACTATACAGTTTTGCCTGTTTCTCAGAGTCCTTCTTTGGCATTATAAGCTAGGCAAAAATACAGAAGATGTATAAAAGAACCAAGTGGAAATCAAACAACTTGAAAATTCAAAAACCAAAATGAAAACTCACTGGGTGAGCTCAATAGTAGATTATATATGAGACAGAAAGAAACCAGTGAGCTCAAAGGGAGATCAAAGAAAATTAATCAATGTGCGGAACAGACAAAAACAGACTGGTGGAAACAAAAAGATGGGAGCCTGAGGGTCCTATGGAACAAGAATGTGAGAATTATCATTCACGTTACTGGAGTCCCTGAGAGGAGAAAAAGCGTGGGGTTGAAAAAATATTTGAAAAATAACTAAAAATCTCCCAAATTTGGCAAAGGGCATACACATGATTCAAAAAGCTGAGAAAACACCCAACAGGATAAACCCTAAAAATGCTATGCCAGGACACATCATAAACTGAATATTATAATAAAAAACACTTTGAAAGCACCTGACAGAAAGGATGCCTTTCAAATAGAGGAACAATGGGTTGAAAGGCAGGTTTCTCATCTGAAACCATGCTGGACAAAAGATGGACAGAAGAAAAAACAGACATGTTTACTTTTGTCCTAAAAGAACTGTGGACCCCAAGTCTTATGTCGCACAAAAATATCCTTCAGGAATGAAGTGAACATAAAGACATTTTTAGATGAAGAAAGAAAAAACATTTGTTAACAGCAGACATACCCTAGAAAAAAGGCCACAGGAAATTTGCCAAACAGAATGGAAATGTTAACAGAAGACTTGGGACTTCAAGAATGGAGAAACAACAATGGAATGGTAAAAGTAGAGGTAAACAGACTATGCTTCTCATGAATTTTGTGGGGGAAAAAAAAAAGTTGAGGCAAAAATTACAATATCCAATATAGTTCTCAGTATACAATGAGAAAATACTTACAACCATTATATTAAGAATAGGGAATGTAGGTGAACCTAATGGAATCAAGGTTTCTATACATCAAAGTGCTAAAATGCGGGTAACAGTCTGTGATAAGTTATGTATACATAATACAATACGTAAAGAAAATTAAGATATATACTCAAAAACATTACAGACGTTATCAAATGGAATTCTAAAAAATGTTAAAATAACCCACAGGAAATGGGGTGGGGGGAACCCAAATAATAAAAACTGGAAAACAAGAGGAATAATACAAAGGGAACAAACACAAAAAAAAGATTAATAAAATAGTACAGTTAAGCTCTAACATATCAATAATTATTTTAAACTTAGATGATCTAAACCTACGAATTAAAAGTGGCAAAATGGATAAAAAAAAAAGTATGACCCCAACTACATGCTGTCACAAGAAACTTACTTCAAATATAATGATGTAGATAATGTTAAAAATAAAATTATGGAAAAATATAAACTACAAACATTAATAAAAAAATGCAGTAGTGGGCTTCCCTGGTGTCACAGTGGTTGAGAGTCCGCCTGCCGATGCAGGGGACACGGGTTTGTGCCCCGGTCCGGGAAGATCCCACACGCCGTGGAGCGGCTGAGCCCGTGAGCCATGGCTGCTGAGCCTGCCCATCCGGAGCCTGTGCTCTGCAATGGGAGAGGCCACAACAGTGAGAGGCCCACGTACAGCAAAAAAAAAAAAAAAATGCAGTAGTGACTATACTAATATCAGATAAAGTATGCTTCAAAGGCAAGAAAATGAACCCTTTTATTATGATTAAAGGGTCAATACACCAAGATGACATAGCAATCCTATATGTGTATGCACCAAACAACAGAACTTTGAAATACATGAAGCAGAAACTTATAGAGCTTGTAAGGAATAGACAATTTCTCAATTATACTTCAGGACTTCATCATCCCTCTCTCTGCGACAGAAATACTACACAGAAGTCAGCAAGGATGTAAAGAATCTGAGCAATAACCCCAACCAAGAGGATTGTGCAGATATTTATAGAAACTTCACCCAATAACAGCAGAATACACATTCGTTTCGAGAAGCCTTACAGAACAAGATATACCACACCCTGGGTCATAAAACAAACTTCAACAAATTTAAACAAACCAAACATGAAACAAGTAATAAATCAGTAACAAAAGATACCAGAAAATGCTCCAAACAGTAGGAAATGAAACAATATACTTCTGAATAATACATGGGTGTCAGAGGAAGTCTCTAAGGGAATCAAGGGATATTCAGAACTGAATAAATTGTAATGAAAACTTGTGGGATAAGGCTGGAACAGTGCTGAAGGAACTTTATAATACTTAATGATCCATTAGAAAAGAAAAAGTTTCAAATCAATAATCTTAGCATCCCTCAAAAAATAAAAAGAGCAAAATACAACCAAAGCAAAGTAGAAGATATGATATCATAAAGATCTGAACAGAAATCAGTGAAATTAAGGACAGAAAGGTAAAGGGACTTCCCTGGCAGGCCAGTGGTTAAGAGACTGTGCTCTCAATGCAGGGGGCATAGGTTCGATCCCTGGTCGGGGAACTAAGATCCTACATGCTGCGTGGTGCGGTAAAACAAAACAAAACAAAAACAAAAACAAAACACCCAGAAAGGCAATAGAGAAAAATCAATAAAATAAAGTGCTGGTTCTTCAAAATGATCAGTAAAATTGGTAAATGTCTAAGACTGACAATGATTAAAAAGAGAGGTGACGTATTTCCAAAATCAGGAATAAAATGCGATATAAGTACAGACCCTGTTGCCATTAAAAAGATAATAAGGGAATACTCCCAACAAGTCTCCAAATAAGAAAAGTTAGATGAAATGAAACATTTCCTTGAAGAGGACCAACTATCCAATTTATCCAATATGAAAACAGATACTCTGAATAGTTCCATACTTATCAAATAATATGTAACTAAAAAGTATCCAGAAAATCTCCAGGCTCAAATGGTTTACTGGAGGATGTTACGGAACATTAAAACAACAATTAAAAACAATTACATAGTCATCCTAAAAAACAGAACTTGGGAAGCCACTATCACCTTGACACCAAAACCAGACAATGACAGTACTTAAAAACAAGCAAAGAATGACAACTACATATCATCAATCAAGAGATTATAGGAAAACCTGCTCAAAAAAAATAATCAAATGGAATGCTTTAATATATATTAAAAAATTTATACTCCACAACCAAGTGGGGTTTATTCCAAGGATGCAAGGCTGGTTTAATATTCAAAACTCAATGTAATACACTTTATCAATAGGCTAAAGAAGAAAAAAACCAGATGATCACATTAACTGATGGAGATAAAGTATCTGACAAAATCCAACATTCATTCATGACAACAAAAATCTCAGCAAATTAACAGAGGGAAACTTTCTAGACTTGACAGGAAAACTCTATGGAAAAAAAAAACAAAACTTACAACTAACATTGTACTTGATGAAAAACTGACCGTTTTCCCCCCAATATCAGAAACCAGTCAAGGTTGTCCTCTCTTACTACTCTTACTCAACATCATACTGAGAGTCCTAGCTAAGTGCATAAGAAAAAGAAATGATACGTATACAAATAGGAAGAAAGAAAACTATTTGCAGTTGACATTTCTATGCAGAAAATACCAAGGATTCTATCCAAAGAAATGGCTAGAAATAACTGAGTTCAGCCAAAGCTGCAAGATACTAAAATATCACCCCCCAGAACAATTATCTTTCTGTATACTACTAAAGATCATGTGGAAATGAAAGTTTAAAACAATGCCAATAGGGAATTCCCTGGCAGTCCAGTGGTTAGGACTCCTCACTTTCACTGTAGGGGGCCTGGGTTTTATCCCTGGTGGGAGAACTAAGATTCCACAAGCCTCCGGCCCCAAAAAAAAAAAAAAAAAAAAAAAAAAAGCCATTTACAAATCACTAAAAATTAAAAAAAAAAACCAACAACCTAGACATAAACCCTAACAAAAATGTACAGAACCTGTATTGTTCAATATTATAAAATGGTAATGAAATATCAAGAATTACTTAGATACATGAAACACCATACCATGTACTGTGTTCATGGTGCTGCTTTTAAACAAACTGCTCTACAGGTTTAAATCAATTTCTATAAACACGTGAGCAAGGTTTTTTTGCATCCTAAGACTTATATGGCAAGACCAAGGAACTAGGAAAGTGGAGTTAATTTAAATAATAAAGTATTCACTTTACCCAATTTTAAGATTTACCGTATAGCTAGAGAAATTAAACAACAGATTGAATCAATAAAAAGTCTGAATGTCTGGTGTTTAAAACCACCAAAAGAACCGTTTGTTTTTTAAAAAAACCAAAAGCCTAAAACAGTCTTAACTGGTGCAATAAAACGTGCCCGTGTGTCATATGTGTATTTTTATCTACTTAAATACCTGGCTTCAAGTGTCTAACTCTCCTAATACTGGACAGCAATGAATGTATATATAAGACACATAAAGGGTCAAGGCCCTTTGCCTGTGAAATAACATTCCCCTCACCCCAAGTAAACTAAGGGATCCATGACAAAGTGCCATAACCTTGACAGAGAAGTCTCAAACTGTGTTTGCATTTCATTTTTTCATCTAAGTTTCCACCTTCTTTTTATAAAAATTCCTGAGATAACACTACAGTGTAAACTAAGGGAAAAACGTAGCTAAAGTTTTCCTTAGTGCACAATAAACACTGGTCTCTCCCTCACAGATGAACTCTCAGATGTAGAGTAAGGCTCTAGGCTGGGTCAATTTCTACAATGCGTCTTTACACAACTACTGATGATCCGTGACAGGTTTTCTCACAGAGAAGATACTTGTGGGGTTTCTCTTTGGTATGTATGATCAGATGTCATGGTAGGTGTTTTCTCCTGCAAAAGATTTTCCTCGGTGTTTACATTCAAAAACTCTTTGCCCAACAGGAGTTCTCGGAGGGTGACTGAGGTTTGCCCACTGGTGAAGGTTCTTCCTACATCTGTCACACTGACAGGGTTTCTCCCAGTATGAATCCTTTGATGCTGAGTGAGGGATGAGCTACGACTGAAGGCCTTTCCACATTCACTGCACTTATAAGGCTTCTCTCCGGTGTGGATGATGGCATGTCGAATGAGGTTTGTGCTCCAGCAAAAGGACTTCCCACACTCCATGCATTCATAGGGCTTCTCTCCACTGTGAATCCGCTGGTGCCTGGTGAGGCCTGACCTGCGGTTGAAGGCCTTCCCACACTCTGTGCACTCAAAGGGCTTCTCCCCAGTGTGGATGCTGAAGTGCCGAATGAGGTCTTTCCTAGTGCTAAAGGCTTTCCCACATTCTTTGCACTCAAAAGGTTTCTCTCCAGTGTGGGCCCGTTTATGCAAGATAAAAGTGGAGCAGTGGGTAAAGGCCCTTCCACATTCAGTGCACACAAAAGGCTTCTCCCCAGTGTGAATCCGCTGGTGCCTCTTGAGGTATGATCTGTGGTTGAAGGCCTTCCCGCACTCGAGGCACTCAAAGGGCTTCTCCCCAGTGTGGATGACATAGTGGTGAATGAGGGCTGCGCTCTCACAGAAGGCTTTACCGCATTCACTGCACTCGTAGGGCTTCTCCCCAGTGTGACTCTGCTGGTGCCACATGAGGTATGACTTGTGTTTAAAGACCTTGCCACATTCAAAGCACTCATACGGATTCTCACCACTGTGGATGATGTGATGTCGAAGGAATCCTGGCCTGTGTCGGAAGACTTGCCCACATTCTTTGCACACGAAGGGTTTTTCCCCGGTGTGTCTCCTCTTATGTAAGACAAAGTTGGAGCGGTGGGTGAAGGCCTTTCCACAGTCATTGCACTTGTAAGGCTTCTCTCCAGTGTGAATCCGCTGGTGTTGTGTAAGGTAGGACCTGCGGTTGAAGGCCTTCCCGCACTCTGTGCACTCATAGGGCCTCTCCCCGGTGTGGATCATGTGGTGCTGGAGGAGGTGTGTGCTCTTAATAAAGGTTTTCCCACACTCTGTGCATTCATAGGGCTTCACACCAGAGTGAATCTTTTCATGTCCAGCAAGAAGGTGTTTCTTGTTAAAAACTTTCCCACATTCGTTGCATTTAAAGATACTTTCCTCTTCCTGAATCATGTGATCATTACCAGATCCACATGAGTCATGGTCGTGGACAGCACCTTCTGCAGGGACCAGCTCCTCTACAATCCTTGAACACACACCACCAGCTGTCCCTAAGCTGCCATGCTCAGGACTCATTTTCTCAGGAAGCTTCTCCCTCTGGGGGTCCAGCCCTGGTCCCAAGCGTCCTTCCTGCATTTCCAACAGCCCATCCTGATCCTTGCTTTGTCTGAACTGGGAGTTGCCTGGGCCTCCTTGTATTAGTTCCTGGATAGAGGCTCCCTCAAATAGGGTTGGCTCACAAGTGGTAGGTTCTGTGGTCTTGGGTTTTCCTTTGTCAACTGAAAGAAACCCAATAAACAAGGCCCATTAGTAATACCAACAAGGAAGAAACAAAATCGGCATTTCAGTGAAAAAGATAGAGATGAAAACAGTGCCTCTGTGTCTGTTTTGCTACCTCTGAATCTCAACATTGTAACTTCTTTCTTTCTTGGTCATTAGACTGCTGACACCTTGAAAGCCAGACCCAGTAAGAGAGTCTGCAATGGACATAACGCCACAATTTCACAGGCTTGGCTGGACAGAGTAATAATGCCTCTGTGGGCTTTCAGTTTCCCTTAATTGAAGACATCCCATGTTGCTGTAAGAACACTAGGAAAAGGGAATTCCATAATGATACAGTGGTTAGGACTCTGTGCTTTCACTGCCAGGCCCAGGTTCAATCCCTGGTGGGGGAACTACAATCCTGCAAGCCAAGTGGCACGGCCGAAAACAAAACAAAACAAAACAAAAAACCACTAGGAAAAGGCATCTAATGCAGTCCTGATAAAAGACAGGAAGTGTATAATGCCAATTCAACTATCTCCAAAGAGAAGTATGGTCCTTGCCCCAGCTCTAAGGAAGTAACCTGTAAACTGGGTATCTCCAGAGAGACAAGCATGTCTTTGCTGTTCATGGTGAGTCCCTAGGGATGTACATGATACTTTATGACAACAGATGACTCACTATGGGCCCCTAGATAGTTTATACTAAAGAGGTGACATTAGGTCTGGGTAAGGTCTGGGCAAAGCAGAAAGACCAAACGTGTAATTAGAAAGCTGGGGCTTTGAACCACGAGTTATCAGCTGGATCTCTGGAAAGGGAAGAAGGGTGGAGACTGAGTCCCATGTACAATGACTCAATCATGCTTCTGTAATGAAAACTCAACAAAAATCTGGATACCGAGGCTCTGGTGAGTTTCCTGGGTTGGCAACACTCCGTGCACATACTGCCAGATATCGATTCCAGGAGGTAACGAGATGCCGAAGATATGGAAGCTTCGTGTCTGGAACACCCCCGGCCCCTCTTCTACTCTGCATCTTTTGCCTGTAACAAATACGATTTGTGAGCATTAACAGGTTTTAGGGAGTTTTGTGAGTCTTCCTAGCAAATCACTGAACCTGAGGGTGGACTGGGAAACCCCTCGACTTGCAGATGGTTCACAACACCTGGGCAGACTTGGCAGTCCTGGAGTTCTGTATTTCTAACCTTGAGTTTGGCTAACTGTATGCAGGAAGAGACCAGGGGAGTCCTACTGGCACCACTGGAGTTGCCAGAGAGAGGAGGTGGGAAGGACACTATAGCCTTAGGACACAGAATGTACAAAGGCCCCCCAGGCCATGAGGATGGTATTGACAAGAATCCAGGGAAACTGATTCCCATGGTTTTGACTTGGGTTACAGTGAGGACTCCCAGGACAGGGCTCATAAGGCAGGAGGTGAGCAGGACTGGGATGGACACATTGGGTCTGTTATGCCCGAACAGTTTGGTGAAAAGACTAGCAAAATACACATGATCTAGATGGAGAAAATATTAATAGTTTACCTGAAAACATTAAAGAGGAGGTATACCAATGAAGAATTTAACGTGGGGGGAGGTGAAATTGGAGAAAGATGGTCAAAAGGTACAAAATTCCAGTTTTAAGATAAACAAGTCCTAGGGATGCAGTGTACAACTCGATAACTGTAGCTAACACTGCTGTATGCTATAAAGAAGCACTGATAAGAGAGTAATCCTAAGAGTCCTCATCACAAGGAGAAAATTTTTTTCCTTCTCTCTTTTCCTCTTTACTTTTTATTCTATCTATATGGGTGTCAGCTGAACCTACTGTGGTAATCATTTCACAATATATGTAAATCAAACCATCAGGCTGTATGACTTAAAACTTATACAGAGGACTTCCCTGGTGGCACAGTGGCTAAGAACCCGCCTGCCAATGCAAGGGACATGGGTTCGATCCCTGGTCTGGGAAAATCCCACATGCTGTGGAACAACTAAGCCTGTGTGCCACAATTACTGAGCCCGTTTGCCACAACTACTGAAGCCTGCGCACCTAGAGCCCATGCTCTGCAACGAGAAGCCACTGCAATGAGAAGCCCGCACACTGCAACAAAGAGTAGCCCCCACTCGCTACAACTAGAGAAAGCCCACACGCAGCAATGAAGACCCAACACAGCCCAAAAAAATAAATAAAAATAAATAAATTAGACAAGCCTCTTAGATAGCCTCATCCACCAGAGGCAGACAGCAGAAGCAAGAACTACAATCCTGCAGCCTGTGGAACAAAAACCACATCCACAGAAAGACAGACAAGATGAAAAGGCAGAGGGCTATGTACCAGATGAAGGAACAAGATAAAACCCCAGAAAAACAACAAAATGAAGTGGAGATAGGCAACCTTCCAGAAAAGAATTCAGAATACTGATAGTGAAGATGATCCAGGACCTTGGGAAAAGAATGGAGGCAAAGATTGAAAAGGTGCAAGAAATGTTTAACAAAGACCTAGAAGAATTAGAGAACAAACACAGAGATGAACAATACAATAACTGAAATGAAAAATACACTAGAAGGAATCAACAGCAGGATAACTGAGGCAGAAGAAGGGATAAGTGACCTGAAAGACAGAACGGTGGAATTCACTGCTGTGGAACAGAAGAAAGAAAAAAGAATGAAAAGAGATGAAGACAGCCTAAGAGACCTCTGGGACAACATTAAATGCAACAACATTTGCATTATAGGGGTCCCAGAGGAGACGAGAGAGAAAGGACCCGAGAAAATATTTGAAGAGATTATAGTTGAAAACTTCCCTAACACGGTAAAGGAAATAGCCACCCAAGTCCAGGAAGCGCAGAGAGCCCCATACAGGATAAACCCAAGGAGAAACACATCAAGACACATAGCAATCAAGTTGGCAAAAATTAAAGACAAAGAAAAATTATTGAAAGCAGCAAGGGAAAAACGACAAATAACACACAAGGGAACTACCATAAGGTTAACAGCTGATTTCTCAGCAGAAACTCTACAAGCCAGATATCTCTATCTCAGCAGAAGCTCCATCAAGCCAGTGGCATGATATACTTAAAGTGATGAAAGGGAAGAACCTACAACCAGGATTACTCTACCTGGCAAGGATCTCATTCAGATTCGATGGAGAAATCAAAAGCTTTACAGACAAGCAAAAGCTAAGAGAATTCAGCACCACCAAACCAGCTCTACAACAAATGCTAAAGGAACTTCTCTAAGTGGGAAACACATGAGAAGAAAAGGACCTACAAAAACAAACCCAAAACAATTAAGAAAATGGTCACAGGAACATACATACTGAAAATTACCTTAAATGTGAATGGATTAAATGCTCCAACCAAAAGACAGAGGCTCACTGAATGGATACAAAAACAAGACCCGTATATATGCTGTCTACAAGAGACCCACTTCAGACCTAGGGACACATACAGAGGGAAAGTGAGGGGATGGAAAAAGATATTCCATGCAAATGGAAATCAAAAGACAGCTAGAGTAGCAATACTCATATCAGATAAAATAGGCTTTAAAATAAATGTTAAAAGAGACAAGGAAGGACACTACATAATGAACAAGGGATCAATCCAAGAAGAAAATATAATTATAAATACATATGCACCCAACATAGGAGCACCTCAATACATAAGGCATCTGCTAACAGCTATAAAAGAGGAAATCAACAGTAACACAATAATAGTGTGGGACTTTAACACCTCACTTACACCAATGGACAGATCATCCAAACAGAAAATTAATAAAGAAACACAAGCTTTAAATGATACAACAGACCAGATAGATTTGATATTTATAGGACATTCCATCCAAAAATAGCAGATTACACTTTCTTCTCAAGTGCACATGGAACATTCTCCAGGATAGATCACATCTTGGGTCACAAATCAAGCCTCGGTAAATTTAAGAAAATTGAAATCATATCAAGCATCTTTTCTGACCACAATGCTATGAGATTAGAAATCAGTTACAGAGAAAAAAACGTAAAAAGCACAAACACACGGAGGCTAAACAGTACGTTACTAAATAATCAAGAGATCACTGAAGAAATCAAAGAGGAAATCAAAAAATACCTAAAGACAAATGACAATGAAAACACGAAGATCCAAAACCTGTGGGATGCAGAAAAAGCAGTTCTAAGAGGGAAGTTTATAGCAATACAAGCCTACCTCAAGAAACAAGAAAAATCTCAAACAATCTAACCTACACCTAAAGGAAAAGAAGAACAAACAACCCCCCCCCCCAAAAAAAGTTTGCAGAAGGAAAGAAATCATAAAGATCAGAGCAGAAATAAATGAAACAAAAACAAAGAAAACATTAGCAAAGATCAATGAAACTAAAAGCTGGTTCTTTGAGAAGATAAACAAAATTGATAAACCATTAGCCAGACTCATCAAAAAGAGGGAGAGGACTCAAATCAATAAAATTAGAAATGAAAAAGGAGAAGTTACAACAGACACTGTAGAAATGCAAAGCATCCTAAGAGACTACCTACAAGCAACTGTATGCCAATAAAATGGACAACCTGGAAAAAAGGGACAAACTCTTAGAAAGGTATAACCTTCCAAGACTGAACCAGGAACAAATAGAAAATATGAACAGACCAATCACAAGTAATGAAATTGAAACTGTGATTAAAAATCTTCCAACAAACAAAAGTCCAGGACAACATGGCTTCACAGGTGAATTCTATCAAACATTTAGAGAAGAGCTAACACCTATCCTTCTCAAACTCTTCCAAAAAGCTGCAGAGGAAGGAACACTCCCAAACTCATTCTACGAGGCCACCATTACCCTGATACCAAAACCAAAGATACTACAAAAAAAAGAAAATTACAGACCAGTATCACTGATGAATACAGCTGCAAAAATCCTCAACAAAATACTAGCAAACAGAGACTCTGGGATGGCTCACACCAAGGAGTACTTCCCTAAACTTCTGTTGTCAGTGTCCTTGTCCCCACGGTGAGCCACAGCCTCCTCCTGCCTCTGCAGGAGACCCTCCAACACTAGAAGGATGGACCCCAACCTCCAAACTTGATTCGTATGTTGAACCTGAAGACAGTTCACACACCAAGAGAATCTGACAGAACGTCATCACATGAGGGACTCCTGGGGAAATCAGTTTGTGGAAACAGACTAAATTTTCCATATTGGATCAAGGATGGCAACACGTTATAAGAGCTGAACAAGGAAAGAAGACATGAGAGGAGGCTACAAAAGACAGACACTACTGGGATCACAATGAATCTGAGGTCACAAAACTCTACCCCATGCTGCTTCCAGGCCTTGGAGCTCCATGTTGTTTTTCCAGCACACCACCTTCCATTTGTGATGAAGAATGCTACCCATCAGTATAAAGAAAAAAGGAGATGAGGGAACTGTATGGCCACCTAATGATGGTGGTCCTGAACCGAACATGCATCTCTCTGAAGTATGCCTGTTATCCCACCAATAAAAGAGACCAGCATGACAGAAGTGGAAGCAAAAGAGATGTGAAAGTACAACCTTTAGAAATTATCTTGGGGAGAGAATTAACATTGAACACAGTAACTATAATTATGACGCACTGCAAAGTTGGACACTAGTAACCACCTAAACTTATCTCCCTCTCTTGATTTCTGCTCTTTCCCCAGCCTTTAGTATTCTTTGCGTACTTCTTTTTTCATCTCCTTCAAGGTTTTACTAAGGGAACTTATAAATTGTCTCATTCGACCTCAAAAGCAAAACAAAACAAAACACTAGCAAACAGAATCCAACAACACATTAAAAGGATCATAAAAAAATTAATTTAGGGCTTCCCTGGTGGCGCAGTGCTTGAGAGTCCGCCTGCCGATGCAGGAGACGTGGGTTCGTGCCCCGTTTCGGGAGGATCCCACATGCCGCGGAGCGGCTGGGCCCGTGAGCCATGGCCGCTGGGCCTGCGCGTCCGGAGCCTGTGCTCCGCAAATGGGAGAGGCCACGACAGTGAGAGGCCCGCATAACGCAAGAAAAAAAAAAAAAATAATAATAATTTAAAAAAGTAAAAAAAAAAAACAAAACTGTATTCCTATCTCACACTATACTCAAATTCTACCTCAGACCAAAAAGCGTTAAATGTCAAGTGCCAAGCTTAGAACACCTTAGAATAAAACAAGAATATCTTTTTGGTATTGGGGATAGAGCAGCATCTATAACTGATAAAAGTATCAAGAATGTACCAAAAAAATCCCTACAAACAAAAGGAAAACAAGGTAACAGAAACACAGGCATTTCCCATGAAATGACATTTCAAAGAAGAAAATACAGTTGTTTCTCAGTATCCACAGCAGATTAACTGGTTCCAGAAACCCCCTGCTCAATACTAAAATCTGCAGATGCTTAAGTCCTTTATATAAAATGGTGGAGTATTTGCATATAACCTACACACATCCTCCTGTGTACCTTAAATCATCTCTAGATTGCTTATAATATCTAATACAATGTAAATCCTATATATTGATAAATAGTTGCCAGCACAAGGCAAATTCAAGTTTTTTTTTTTTAATTTATATTTTTGGCTGCATTGGGCCTTTGTTGCTGCACGTGGGCTTTCTCTAGGTACAGCATGCACGGTTCTCATTGCGGTGGCTTCTCTTATTGCAGAGCACAGGCTCAAGGCGCACGGGCTTCAGTAGTTGTGGCACACGGGCTCAGTAGTTGTGGCTCACAGACTCTACAGCGCAGGCTCAGTAGTTGTGGCACACGGGCTTAGCTGCTCGGTGGCATGGGGGATCTTCCCGGACCAAGGCTCGAACCCATGTCCCCTACATTGGCAGGCAGATTCTTAACCACTGTGCCACCAGGGAAGCCCCAAATTTCAAGTTTTGTTTTTTTGAACTTTCTGGTATTTTCTCTTCCCCCCAATGTTTTCAATCTGTGCTCGGTTGAATCTGCAGAGGCAGAACCTGCGGATATGAGGGGACAATTGTACAAATGGGCCTATAATCACGATAAGGTGCTAAAGGTTGTGAATGAGGGGAATGCAAAGCAAGCTCACCTAAGATATAATTTTGTGTCAGTCTGTTAAGCAAAAATTGAGGAGCCTTATAGCATCAAGGCCTGAACAGGACATAACTGGTGGAATCTGGAGAATTATAAATAGGTACATCCCTTTTAGAAAACATTATCACCTAAACTTGAAAATTTGCATAACCTATAATCCAACAATTTTACTCCGAGAAATAACAAAAGACAAGCTTAACCACGTGCAAGATAACCAATATATATGAATGTTCTTGGCAGCACTGTTTGTGAGGGTGAAAAAATGTAAAACATTAAATACCTCAGAGAGTGGATGAATACAATATGAAACGGGAGTATTTTTTATTTGCTTCAAGTGTAAGAAACACGGGCACATTTTACCTTCAGCAGGGCAAGGATGAAATTGCTAAACAAGCAGAAAGTAAGTGAAGAAATAATTTCTCTAAAAGGTGTACTCTAGACTACGGTTCAACAACTGGCCATGGTCTGGGCCAAGATCTCTTCCACTAGGTGAAAGGAAAACTATAGACTGAGAGTCTGAATGAGTGCAGAAGAGTAGAAGACCAAGCAAGACAAGGGGATAGATTTTTAACATGAAAACTTGCTGACAAACTTTCAGCAAGCTGAAAACAGGCTGAGACACCTGTCCTGGGGAAGTGGTCACTGCGAGGATGGCCGGATGTAGGGGCCGATGGAGGTGGAGGGGTGAGGATACAGTCTCTGGGGCTGTATCCAGTCTCTAATCTGCTTGGATGGCAGGACCATGCGCTCTAACTCGGGAGGGGAAGGAGTGAGCATCGTGACGGGTTCCTTGCCAGGCAGGCTGACTGGGTGCCTCTGAGATATTCAGGTGCAGAAGGGCAGAGAGCAGAGGGCAGAGGCTCGGAACTGCCCCTCTGAGGGGCTGTCGACGGGCTGCACACAGACACTCGCAGGCTGGTGGGGCCACCCGAGGGACTAGGAGGCAAAGAGCACGACTCTGCAGGGGCCCCATCACCACACACGGCGGCCCCAATGCCCTCAGCAGCCCAGATGTGGGGCACAGCAGGACAAATGTCACTGTCAGGTTTTACCAAACAGGAGTATGGAGACATGCAACAAGGGAAGGCTTCTGGAGTGTCTGGACGGACAGGGTGGGAAAGGGGAGGCAGACGAGCGCTGGAGAGGAGCTGGGAGAGGAAGGAAGGCCCTTTTCCTCAGAGGTCAGAGGAAAAAGTGAGATGCATTACTCATTACAATACAGGGACATGAATGACACCAACGGCTTACTTCCCACGAGCCACTGACTGAGGCACAGACGCTGTGCTAAGCGGTTTTATGCTTTAACGCGTTATGTGACCACGTCCCCAACAACCCGGGGACAGAGCAACTATCAGGAACAGACTGAGCGCAGCAGATCACACTCGCCAAACCATCTGCTCCTCCCCTTGGACACACGGCTCAGCCCCATCTCCCAGCCCCGTCCCCCGAGTGTGGCCAAGTGCCTAGTGCCTGTCAGTGGAAGCGGGGGGCTGGTGTTTGTGCGAGTCTTCCTTGCCCTCTCGCTCTCCTCTGCCTGCTGCAGGAGGTCAGGACAACCTTCAAGCCACATGCTGACGGCAGAGTGGACCCGGGTCCCTGAACAGCTGTGTGCTGCACAGTCACACGGACCGGGTGTGCTTCCAGGGACATCCCTGGTGGTTCAGTGGTTAAGACTCCAAGCTTCCACTGCAGGGGTCACGGGTTCGACCCCTGGTCGGGGAACTAAGATCCTGCATGCTGCGAGGCGTGGCAAAAGAAAGAAAGAAATACAAAAAAAGAACAAGTGCTTCCATATGCTGAGCACCAAGATGCTGGAGTCTATCTGACATGGCAGCTAAGAGTTAACTTAGTCAAAACTTATATATACAAAGGCACAACGAGATCCCGAAGTTCACTAGGGCCACAGAGCTGGTGGTCGGTCGGCACCCAGGCTTGAAGCCCAGGCAGCTGGAGCCCAAGACACATCTCAGCTCATGCACCTCTATCCTCCAGGAGGACAGAGGGACCTGAGGTCAAAGGGCTCCGTGGCCTCCAGACCAACACAGAGGCCCGAACAAGACGCTTCCCCAAGGAACCAGGGCCAGCGACCTGCCCCTGCAGGGTCTCCCAGCTGCCCAAACCTTGGCTCCTACCTGGACAGGTGCTTCGGGAGAGGTCTTTCTTCACAGTCCACAGCTTCTGCCCCTGCTCCAGCTGGAAGATCAGCTCAAGTCTGGGAACAGGACACCCTGTTCACGGAGAAAGGAAGAAGACACTAGGATTTCTGTGAAAACAACGAAAACCCTCGATCTAGTGTGGGACTTCAGAATGTGGACAAGACCTCAGAATGAAGCTGATTCCATCCACAGAAATCCTGATCTGGAACCTGGAAACCAAGGTCAAAAACACCAATGTTGCGGGCTTCCCTGGTGGCGCAGTGGTTAAAAATCCGCCTGCCAATGCAGGAGACACGTGTTCAAGCCCTGGTCCAGGAAGATCCCACATGCCGCAGAGCAACTAAGCCCCTGTGCCACAACTACTGAGCCTGCACTCTAGAGCCCGCGAGCCACAACTACTGAGCCCATGTGCTGCAAATACTGAAGCTCACGCACCTAGAACCCACACTCCCAACAAGAGAAGCCCACAATGAGAAGCCTGGACACCACAACGAAGAATAGCCCCCACACGCCGCAGCCAGAGAAAAGCCCGCATGCAACAACGAAGACCCAATGAAGCCAAAAAAAAGAAAAAGAAAACAACAAAACAAAACACCACCAATGTTGGGATCCAAAGACTTTAGACTGCAGTGCTGGTTGTGTAGCACTGCAGTCTAAAGTCTTTGGATCCCAACACTGGTGTTGGAATAGGTGGTGTAGCACCTAATCCCTTTGACCTCCATTGCACAGAGTTCCAACTCTATTCAGCTGCAGCCAAGACACAGAGAATATGACCCCCTCCTTCCAGAAGGTGTTTACTAATTAACCCAAGTGAATTTCAACCACCTGTGCATTAAAACGTCCTGAGATGTCTGGTTCACATCCAAATGCAACCAAATAGGGACTTCCCTGGTAGCACAGTGGTTAAAGAATCCGCCTGCCAATGCAGGGGACACAGCCTCAAGCCCTGGTCTGGGAAGATCCCACATGCCACAGAGCGACTAAGCCCGTGCACCACAACTACTGAGCCTATGTGCCACAACTACTGAAGCTCACGCACCTAGAGCCCATGCTCCACAACAAGAGAAGCCACCGCAGTGAGAAGCCTGCACACCACAACTAAGATTAGCCCCCACTCGCTGCAACTAAAAAAACGCCTGCGAGCAACAACGACCCAACGCAGCCAAAAATAAATAAATAAATTTATTTACTTAAAAAAAAGAGAAACCAAATCTCTGCAGATGAGGCCTGGATACCTACAGATTTAAAAAAAACCACCCCAGATTCTGGCATCAAGGGAGGGCTGAAAACTCTCGTTTCCACCAACTTGCAGGTGACCTACACCAGCCCTCTGGAGGAGAGAGCTCTAGTCCAGGATGGCTGAGTGAGGGGACCGGCCAGTGCTGTAGTCCTGCAGCAGCCTGGGTCGCCTGTGAGGGAACCTGCCCGAGGCCCTAGACCAGGAAGAAGCAGACAACTGGGCTGGCACCCACCAACCCGGTAGCTAGCCCCACCTCTGAGCTTCCTACTGGTGAAATAATAAATTTCCTCCAGGGTGAAGACTGAGCCAGTCTGTCACATGCAGCCAAACACAGATGCAGGGGAAAGACACATGGACTCGGCAGGAAGTCGACGGCAGAGGTGCCAGGACTCGCCGACAGCTTCTCTGTCAGGTCCAGGGTTCATCAGTCATCACTAAGCAATGTGCTCTCCTGTGTGCTCTGTGCTCAGCATGGGGCGCAGCGACAGCGACCGAGACCTCCCTTCAGCTGTCAGGAGTCACGTTCCCTGCGATCTCAAGGCCTTTGCACATGCTGGCCCTTCTCCCTGGAAGGCTGTTCTCTACCCACCTTGCTCCTTCCAGCTACTTCTCTTTGGGTCTCAGCTCAAGTGTCACTCCCTGAGAAGACTCTGCTGAACAGTGGCTGAGTCCACGTGCTTAACCAATCCACCACGTCACTATGAACTTTTAACCTTAATAATAATCGAAAAGTTAACATTTATAGGGTGTAACTATATCCCAGGGACTGTACCAAGCAATTTAAATGCATTATGTTGTTTAAAATGGATGGAATAATTTAAAGAACTCACATATTTAAAATATTGACTCTTTTTGGTCAAAGTAAGGTATGTCTCCATTGAGCTATGTCTTTTTATAGATACCCAGCAAAATTCTGAAAAGTGCTCCTCCTGTCTAGGTCCGCAAGGGCTGTGAGTCCCTAGCTGCCACCTGATCTGGGAAGAGACGGAAACACTTAGTCTGTCTCGCCATGGTCAACACACCAAGTTTCTGGGCTGATGACCCCGGGGCAACCAGGTAACTGGCTACTGCCTAACGTCGAGGCCCCCCCATAGACGGTTGGGATTCAAGTGTGATCAATTGAGCCAACAACACTGAAGTCCGTGGGGGGCTGCTCAACTGAGCTGCCCACCACCCTGTGAGAGACTGATGGCACTGCCTGCCCTCTGAGGGCACACCTGGCCAGAGTCCAGGCACTGGTCCCTGGAGCAATACAGGGATGCGAGTGGTATAGGGCACCCCCCTCACACATGCCATGGCACAGAAGAGGCTTAGACTGCTTCACAGGCAAACCTTGCCATGGCTGCTTGCCTTACTGCTGTTGCAGTTTTCCCCAACCACGTAGCGGATAAGAGATCCCATCTCTGGAGACTGCTAGTTCAACGTATAATGGGGGGAGAAACAAAGGAATAAAGAATATTGTTTTTGCTGCCCTCTGAGACACCTGAGGATGTTTTTCAACCTACTCCAGATTGTGTAAGCCCAGCCAGTGTGTCCGGCACTCGTGAGTGCTGCTGCAGACCAGCACGTGGAGAGCTCTTCCTCAACACCAAACTGTCACCCCGTCAGGACACTGCCACCACCACTGCTGTCCTGAGGCATGAGCCCCAGCCCCTCCCTAGAAAGGCAGGCTGCCACTCACAGTGGTTGCCACTCGGGACTGCTAAGAGCCTACCAGGTAAATACCAAAATAAAAGAAAGAAAAATGGTGGTGGTGCGGGCAGAAAGGTGACCCCCCCCCCCCCCCCCAAAAAAAAGATTTTGTCTGGAGGCAGAAAAAAAAGGAGTGGGGAGGAAGGGGCTTGTTATGCTGTGGACCAGGGCCATCCAGGGGAGAGGCTGCACCTTGGAGGCCCCAGGCCCCTCTGCCCTTTCCTCTCCTCAGCAGGAGACAAACTAAAACTAAAAACCAGGGTTTTAAATGGCTGAAAAGCTCAAAAGGAAGAAAGAAGGGGAGGGGGCACACTATTAACCTTACATACCAAGCAAATGCCAGGTCTAGCAAACATAATACTGGTTCTAGACTACTTATTGATTTAAAAGCAGTAACAACAACAAAAAAACCCTAGATAACAGGGAGAGAGAAAATTTAAATAACATACAACATATAACTAAGTTAGAACTCTGTCTATACTCTGACCCAATTGGAAATCCAAAATTTATATACTAAAATTTATATTATTATATAATAACTACATATGATATAACGAAATTTATATATTAAAAAAATTTTATCACCAAAACAAAACAGAGCACTGATTGGTTTGTCTGACTCCACAACACAGGTTCTAAATTATCTTTAGAATTTGCTAAAATGCACCAACTGACAAAACTTCATGAATTTAATACTGGGGCTCAAATCATAGTTATACCTGGGGATCCCACTAAATTGAAACACTCTACTCCACCACTGTAAAAAGTACCTAAATATTAAAGAGAAAAAATTAGTATATCTCACTTTGACTATACTTTTACCTGAATTTCCTATAGCCCTAGTATCCACTGTCCTAAAGTATCCCATATTGGGCATAGATGCTCTGACACAATACACAATTAAAATAAATTTTTGGCACTTACAAATTAATTGGCTTGATAAAATGGGACCCTACAGATCTGAGTTAAAATAATTATTCAGCCCAATGTAAGTTGAAAAGGGGCCTTTGGGAGTAAAACTTTTATATAAGACCTAATTAATCAAGGGGTGATGATCCCCACTGCTTCTCCATGTGACAGCCCAGCTGTGTGTGTTCTTAAACCTAAAAAAACACAGGGCACCTCGCTGTGAGTCACTGCAATCTTAATGCCGTGGTCCCATCTGTTAGGGTTCCTGTTACTGACTGAATTGTGTCTCCCTAAACTGCATGTGTTAAACCCTAATCCCCAGTGTGATCCTATATGGACTTAAGGCCTTTAAGGAGGTAGTTAAGGTTACATGAGGTCACAGGGTGGGGCCCTGATCTGGTAGGACCCATATCCTTTTAAGAGGAAGAGAAGGCCTCTCCAAGCCAGATGAAAAGTCAGGTAAGGACACAGCAAGAAGGTGGCCAGCAAGAGATCCTTATTAGCAACTGAACTGGGACTTCCAGCCTCCAGAACTGTGCGAAAATAAAGCTGCTGTTTAACCACACAGTAATGGCAGCCTGAGCTGACTAACAAGATCCACACACCCAATACCCAATATTATTAGAACCCAATAATTACTCTTCAATTACAGATCTGGCTAACGTGTTCTGCTCGTGTGTATTTTGACAGCCTCTCAACCTCAGTTTGCCTTCGCTCTGAAGGCAAATAGGACTCCTCCCCAGGCTGCCCCGTGGGGTGGCTCTGCCAACACCCACACCCTCTGCAGCCAAGACCTCAGCTGCACCCACCCACCTCTCTCCAGGAGCACAGGCGCTGTTACATCAATGACATCCTCGTCTAAGGAGATTCATTTGACACGCTTGTGACAGTGAGTCCAACACCTTTTAATCCTTTGGGGACTAGTTTTAGATAAAAATACTATTTAGTATTACTTTGGGTCTAGTGGCCACATATTCCTCATTTATAAATTTTATTTACTCTCCCTGATGCTGATACTTGCAAATCAGCCCACCTTAAATGGGACTCCCTCCAACAAAAGCTCTAAAATCTGCTTAAAATACTGTTAAATAGCCAGTCCCATCAGTGTCCTCAGAGACTCCTTCACCAAAGAGGCTTTGACAACCTCTTCTCACACCTCCTTCACCTACCGGGGCCACAGATGCCCAAGGGCTTCTGATGTAACAGAGTGCCCCCTCAGCCTGGTACTATATGCTACTAAAACAACAACTAACTATACACAAGGCTCTCTGGATAATGAAGGCTGTTGCAGACCCCGAGCCACTGACTGCCACACCCTGCTGCCCATCAAGCTTTGGATCATGGCAACAGCACATCACAAGTTCAACACAGCTCCTGAGGCCCCAGGACAGGATGGAACCCAACCTGGGCCCTCTGACGTATTCCTCTTGTAGGACAAGGTGGGTCCTTGCCAGATGCTGTGGTGCTGGAGGAGGGCACCCCTCCCCACAGGCCCTGGCTACCTGGGGAGCACCTTGGGATTAAGTGAGTGAACAGTTGTGGGAGTTTGTGGATCTACTGCATCCACAGCACATGATGGAGCTCAGTAGATTGATGCTGCTTTCTATCCCATAGCCAGAATGTCCAAATAAAAAATGGGATCTAAGAAACATTTCTTGGCCTACTCAGGGGGTCATCTTAGTACTAGATGCCCTGATCAACAAACGGCCTCCTCTCCATATTCATTATAAACTGTTGGGCCATTGCTTAAAAACTGCCTCCTTCAGGGTAAAGAAACTCTTGTCTCACAAACACCCCAAAAGTAAGTAAGTCAAAATCACATGTCCTTACATTTATAAAGGCCACAACGATAGGCCTTGCCAGGAAGCTCCTTATTCCCTTTGGAATTACAGACATTACTGACAATAACCAAGATACACATTTCACTTCTCAAATTACACAATGCTGGGCTCTGGAGAGAGGTAGTCAATAGAGCTTCATGGCCCCAATAGGCCCCAAATAGCTGGTTTAACTGAAAAACATAACCATTTCCTTAAACAGCTCCTTTTCAAACTCCAGTCTGACAAACAAACCCCGCACTGGGCCTCTATCTCACCCCTTAGCCTTAATTCAAGGCTCCTTGAATCACATACCTTTAAAAATTTCCCCCTGCTCTTTCCTACTCTGGAAGGGAATGTGCCTCACCACTATGTACACAAAGACTCGTTCTACAGGAGGCCATTCACACTGTCTTCCCTGCAGTTACACACAGAGCTTCCCATCATCCCATGAGGCTGGAGACCAGAAGGAGGGAGCACACGCTCCCGGCACCCATTAACCACAGACTGCCCCACAGGGTCACAGCCAGGCAGCTGGTCACCTGATATGGAATCCATTTGCCCTGAACTTCAAAACAAAACAAAACAAAACAACCAAACCATATGGCATTCTGGTAACTGTTGCTCTTACTATAACTGGTCTGGGTACTTTCATTGGTTTATAAGTCAGAGGCCTGAACCCTCTGAGGAAGCCACTGTTTCAACCAAACACGGCAAATACTGAGGCCCACATCAAGTCAAGTGCGTACGTACCCACTTGCAAAGGATACCCGGCCCCACCCAGACCAAGACCTCACTGATGAAGATGACTTCACCTGGGGACACGAAAACCTTCACCCCAGCAGATAACCATGGATTTCCTCTCCTAAGACAGAAATCAGACCTGAAACCTTTTTGCTTTCTTCTATTAGGGATTCTATCATGTTCCTGAGCTGCTGTCTGTGACCCTGGTATATGCCTCAATCTGCCAAAAGGGAAATCTCCAATTTATAGCTGGTTGGTCAGGACAGGTTGTGAGGACTTGTGACTGACATCTGAAGTGGGTGGGTGGGAGGTGGAGGGGCTGTCTTATGGGACTGAATCCTTAATAACCTGTGGAGTCTGTGCTAACTCCAGGTAGTTAGGGTCAGAATTGCCTGGTATGGAAAACCCAGACGTTTGATATCAGAAGTGTTAAGGAAAAACGATTTTGTTGGTTTGTTTTTAATTAATTAATTAATTAGTGGCTGCATTGGGTCTTTATTGCACATGGGTTTTCTCTAGTTGCAGCCAGTGGGGGCTACTCTCCGTTGCAGTGCGCGGGCTTCTCACTGCAGTGGCTTCTCTTGTTGCAGAGCATGGGCGCTAGGCACGCACGTTTCAGTAGCTGTGGCACATGGGCTCAGTAGTTGTGGCTTGCGGGCTCTACAGCACAGGCTCAGTAGTCGTGGGGCACGGGCTTAGCTGGTCCTCAGCATGCGGGATCTTCCCGGACCAGGCTTGAACCTGTGTCCCGTGCATTGGCAGGCAGGTTCTTAACCACTGCGCCACCAGGAAGTCCCATGTTTGTTTATTTTTTACAAATACCACACTAACATGCACACACATGTATATATACAAAGCCATACTTTTAGCACACCTTATAACTCCTGAAAGATTCTCTTAAACACTCCCCAAATTATATATCGATTTTCTTGGCTAATGCTACATAAATGGGAAACTTAGTTATGAGCCTGCCTGCAAGGACTTCCTATAACTCTACTTATGTTCTTCTCTTTCATTCTCAAAATGGTTTTCTATACTCTACAAGACAACTTATGCCATACCTTCTAAAACTCTCCACTATTATCCCCCAAAGTTTCCTTAATATGATGTGAAATATTGGAGCACACCCTTCATGTGCAAACCAAACAATCCAAAGCCACACCCTTGCCCACCTCTTTAAACCTCACACACCAGGCCACTATTCCTCCTGCCCTAACTCAAGAAGATCCAGGTTCCAGACAACTAGGGACACCCCTAGTGCCCCAAAGCCTGTTGGAAATATTCAAATCTCACAGATACTAATTAATGCAGTGGGGACCCTGTGACAATTTCAATGAGTGGAGCATGAATAGTGCCTGAACAGTCCTGACACCTGGTCAGGGCTCAGGGTACCTGCACGGTGACAGTTATCAATTGCTTATTAAAAGTGACCCACTTAATAAATGTTTTCTTAGATTTCTTCAAAAAGGGAATCCCGCATTACTCTGATAAATGGGAAACCCAGGGTCACTTCCCTTGATGGCAGGTCATCATGAAAAAAATGCAGAAGTGAAATGAAAACAGTGTTATTAAGTTCCAGAGAGCTCAGCTGCCTGCTGCTCAGGGCTCCTGGCCTAAGGCTACTGCCTCTGCTGACAAGGGGAAAGTAGCAACAGTTGCAAGGGTAGGGAGTGTGGGGAAGGCAGAGAAGCTACGTTAGGAGGGAGCACTAAACCCAGACTTCCCGTCAAACACATTCAGGAGGCAGGAAGAGAAGAAATGATGGAATGGTTACATCAGGCTGTATCGCAATGCCAGCTGAACAAGTGTCCCTGCAATCTCAGAAACAGGGTTTCTCAAGCTGACATGATAATTTAGGTCAAGATAATTCTTTGTTGGCAAGGTGGGGAGGAGCCCATCCTGCAAATTATAAGGATGGTGTAGGATCCACGTGCAGATTGTAATAACCAAAACTATCTCCAGATGTTGCTGAGTTTCCTCTGGGGAGCAACATCATCTCTGGTTGAGAACCACTTTTATGGTTATAAATAGGATGATGAGAGAAAGTGAGAGGGATGGGTGAGACACTCCATGAAGTCTGGTGGTCAGAACACAGCTGGTGAGGAGGTGGCAACTGGGCTGAGAAGGGGCAGCCATGTAAAAAGCCAAAATGGAGAGGGCAAACAGCAGAAGCAAGAAGAAATACAATTCTTCACCCTGTGGAAGGAAAACCACATTCACAGAAAGATAAAATGAAAAGGCAGAGGACTTTGTACCAGATGAAGGAAGAAGATAAAACCCCAGAAAAATAACTAAATGAAATGGAGATAGGCAACCTTCTAGAAAAAGAATTCAGAATAATGACAGTGAAGATGATCCAGGACCTCGGAAAAAGAATGGAGGCAAAGTTCGAAAACATGCAAGAAATGTTTAACAAAGACCTAGAAGAATTAAAGAACAAACAAACAGAGATGAACAATAAAATAACTAAAATGCAAAATACACTAGAAGGAATCGATAGCAGAATAGCTGAGGCAGAAGAACAGATAAGTGACCTGGAAGACAGAATAGTGGAATTCACTGCTGTGGAACAGAAGAAAGAAAAAAGAATGAAAGGAAATGACGACAGCTTAAGAGACCTCTGGGACAACATTAAATGCAACAACATCCATATTATAGGGGTCCTAGAAGGAGAAGAGAGGGAAAAAGGACCCGAGAAAATATTTGAAGAGATTATAGTCTAAGCCTTCCCTAACCCAGGAAAGGAAATAGCCACCCAAGTCCAAGAAGTGCAGAGAGTCTCAGGCAGGATAAACCCAAGGAGAAACACGCCAAGACCCATAGTAATCAAACTGACAAAAATTAAAGACAAAGAAAAATTATTGAAAGCAACAAAAGAAAAACAACAAATAACATACAAGGGAACTCCCATAAGGTTAACAGCTGATTTCTCAGCAGAAACTCTACAAGCCAAAGGGAGTGGCATAATATATTTAAAGTGATGAAAGGGAAGAACCTACAACCAAGGTTACTTTACCTGGCAAGGATCTCATTCAAATTCCAAGGAGAAATCAAAAGCTTTACAGACAAGCAAAAGCTAAGAGAATTCAGCACCACCAAACCAGCTCTACAACAAATGCTAAAGGAACTTTGCTCAGTGGGAAACACAAGAGAAGAAAAAGACCTACAAAAACAAACCCATAACAATTAAGAAAATGGTAACAGGAACATACACATCAATAATTACCTTAAATGTGAATGTATTAAATGCTCCAACCAAAAGACAGAGGCTCACTGAATGGATACAAAAACAAGACCCATATATATGCTGTCTATGAGACCCACTTCAGACCTAGGAACACATAAGACTGAAGAGGGGATGGAAAAAGATATTACAAGCAAATGGAAATGAAAAGACAGCTGGAGTAGCAATACTCATATCAAATAAAATAGACTTTAAAATAAAGAATGTTACAAGAGAAAAGGAAGGACACTACATAATGACCAAGAGATCAATCCAAGGAGATATAACAATTATAAATATATATGCACCCAATGTAGGAGTACCTCAAGACGTAAGAGCACCTCAATACGTAAGGCAAATGCTAGCAGCTATAAAAGAGGAAATAGACAGTAACACAATAATAGTGGGGCCTTTAACACCTCATTTACACCAACGGACAGACCACCCAAACAGAAAATAAGGAAACACAAGCTTTAAATGACACAGTAGACCAGATAGATTTAATTGATATTCATAGGACATTCCATCCCAAAACAGCAGATTACTTTCTTCTCAAGTGCACACGGAACATTCTCCAGGATAGATCACATCCTGGGTGACAAATCAAGCCTCAGTAAATTCAAGAAAATTTAAATCATATCAAGCATCTTTTCTCACCACAACGCTATGAGATTTTCAATTACAGGGGAAAAAACGTTAAAAAAAAAAAAACACATGGAGGCTAAACAACACATTACTAAATAACCAAGAGATCACTGAAGAAATTGAAGAAGAACTCAAAAAATACCTAGAGACAAATTACAACAAAAA
This sequence comes from Lipotes vexillifer, assembly GCF_000442215.2. Classification (NCBI taxonomy): domain Eukaryota; kingdom Metazoa; phylum Chordata; class Mammalia; order Artiodactyla; family Lipotidae; genus Lipotes; species Lipotes vexillifer. The sequence continues at coordinate 944,115 of NW_006785389.1, read as the reverse complement.
CACGATGATCCAAAACCTATGGGATGCAGCAAAAGCAGTTCTAAGAGAGAAGTTTATAGCAATACAAACCTACCTCAGGAACAACAAAAATCTCAAATAAACAATCTAAACTTCACCTAAAGGAACTAGAGAATGAAGAGCAAAACACAAAGTTAGTAGAAGAAAAGAAATCATAAAGATCAGAGCAGAAAAAATTGAAAAAGAAAACAATAGCAAAGATCAATAAAACTAAAAGCTGGTTCTTTGAGAAGATAAATAAAATTGATAAACCATTAGCCAGACTCATCAAGAAAAAGAGGGAGAGTACTCAAATCAATAAAACTAGAAATGAAAAAGAAGTTACAACAGACACCGCAGAAATACAAAGCATCCTAAGAGACTACCTACAAGCAACTGTATGCCAATAAAATGGACAACCTGGAAAAAAGGGACAAACTCTTAGAAAGGTATAACCTTCCAAGACTGAACCAGGAAGAAATAGAAAATATGAACAGACCAATTACAGTAATGAAATTGAAACTGTGATTAAAAATCTTCCAACAAACAAAAGTCCAGGACCACATGGCTTCACAGGTGAATTCTATCAAACATTTAGAGAAGAGCTAACACCCATCCTTCTCAAACTCTTCCAAAAAATTGCAGAGGAAGGAACACTCCCAAATTCATTCTATGAGGCCACCATCACCCTGATACCAAAACCAAAGATACCACAAAAAAAGAAAATTACAGACCAATATCACTGATGAATATAGATGTAAAAATCCTCAACAAAATACTAGCAAACAGAATCTAACAATACATTAAAAGGATCATACACCATGATCAAGTGGGATTTATCCCAGGGATACAAGGATTCTTCAACATATGCAAAACAATCAATGTGATACACCATGTTAACAAGTCGAAGATTAAAAACCATATGATCATCTCAATAGATGCAGAAAAAGCTTCTGACAAAATTCAACATCCATTTATGATAAAAACTCTCCAGAAGTGGGTATAGAGGGAACCTACCTCAATAAAATCCATATACAACAAACCCACAGCAAACATCATTCTCAACGGTGAAAAACTGAAAGCATTTCCTCTAAGATCAGGAACAAGACAAGGATGTCCACTCTCGCCACTACTATTCAATATAATTTTGGAAGTCCTAGCCACAGCAATCAGAGAAGAAAAACAAAAGGAATACAAATTGGAAAAAAAGAAGTAAAACTGTCACTGTCTGCAGATGACATGATACTATACATAGAGAATCCTAAAGATGCCACCAGAAAACTACTAGAGCTAATCAATGAATTTGGTAAAGCTGTAAGATACAAAATTAATGCACAGAAATCTCTTGCATTCCTATACATTAATAATGAAAAATCTGAAAGAGAAATTAAGGAAACACTCCCATTTACCACTGCAACAAAAAGAATAAAATACCTAGGAATAAACCTACCTAGGGAGACAAAAGACCTGTATGCAGCAAACTATAAGACACTGATGAAGGAAATTAAAGATTATACAAACAGATGGAGAGATACACCATGTTCTTGGATTGGAGAAATCAATATTGTGAAAATGACTATACTACCCAAGGCAATCACAGATTAAATGCAATCCCTATCAAATTACCAATGGCATTTTTTACAGAACTAGAACAAAAAAAATCTTAAAATTTGTATGGAGACACAAGACCCTGAATAGCCAAAGCAGTCTTGAGGAAAAAAAAACGGAGCTGGAGGAATCAGACTCCAGACTATACTGGACTTCACCCTATACTACAAAGCTACAGTGATCAAGACAATATGGTACTGGTACAAAAACAGAACAATAGATCAATGAAACAGGATAGAAAGCCCAGAGATAAACCCACCTATGGTCAACTAATCTATGACAAAGGAGGCAAGGATATACAATGGAGAAAAGACAGTGTCTTCAGTAAGTGGTGCTGGGAAAACTGGACAGCTACATGTAGAAGAATGAAACTAGAACACTCCCTAACACCACACACAAAAATAAACTCAAAATGGATTAGAGACCTAAATGTAAGACTGGACACTATAAAACTCTTAGAGGAAAACATAGGCTTAACACTCTGACATAAATCACAGCAAGATTTTTTTTGATTCACCTTCTAAAGTAATGGAAATAAAAACAAAATAAACAAATGGGACCTAATGAAACTTAAAAGTTTTGCAAAGCAAAGACAACTACAAACAGACGAAAAGACAACCCTCAGAATGGGAGAAAATACTTGCAAACAAATCAATGGACAAAGGATTAATCTCCAAAATATATAAACAGTTCATGCAGCTCAATATTAAAAAAACAAACAACACAATCAAAAAATGGGCAGAAGACCTAAACAGACATTTCTCCAAAGAAGACATACAGAAGGCCAAGAAGCACATGAAAAGCTACTCAACGTCACTAATTATTAGAGAAATGCAAGTCAAAACTACAAGGAGGAATCACCTCATACCAGTTAGAATGCTCATCATAAGAAAATCTACAAACAAGTGCTGGAGAGGGTGTGGAGAAAAGGGAACCCTCTTGCACTGTTGGTGGGAATGTAAATTGATACAGCCACTATGGAGAACGGTATGGAGGTTCCTTAAAACACTAAAAACAGAATTACCATATGACCCAGCAATCCCACTACTGGGCATATACCCAGAGAAAACCATAATTCAGAAAGACACATGTACCCCAATGTTCACTGCAGCACTATTTACGATAGCCAGTCATGGAAGCAACCTAAATGCCCATCGACAGACTAATGGATAAAGAAGATGTGGTACATATATACAATGGAATACTACTCAGCCATAAAAAGGAACGAAATTGGGTCATTTGCAGAGACATGGATGGATCTAGAAACTGTCATACTGAGTGAAGTAAGTCAGAAAGAGAAAAACAAATATCGTATATTAACGCATATATGTGGAACCTAGAAAAATGGTACAGATGAACCGGTTTGCAGGGCAGAAACTGAGACACAGATGTAGAGAACAAACGTATGGACACCAAGGGGGGAAAGCGGGGGGGGGGGGGCAGCGTTGGTGGTGGTGTGATGAATTGGGAGATTGAGATTGACATATATACGTTAATATGTATAAAATGGATAACTAATAAGAACCTGCTGTATAAAAAAATATATATAGAATTAAATTTTAAAATTCAGAAAAAAGGGGCTTCCCTGGTGGCACAGTGGTTGGGAGTCCACCTGCCAATGCAGGGGATGCAGGTTCGTATCCCGGTCCGGGAGGATCCCGTGTGCCGTGGAGCAGCTGGGCCCGTGAGCCATGGCCGCTGAGCCTGCGCGTCGGGAGCCTGTGCTCCGCAACGGGAAAGACCACAACAGTGAGAGGCCTGCGTACTGCAAAAAAAAAAGAAAAGAAAAGCCAAAATGCCCAAGCACACCCACCAGGCACAGAGAACAGCAAGTGGAGAGGCCCAAGGCAAGTATGTTAAGTATGTGCACAGGAAACAGCAAGATGCTGGCATGACCAGAGCAGACTGAGCTCAGGGAAAAGTGTGGGGAGGTGAGTGAAGGGTCAGCAGGGTCAGATAATGGACCTTTTCATTTTTTAAATTTTGTTATAAAACATCTAAATATGTAAAACTTTCCCTAATTTTGTGTAACACAGAATACAATCCCAATTCTCTAAAAACAGGCATGTCTTACCCTAAGCCCTGGATTTACAGCTCTCCTTTCCCTCAAACTGAGAGGTCTAAAGTGATTATCCTCAGGCTGCTGTTTCTCCACCTTGGCTCTCTTGCCCTTGTAGGCTGGATCATCCTTTGTTGAATGGGGCTGTCTTGTCCATCCTCAGGTACTAAGCAGCATCTCTGGACTCTAACCTGCTAGATGCCGGGACCACCCACACCCCAGGTGTGACAGTCAAATGTGGCTGCAGACTTCCAAATGTCACCTGGGGACAAAACCACCAAGTATTGAGAAGCATTACTCTCTCAGCTTCTCTCTCTTGGACTAGCAGAGGATCTTGGCCAGGACTCAGGGAACAAGAGACAATCATGAAAGCATAGGAGAACAGAAAAGCCCCATAACCGAGATCCTGTGGTTTACAACAATACCTGTTGGCACTGAAGGCAAAGACCTCCCGAGGCCCCACCTGCCTCACCCTCTTCCTGGAGACCATACCATCACTCACAGCCCTGTGGACTGGGTTGCAGGGGACACGTGAGCCAACCAGTCCCCCCCAGTCAGCTCCCTGTCTGGACTGTGAAATAAGAACCTCTGACAGAGGCCAGTCTGTGCTGGGCACTGGGGTAGAGGCTCAGGGAAGTATGGGCTCAGGTGGCCACTCCTGCCTCAGGGACAACCCCCTAGAGCCCAGCAGTAGAAAAAGAAAAAGAAACAATGTTAAGTATGCAAAGAAGTAAAAACAAGGCATCTGCGGGCCACAGAGAGCAGGGACTGGGGTGGCCACTCCTGCCACAAACTTGCTGAGACACAAAAGCCATGACATGAGCAAAGCTAGAGGAAGAAGTCAGGACAAGAGATCCAGAAGCCGGCATATTCCTGGTGGTTCCCAGTCCTTATTTCAGTCCCATGTGGCCCAACTGGAAATTCTGCCTTTGGGTTCTGCAGAACACCCCCATTTCCTTCCACCACCTTTTGGGAGCCAAAGGGGAACTGTTTCTTGCTCAAAGAAACACAGAGATAGCAGGCAGGAAAAGATGAATCTCAAAAGTAATTGAAGCTGTAGGGAAGAGAGAGGGTAAGCTTCTCGATCAGCTGGGCATGGAGTCAGAGCATGTCTGACAAGGAGATAGCAGGTCCTCTGCATGGCAGAGTGGCAAGGCCTTACCCAGAGACACCAAGAGACTGCAGTTTTCCAGCATCACCTCCTGGTACAGGGTCCTCTGAGCCGGGTCCAGCTGCCTCCACTCCTCCTGGGTAAAAGTCACGGCCACATCATCGAAAGTCACAGACACCTGTCAAATAGAGGTAGTAGTGCTGACCCTGGGGCTGTTGGATGGGATCAGAGCTTGTTTCTGGAAGGCTGTTAAAGGTGCAGAGAGATCAAGACCCTAACCACTTAGCACCTCCTGAGGGCCAAGCTCTAGGCTAGGCTGAAGTGGAAGTGGACAATGTTTTGGACATAATACAGTAGTGTAAGAAAGAAGTCTCCTATGCCGGAGCCACTGGAAAGTCACACAAGACAATGGAAGTGATGTGTGGGCTGTCAGATGCAGACAGGAGAGGCTGTAGGACCTCAGAGGAATGAATAAATAATGATAATGAGAGTATCAATAATGGTTACAACAACAGTACTGGAGCCTCCCTGGTCCTGCTAGCTGCCTGCCCCATGGTGAGGGCTTCACTTCCTGGTTAAAGTGACTAAAAGTCCCCAGTTCTTTCTTCACTCTCTTGTTTACATCCAAACTCTTGAAACCCGACACTTACCAGCTGTGTTACCTCGGAGACATCACTTCATCTCTCTGAGCCTTGGTTTCTGGATCAATACAACAATAGTTCCCACTTCACCAATATCAGTTGTGAGATTTAGACAGAAATTATTCAATGTTCGGTGTACTTGGGGATTTTCATTAATTGTCCCACAGCCCCTGAGGTAAACATCTCCATGCCAGCCGATGACCAGAGACTAAGGGAGCTCCACCAAATCCACCAAGAGTCTTGTGTCTTACAAACGAGCAGCAAGATGTTAACAGTTAACCCTGATACAGGGTCTAATAAAGTAACCCGACACGCTTCCATCATCAAAATGAATACCTAATGACGAAGTTGTGAAGCATTTACACCAATTTTTGCTATTAAGTTCATTTCATCACGCCTGAAAATATTCCTGTGAACATGCACAGAGAAGCAGAGCCTTCATCATTGACCTCCCTGGAGAGACCCCTGAAAGGGTGGAACTACCTGGGTAATGGCAGGACCTGAACCAGCTTCCCACACCCTCCTGGGTCTCCCAGACTCCGGGGAGGTTCCACAATGAACCATTAGCCGCTTCCTTCCTGAACCCTGACAGCACTTAGCCCTATGCCAGGAATACTTCAGGACCAGAGAGCACAAATGGCTAAGGATAACACTGGCTTTGGCCATGAGACTGGCCACAACGTTTGACCTGGCTGAAGGTGAGTGGAACATTCGGCAACAGACTACAGGACCTCGCCCTCCCAAGACACGTCTTAGCATATAAGAGGCACCATGGCAACCTCACAGGCCCTCCTGGGCCTTGTGAAACAACCAATATACCTTGGGTTTGTCCATGCGCTTATCTCTCCCTGCATTTCCCAAGGCCACCGGTTGGGGGGGGCGGGGGGGGGGCAGGGTACATCCCTGCAGCACATGGCGGAGTTCGGGATTTACTATGATGGAAGCCCCTGAAGGATGCATCACTCATTTTTCCACAACTTACTGAGCATATGTCAGAGACCCAACAGCTTTTAGGACCAAGGATAAATTAAGTAGAAGAGCAGCTCCACACGCCAGAGCACACGACCGCGAAGACAAACCCAGGGGATGCCTCTCTTCCGGAACCGTCTCCGCCCTCGGAGAGAAGCAGCTCCGCAACCAGCGTCCACTCACCTGTGTCTGGTGAGTCGGCGCCGCCGCCATGATGGGGCCCTGCGTTCCAGCCACGCTGGGAGAGGCGAGCACCAGGCGGCCTGCTGCTCCTCGCCCCCGCCCCGCCTTGGCCGGGCGACCTCGGCTGGCAGCCGCTCTCCGAGAAAAAGGCGCACCAGACCTGGCGCCGCCCGCGGGAACTGCGGGGACGAAGGGCGGGTGCTGAGGTCCCGGAGAGGCCATGGCCTGGCGGGCGACCAGTGCACACGCCCGTTTAGGGAGTCACGGCCCGTTCCACGGCACGAAAGGAAGTCCCATCCCCCTTTCCTGCTCAGTCCCCACGAAATGCCCCAGTAGCCACACAGCCCAGCTCTCGGAACCTAAAAGCCAGCCAGAAGCGAAAGGCTGAGGCAAATGGCGTCCTCTGAGAGAAACCGGAAGTCCCGGCCACGTACGTGCGCCGCAGGAAACGCCTCTACGACTGGCCGTCATTGGCCAGCGACCTCCTCAGACGCACAATGCATACCTCTGGGTAATGTAGTCTCCCCTAGATCCGCAGACGTGAGCAGCGCCTTAACTGGGGGGGAGGGAGTGGGGCGGAGGGAGGGGTAAGGGGAGGGTCTTCCTCTACCTAAGAGCCACAGGAGGAGCTGAGCGCCGGCCCAGACCTGTTTCTTAACAGTGGGCTCAAGTGGAGAGGACTAGGCAGTGGGGGCGAGAGCGTCCATGCTGTGCCCCAGGGAAATTGAGGCTTGGAATGCTGGGGCAGTCGCCCAGGGCGGTGCAAAGGGTGTAGGGCTGTGACGTAGGCTCGCAGCCCGCATAGTGATTTCCCCCCTTACCCCCCTTACGCCTTCCCAGATCCTCTTCTTTTTTTTAGGTCCCCAAACAGGGACCCAACCGGGATCCACAGAAGTGAAAGCAGAGTCCTAACCACTGGACTGCCAGGGAATCCCCAAGAACCTCTTCTTGAAAGCTAGCAGGGCCCTGTGGAGCCTCCTCCCACCCCTCCCCCACAAGCCTCTCTGCGTCCCCACTTCTTGTCTGTGGAAAAAGCTTTAGCGGACTAGGCCTCCCTCAGTTCCAAAGAGTGGGCTCAAACAGTTAATCATTTAAGGGGCAGCAAAGGGAACAAAGAAGAGGCATTCAAGGAGGGAAGGGGATAATAACTAAAGCAATAAGTCAACCTTTGGGATGGGGTCACAAGACCATAGTTCTCCTTAAGGAAAACAGTTAACAATGTCTGATGCATGTTCTTAAGTTGTTTTTATAGAACCCAGACTCCCACCAGGTGGAAACTGCTGACCTTAAACACATCAGAAGCCAGGCTGGCTGGAATCAGAAGACTTGATGGTGAGATTCCTGAAACACCACCCTGCTACCTCACCACCAACCGATCAGAAAATTGTCCATGAGCTGATCTTGCATCCTAGGACCCTCTCCCCTAACAGTCTTTAAAAACCCTTTCCTGAAGCCATTAGGGTGTTCAGATCTTTTTGAGCATGAACTGCCTGTTCTGCTTGCTTGGCACCCTGCAATAAACGCTATACTTTCCTTCACCACAACCCAGTGTCAGTAGATTGACTTTGCTGTGCATGGAGTGAAGGAACCTGAGTTTGGTTTGGTAGCATTCTAGGGGAACAGATTTTTTTAAAAGTAGCTTCCCTGGTGGTCCAGTGAGTAAGACTGGACCCACTTACCCAGTGGGTAAGACTCCATGCTCCCAATGCAGGGGGCCTGGGTTCAGTCCCTGGTCAGGGAACTAGATCTTACATGCATGCCGCAACTAAGAGTCCACATGCTGCAACTAAGACCTGGCGCAGCCAAAATAAAATTAAATAAATAAATAAATATTTTTAAAAGTCTTTAAAAAAAAAAAAGGTAGCTTAAAAATTCTCCTGAGGAGGAAACCAGAAGTCCCATCTTGATACACAGCACATTTGTCTACTGCACCCTCCTGAATCTTCTTTGGCCCAGAGCCTCCTTCATATGTAGTTGGCCTAGATCACCTGAAGAATGGATTTTCCATCCCCTGGGATGGGGAAGCCACATGTGGAGGAGACTTGGAGGGAAACTCAAGAATCCAGTTTTAAGCATGGTCAATTTGAAATGTTTATGAGACTACAAAGTATGTGTCACTTAATCATTTCAACCTATGACTGAACATTAGGAGAGAGTTCAAGCTTGGATATATAAATTTGAGGGTTGTTAGTTTACACTGTTATTTCAAGTCATGACTAGATGAGACTGTCAAGGGAATGAGTGTAGACTGGAGAAGAAAATGATCAGAGCATGAACACTGGACCAGCCTGACTTCATTAAGTGGCTGATGACAAGAAATCAACAAACTCATGTTAGAGCTTCTAATGTCCACCCAGACAAGGAGTATTAGGGAATCTTAGAAGTCGCCATTGATGATTTTTTTTCATAACTGTGGAGCTGAAAGAGTAAAACGCACTTTTTTTTTTTTTTTTT
>NW_006785389.1:933266-935012 GCF_000442215.2 Lipotes vexillifer | reverse complement strand
TGCAGTACGCGGGCCTCTCACTGTTGTGGCCTCTCCCGTTGCAGAGCACAGGCTCCGGACGCACAGGCCCAGTGGCCATGGCTCATGGGCCCAGCTGCTCCGCAGCATGTGGGATCCTCCCGGACCAGGGCACGAACCCCTGTCCCCTGCATCAGCAGGCGGACTCTCGACCACTGCGCCACCAGGGAAGCCCGTAAAACGCACTTTTCATGACTTGAATGTGCATACACATTGAGAAATGGAATCAGAGAGTGCAGAGAATGCCCTTAAGGGATTTAATTTTTTTTAAGATGAGGGAGAAGTATAGTGACAAGATGTTAATTAGGTCAAAGGAATAAAGAGTGTATGACATGAGTCAGTTTTGCAGAGAACTAGTAGAATATACATATTTATAAACATTTATGTGTGTATATATATGTACATGCAACATATAAACATGTACATGCAACAAAAAACATATATGTACATGCAACATATAAACATATAAATTCCTTATTTCAAGGAATTGACTTATGCAATTGTGGGGCCTGGCAAGTCCAAAATCCATAGGGTAGAGGACAGGCTGGAAACTCTGTAGCCAGAACTAATGCTGCAGTCTTGAGGCTGAATTTCTTCCTCAGGGAAACCTTACTTTTCCACTTAAGGCCTTTCAACTGATTGGATAAGGCCCAACCACTTAATCAAAATAGAATTCTTTGCTTAAAGTCAACTGATTGTAGATGTTGAGCACATCTACAAAATACCTTCACCCTAGATTAGTGTTTGATCCAATAACTGAGTAGTATAGCCTAGTCCAGTTTACACATAAAACAAGCCATCACATTCCACTCCTTGTCAACTTGGCACCCATACATACCACCTAAAACCAAACTTAATCTCCAGATGGAAACATGCTTCTGCCTAATCAGATCAAATCCAGTATTGATCCATTGTTATGATGGATCCTATTACATATGGTGGATTACATATGATGAATGTAATGTGAATCATATGTATCTATTGATTTAATGCTAAATTCTCTGATATTGGAAGTTTCTTCTGGTTGTGTAAGATAATGTCTTTCTTCTCAGAAAATACAAACAAATATTTAGGAAGAAAGAGGCATTAAGTGTAAAGCTCTCAAAAGGTTCAGAAAAATATAAATTGATGGATAATGGGAGGGAGAAAGAGAATGAGAACGATAAAGCAAATGTGACAAAATGTTAGTTGATAAATCTATTTTAAGGGTATACAGAGTCTCTTTGTGCTTTTCTTAAAATTTTCCTGTAATTTTGAAATCATTTACAAACAAAAAGTATGGTGGGGTGTGGCAGAGCGAAGTGAGGTGGGAGTTTTCTTCACCTTTTCACTCCACTACGGTCTGTTCTTGCAGTAACCTGAGTGAACCTCTTAGAAATGTGTGGAAGATAGACTCTAGGATGACCAGTGTGGGCCTCGTAATTGCTGCCTATTGGTGTTCTAGCCTTTGTATGACCTCTCTCCTTGATTGTGGGCCAGACCTGTAACTTGCTTCTAGACATATAGAATATACCAAAGGTGATAGGTTATGCATGATTATGTGTACAGGTTAAGGCCCATCTTGCTGGATTCTCTCTATCCCTTGCAGTCTTTTTTTTTTTTTTGCGGTACGCGGGCCTCTCACTGTTGTGGCTTCTCCCGTTGCGGAGCACAGGCTCCGGACGCGCAGGCTCAGCGGCCATGGCTCACGGGCCCAGCTGCTCCGCGGCATGTGGGATCTTCCCAGAC
>NW_006785389.1:922959-933256 GCF_000442215.2 Lipotes vexillifer | reverse complement strand
GCACAAATCCGTGCCCGCTGCATCGGCAGGCGGACTCTCAACCACTGCGCCACCAGGGAAGCCCTCCCTTGCAGTCTTGATGAAGCAAGCAACCATGTTGGCAGGCTCACATAATAAGGAACTGCAGGCAGTTTTTAGAAGCTGAGGGTGACCTTCATCGACAGACAACAAGAAACTAAAGCCTTCAGTCCTACAACCACAAGAAAATAAATTCTAGCAATAACCTGAATGAGTTTCGAAGCATCTTGTTCCTCAGTAGAGTCTCTGTTGAGACTTCAGTCCTGACTGACAACTTGAGCACAACTTTGTAAGATCTTGAGGCAGGCAACTCAATTAAGCCATGACCAAACTCCTAATCCACTAAAAATGTGAAATAATTGGTGTGTGTTGTTTTAAGCTATACATTTATGATAGCTTTTACATAGCAGTAGAAAAGTAATACACACATAAGTTTGGAGTATGTCTTCTTCCATACAAAATCCAACTGCAATGGCCTCATCGTCCCAGAGTCAAAGTCAAAGTCCTCACAGTCTTTTACACCTTTCTGCTTTACTCCACATTAGTTTCCTGCTCCATGCACTAGCTGGATACACACTTGCTTTAAATCCTATGCCAGGACTGTCCCTGTCCCCTCCCATCTCCACATGGCTCACACTTTCACCTTCTTATTGACTTTGGTCATGTATCACCTTCTCCATAAGCTCTTCCCTGATTATCCTAATAAAAATTGCAAACCAATACCCTCAACTCTGGCACCCACATCCACCTTACTGTTCTCTTCCTTATCATTTTCTTTGTCATAGCACCGATTAACTTCTGATATATCCTTTGCTTATTATAATTATTGTTTATTTTCTGTCTCCCTCTCTTGATGTTCTTGAGGTCAAGGCTCTTTGTTTTGTTCACTACTGTATACCAAAAATTTAAAACAATGTCTAGTACAAAGCAGACACACTATAGACGTTTCAGTAAGGTACAGTGGAACCCTGGTTCACAATCTTGAAAAATTATGTGTATAATTTTAAGCACTGCAATTGAGTTTTTGAATTGAAAAAAAAATTTTTGTGCTTATGGCACAAAACCAAAATGATGGGACATCCGTGGTGGCGCAGTGGTTGGGAATCCACCTGCCAATGCAGGGGACACAGGTTCGAGCCCTGGTACGGGAAGATCCCACATGCCGCGGAGCAACTAGGCCCGTGCGCCACAACTACTGAGCCTGTGCTCTAGAGCCTGCGAGCCACAACTACTGAGCCCACGTGCCACAACTACTGAAGCCCACGCACCTAGAGTCCGTGCTCCCAACAAGAGAAGGCACCGCAATGAGAAGCACACGCACCACAACGAAGACTAGCCCCTGCTTGCCACAACTAGAGAATGCCCGCGCACAGCAACGAAGACCCAACGCGGCCAAAAATAAATTTAAAAAAAAAAACCCAAAATGATATGACTCATTTATTTTGTAACTGGAAGCTTAATACCTCCTAACCTCCCTCACCTATTTCACTCATTTCCCCCACCCCATCCCTCTATGTTCTGGCAACCAAGTGTTTGTTCTCTGTATCTATGACTTTGTTTCTGTTTAGTTATGTTTGTTCACTTGGTTGTTTTTTTACAAAATAAATTTATTTATTTATTTTTGGCTCGTTGGGTCTTTGTTGCTGCGTGTGGGCTTTCTCTAGTTGCAGAGAGCAAGGACTACTCTTCATTGTGGTACGTGGGCTTCTCATTGCGGTGGCTTCTCTTGTTGCAGAGCATGGGCTGTAGGCGTGCGGGCTTCAGTAGTCGTGGCTCACAGGCTCTAGAGCACAGGTTCACTACTTGTGGCTCACGGGCTTCCTTGCTCCACGGCATGTGGGATCTTCCCAGACCAGGGCTTGAACCCGTGTCCCCTGCATTGGCAGGCAGATTCCCAACCACTGTGCCACCAGGGAAGTCCCTTGTTTTGTTCTTTAGATTCCACATATAGGGGATGCATACATTTGTTCAAGCAATGAAACCATATCTGATACAGCAGGTGCAGTTGGAGTCACCACCTGGTGAAGCTTATGCTAATTCACTGACATTTTCCAAGATCCACCTGTCTTCTTCACAGGCTAAATAGGATAGCTGAATATGGATGTGGTGAGAATCACCACCCCTGTATCTTTCAAGTCCTTGATGATGGCACTCTCTGAAATCTCTCCAGGAAAGTAGTATGTCTTTTAACTAGTTTCCTAGGTAGAGGTAGTCCTAATGGCTTCCACTTGGCCTTTCCCACAATAAAAGCCCTTACTCCACAGGTCAGGAATGTAGGAATTCTGCCATCTTCTAAGTACGTCTATTCTAATTATAAATTCTGGAACTATGGGAATGACCACAGGATATGTTTGAGGATCCACTGGACCCCCCCTATAAGATGGATCTGAGATAATACTCCATGGATCACCTGAACTCCATAACTAGTAGATTAGGGAAATTTTGGGTCTCCTGGAATTAGTGTCCGTTCACAGCCAGAGTCCAGTAGTCCTTAAAAGGCCTGATTCTATCCTTTTCCATAGTGGACATTTACCCTAGTAAAAGGTCGCTTTGGAGAAGACCAGGAGAAAGAGTAACAGTATAAATTTTCTGTAATGTACTGTGGTTCTTCCTCAAGGGGACCCTCCCTCCCCTTCATCCAAGATGTTCTGAGCTTACAAACTGGCTCAAGCCTTGGAATTGATTGAGGGGCATTTCTTGATTGGACTATTCCATAACCTCTAGGAAAATATATCTTCTCATAGCATAATTTCTTTCCTCAATGTGGTACAAAACATGTCTAATAAATTCAAACATCTTTAGTTTCCCTCATGTAAGGAGACAAAAATAGGTAAATTTACACCTGTTTAGCAATTAACGTTCCAGTATTTTATCTTATTTGAAATGACCTGGATACTCATTGAAATCCCATCATTTAACTTAAATATCAAAACTCAAGCTACCAAAAATCTGGAGAAACTATTTTAGATAGACATACCCAAAGCATAGTTATTCCTAAAAAGATCACCTGAAAACTCTTATCTCACTTACCTTTATTTTATAACTTGTGAAAGTATCACCATACCAAGTTAACTTTTTCTTGCTGACAAACTGCAACAGAAATAACACGAGCTTATTGACCTTTAGTTAACCTAGGTACAATAAAAGTAAGACATCTATATTGATTAAACCAACAAGCTTAAGTTAGCTTCAATACCAGATATTAATTTAATATTGAATATTTCCTAGGTCACACGAACCTGAAATTTATTCTGGCCAGTTTCTTTTACATTTAGAAATATTGAATTTGTAAGCATTTACCATTAAGTCAATTAAATAGAGCTTTTTTAAAAATTAAATTTTGGTAACATTATCCAGAGGTAGAGACATATCAAATGTATGTGTACACAGACATACAAACAGGCAAAATTAGAGTTCTCATAGCTTCACTTTAACACTTAGCTATGAATCAGGTATTACAATGTAAACTTACTAGTTTATAAATAACAGTTGGAATAAGTTAAATTTGCTTGCTCAGATGACTAAGGCCTTATTATTTGTGGAAAAGACTTTTAAGATTTGTATTTTTCCTTGATAAACCCTTAAAGAGATGATGAATTAGATTTTAGATTAGGGAGACTTTCCAGCAAATTCTTCCTAGCCTTTCAACTTAAGATAACCTATTCAGTGTCTAAACTGAACAGAATCATCCCAGCCTTTCAACTTAGGATAACCCACTCAATATCTACACGGAGCAAAAATCTTCCCAGTCTTGCAACTTAGGATAACCCAGGTACCTCTTTTTTTTTTTGCCGTATGCGGGCCTCTCACTGCTGTGGCCTCTCCCGCCGCAGAGCACAGGCTCCGGACGCACAGGCCCAGCGGCCATGGCTCACGGGCCCCGCCGCTCCACGGCATGTGGGATCTTCCCGGACCGGGGCACGAATCCGCGTCCCCTGCATCGGCAGGCGGACCCTCAACCACTGCGCCACCAGGGAAGCCCCCAGGTACCTCTTTTTGAAACTAAGCTTCAAGGATAATCTACTCCAGAGAGGAGTTTAACACACCCCAACAAAACTTAGCTTCATCAGTCAAGAAGGGGAGACCTGAGAACCAGGAAAGATGTCTGCTGTGGGTCACTTCATTGGTAGTCAAAACTGTCGACTGAAAAAAAAAAAGTACAACTTAAAAGTTGGGAATTGCAAAAAGACACATGCACCCCAATGTTCATTGCAGCACTATTTACAATAGCCAGGTCATGGAAGCAACCTAAATGCCCAGCGACAGACTGATGGATAAAGAAGATGTGGTACATATGTACAATGGAAGATTACTCAGCCATAAAAAGGAACGAAATTGGGTCATTTGCAGAGACACGGATGGATCTAGAGACTGTCATACAGAATGAAGTAAGTCAGAAAGAGAAAAACAAGTATCGTATATTAATGCACATATGTGGAACCTAGAAAAATGGTGAACCGGTTTGCAGGGCAGAAATTGAGACACAGATGTAGAGAACAAATGTATGGACACGAAGCAGGGAAAGTGGCGGGGGGGTGGGGTGGTGGTGTGATGAATTGGGCGATTGGGATTGACATGTATACACTGATGTGTATAAAATGGATGACTAATAAGAACTTGCTGTATAAAAAAATAAATAAAATTAAATTTAAAAAAAAGTTGGGAATTGTATTTTATTCTGAGAATTTACTGAGGACTTATGTCAGGGATACAGCCTCTCAGCGCTAAGATACTGTTCTGAGAGGTAACTGAGGAGACAGGATATGTAGAATTTTTTGCGAAAAACAAAACAAAACAAAAAACCAGGTAGTTGAACCTCAAAAGATTACTGCTAATTAAAGAATACCAGCGGGGGGCTTCCCTGGTGGCGCAGTGGTTAAGAATCCGCCTGCCAGTGCAGGGGACACGGGTTCGAGCCCTGGTCCGGGAAGATCCCACATGCCGCGGAGCAACGAAGCCCGCACGCTCTGGAGCCTTCACTCCAACTAGAGAAGAGCCTGAGTGCTGCAACTAACACCCGATGCAGCCGAATAAATAAATAAGTAAATAATTAAAAAAAAATACCAGACATCTCAAGTTAATGAACTTAGTGCATTTTTACATATGGGAAGACACGGGAGTCTGTGCTTATTGAAATTATTCCTTTGATATACACCTTAACTATCTAGGGCCAGTATACTGTTCTCGTCTATCCTGAATCTCCTCAGAGATATTTTGTGTATGTCTATAAACATCCCACACCATGTATTTACTCTCAGTGCTCTCTTTACTACTAGAAAGAGAGCTATCATCATCTTTAAATCTAATGTGATTAGAGAGCCAATTCTAGAAACCCAAGAACCAATTCAGAAAACTCATCCTTAAATTCTCTTCCTGTAGAACCACTCTTGGTTCCCAAATCTGTGTTAATCAGGGGTCTTCAGAGAAACAGAACAAACAGGAAAGATATATAGATAGAAAGAGATTTATTATGAGGGATTGGCTTACATTCTTATGGAGGCATCTTGAGGAGGGGTTTGTGCCTGAGTGGGTCCTCAATGCTGTACACTTGTAAACGACAGTTAGTTAAGAGGAAATTTATAAGAAAATATTCATGGCAGAGGCTCACGCCTAGAAGCAGTTATTAGCTTACATCACTCAAGGAGATTGCTTTAGCTCTCTAAGTGGTTTTCTCTACTTACTAGATGGCTTAGGTGGCTCTATAAGGGACTCAGTTTTTGTTTTTTTTTCCCTTGGCCACACCGCTGAGGCTTGCTGAGGAGCTTAGTTCCCTGACCAGGGATCAAACCCAGGCCCTGGCAGTGAAAGCGCAGAGTCCTAACCACTGGACCGCCGGGGAATTCCCATCAGCTTCTTTACATTAGTTTCCATGGTCATGTTTTCATCTCTTAAGTGCATCACCGCCCTTGTGGAACAAAGGTGCTGCTTAAAGTATTGGGCCTCCTTGGTAGTGTCACCTGACACTTTGACGTCTCCTGAATCACACAAACTTATATGGGTAATAAATTAAATTTTCTCTTTTATTCTGCAGTGCTGTGGAAGACAGCTATAAACAATTGAACAATCTTGTCAACTTCCCTCAGGACTGATCAATGACCTTGAGAAGATTGCAAAGGAAAGCAATTGCACGTATGCCCTCACATGCATAATTCCTGCCAGTGCAGGATAGGATCCTGTTTTTATTTATAATTTTTATATTTTGTAAACATGGGCTTTTTGCAATTAATTTTTTTAAGTATTGCATTCAAATATTATTTATATTTTTTTGCTTTTTTCTTTTCCTGCTTTTCTTTTTCCTTTTCATACAATTGATTTTATTTTTTTGTAATTAGTTTTTTTAATTGAAGTAGAGTTGACTTACAAGGTTGTGCCAATCTCTGCTGAACAACCAAGTGACTCAGTTTTACACATAAATACATTCTTTTCTTTACATTCTTTTCCATGATGGTTTAACACAGGCTACTCAATATAGTTCCCTGTGCTACACATTAGGACCTCGTTTATCCATTCTAAATGTAATAGTTTGCGTCTACCAACCCCAAACTTTCAGTCCATCCCTCCCCCACCCCCCTCCCCCTTGGCAACCACAAGTCTGTTCTCTATGTCTGTGAGTTTCTGTTTTGTAGATAGGTTCATTAGTGCCACAAGTATTATCTACCTTGATCACAGAATTTTTAGCACCTCCCTTAAACATTGCTCCCTGGAAATGAGAGCCTCACTTGCCTCACCCTAATCCTGGTACCAGTTATTAATTTAATAAGAAAAGGCTACCACTTCAAAAGATAAGTGAAGGGCTTCCCTGGTGGCGCAGTGGTTGACAGTCCACCTGCCAATGCAGTGGACACGGGTTCATGCCCTGGTCCGGGAAGATCCCACATGCCACGGAGCGGCTGGGCCCGTGAGCCATGGCCACTGAGCCTGCGCGTCCGGAGCCTGTGCTCCACAACGGGAGAGGCCACAACAGTGAGAGGCCCGCGTACCACAAAAAAAAAAAAAAAAAAAAAAAAAAGATAAGTGAAGACCATGAAAAAGCAATTTCAAAAAGAATATGTATGTATATAATAAACATTGGGAAAAAAGATGTGTAAATGCAATAGTACTCAAAAGTGTGCTTGTTCAGGTGTAGAGGTTGATATAAATGATTAAATCTCTATCAAGGGAAGAAAAGAAAATCCTATCTAGTCCTTCCTAGATTAAGTGGGTGTATGCTTAAGTAAGTGGGAGGGGCCATCCCAGCTCATCATATAAAGCCAGCCTCACCAAGGCTGTTTATCTCTCTTTTGGTGGAACCAGGCTTTGGAGCTCCCTTCCAAGATGGCCGAAGACAATTCTCCATACAGTAAGTTCCTCACACATCAGATTGCAGTTGCGGTTTCCTTGGTTTGGGGCGGTGGGTTGGGCTGAAAATATAATGGGCTTGTTAGAAGTTGTGGGAGTCCCATTTTTCAAACTCTTAAATAACTGTGCTAGGGTAAGAGAAAATCAGTTTCTTTCATGTAATATGAAAATATGCTGTTTTCTGTGCATCTGAGCATTGGGAATTTCAGAAAGATGCAGGCATGTAAGAACTAAACAATACAAATTATTGTTTAGGGGAGGGAGGTGGGAGGAAAAAATAGATGGGAAGAAGGAAAAGGAGAGAAACACACTAAAAGAAACTAAGGGAGGCATCAAAAAGTCCTGAGAACAGAATGTCTTTGGAATCAAAGCAGCTTCCTGATTTCTCTCTCCAGACTGAACTTTTCTCCTGAACTTCCAGCTTTGTCTACATAACTGCTTACTCGTCTGTAACAGGCATCTCAAACTCAACATGTCCCAAACTGAACTCCCGATGTTCAGACCCAAACTCTTCCTCCTACTGTTTTCCTTGCACAAGAAATGTCAATTGTTCATGCCAAAAACCTAGGAAACATCCTTGACCTTGTCTTCCTCTCATAACCTATATCTAATCAGGCTGAAAATTCTGTTGGCTTTAACGAAATATTTTAGGGATCTTCTGACTATTTCTTGGACTGTTTCCACCATCGTCACTGGATTATTTTTTTTAATTAATCTATTTATTTTATTTACCTTTTTATTTTATTTTTTTAATTTTCGGCTGCGTTGGGTCTTTGTTGCTGCACGCAGGCTTTCTCTAGTTGCGGCGAGTGGGGGCTACTCTTAGGTGCGTGTACAGGCTTCTCATTGCGGTGGCTTCTCTTGTTGCAGAGCACAGGCTCTAGGCGCGCGGGCTTCAGTAGTTGTGGCTTGTGGGCTCTAGAGCTCAGGCTCAGTAGTTGTGGTGCAGGAGCTTAGTTGTTCCGCGGCACGTGGGATCTTCCCAGACCAGGGCTCGAACATGTGTCCCCTGCACTGGCAGGCGGATTCTTAACCACTGCGCTATGAGGGAAGCACTCGTCACTGGATTATTGCAAGAATTGATCTCTCTGCTTCCATCCTGGCCCTGATTTTGTCTGTTCTCAACCCTGTAGCCCGTGTGATCTTATCAAACTGTCAGATCAAGTTTTTTATCTACTCCAAACCCCTCAGTGACTTCCCACCATACTAAGAGTCAAAGGCACATGGTCGGAAGAGGTCCTATATAATCTGCCCTGCCTGGGAGGTCTAGGACCTCATCTGTTTCTGCTTTGTTTCCTCTTCTCCAGACTTATAGCCTTCTTGCTCTTCCTATCTATCTTATTTCTCTGTCATTTTTTCCTCATTATTTTGGTCTTATGCATAAAATTCTATCACGGGAATATACCATATTTTACTTATCCATTCTCCTAGAAATGGGCATTCAGTTGCTTCAGCTGTTACTACAAACAGCATTCTGAAAAATGTCATGCAGATGTAGGCAAGCAATGGATTGCAGGGTTACAATTACTTACTATACATAATTTAAACAAGCATACCCTGATTGCCCTACAGATTATCTTAAATAAATTACATTCCACCCAGCTCTCAAGAAGGGTTCTGATCTCCCCACCTTACCCCCATCATTGCAAGCTGCTGACTTTTATCTGGTTTTCTACCTTTTTGAACTGAAGGTTTTCATTACGATATCATTAGTTCCAGCAATTTTTCCCATTATGCATTTTGGTATCTTATTTAGTACATAACTTTTTCTATCTCAGTGTAACATAGGTTTTCTTGTACATTATCTTTCTATTTTTAGCTTCATATGTATTTAATTTTTGGCATTTATTTTTATATACTGTATATTGTGTGACCCAACTTAATTTTTCTTCATATAGTAAGTCATTTTCTGCATCCAACACTACCCTTTCACATTGATTTTGGAGGCTATAGTTATCCCAATTCTAAGTGTGGACTTTAGTTACTGATAAAGTATCAACATTGATTCATTAGTTGTGACAAATGTACAGTACTGATATAAGATGTTACTAATAGGGGAAGGGCTTCCCTGGTGGCGCAGTGGTTGAGAGTCCGCCTGCCGATGCAGGGGACACGGGTTCGTGCCCCGGTCCGGGAAGATCCCACATGCCGCGGAGCGGCTAGGCCCATGAGCCATGGCCACTGAGCCTGCGTGTCCAGAGCCTGTGCTCCGCAATGGGAGAGGCCACAACAGTGAGAGGCCCGCATACCGCAAAAAAAATAAATAAATAAAATAAAAAAAATAATAATAGGGAAAACTGGGTGTGCAATATATTGGAACTCCCCATACTATGTTTTATTTGTTAAATGATATTTATTTATTTATTTATTTAAATTAATTAATTCATTTATTATTTTACTTTTGGCTGCGTTGGGTCTTCGTTGCTGTGCGTGGGCTTTCTCTAGTTGCGGCCAGCAGGGGCTACTCTTCGTTGCAGTGTGCAGGCTTCTCATTGCAGTGGCTTCTCTTGTTGTGGAGCACGGGCTCTAGGTGCGCAGGCTTCAGTAGTTGTGGCACGTGGGCTCAGTAGTTGTGGTACGTGGGCTTCAGTAGTTGTGGCTCGTGGGCTCTAGAGAGCAGGCTCAGTAGTTGTGGCACACGGGCTTAGTTGCTCCGTGGCACGTGGGATCTTCCCGGACCAGGGCTCAAACCTGTGTCCCCTGCATTGGCAGGCGGGTTCTTAACCACTGAGCCACCAGGGAAGCCCCTCGCCTTCATTTTCTTGACTCATATAGTTCTTGATCCATATGAACAGAACACATCAATTTTTCATGTTGTTTGAAAACAGAAAACCTTGACTCCCTAGTCATGGCATTCTGATCAGCTGAAGAAGATCAAGAATCACCCTTGCCTCCCTGGTGGTGCAGTGGTTGAGAGTCCGCCTGCCGATGCAGGGGACAC
>NW_006785389.1:920240-922866 GCF_000442215.2 Lipotes vexillifer | reverse complement strand
CCCAAGTATAAAAAAAAAAAAAAAAAAAAAAGAATCACCCTTGTGTTCTTAACGGCTTTATAATTGAGAGTTCTTTCGTCCTGGGTTCTCGTGGATTCAAAATGAGAAGAAGAAGTGAGAGACAAGCTCGAACATGAAGTTTGAATACATAAAATGGCCTATTTAATGCTTCTCTCCTAATCTTTCCACAGAGGCTGTGGCAACAAAGTGTAGACGCAGCCGCACCAAATTCACAGAAGAGCAATTGAAAATCCTCATCGATGCATTCAACAAAAAACCTTACCCGGGTTATGCCGTCAAACAAAGACTTGCTTTGGAAGTCAACACTGAAGAGTCTAGGATCCAGGTAAGTTACAGGTTCTGTATCTCCAAGACGAGAAATAGAAAGGGAGGGGGAACCATTCAGTGAGCACATATCACGTGCCAGTGTGACAAGGGCTTTTTTTTAAAAAAAAACATTTATTATTTATTAATTTGGTTGCACCAGGTCTTAGTTGTGGCACATGGGCTCCTTAGTTGCAGCAGGTGGGCTCCTTAATTGTGGCTCGCAGGCTCCTTAGTTGTGGCATGCGAACACTTAGTTGCAGCATGTGTGCAGGATCTAGTTCCCTGACCAGGGATTGAACCTAGGCCCTTGCATTGGGAGCACAGAGTCCTAATCACTGTGCTGCCAGGGAAGTCCCGTGAAAAGGGCTTTGAGTAGCATGTCCTACTTGACACTCAGAATGAACTCCCAAGGATGTTGCTCTTAATCTCACTTCACGAATGTGGATACTGAGGGTGAAGGAGCTCCCAGGAGTGGGCAAGAAATATGTAGGTACACCTCCAGAAAAGAGGAAGTATGTGGTGTGGTGGCACACTTATTCCAGGGTGTAAATCCAAGTAAGTCATTATAAGTGATGTGGTCACAGATAGGCAAGTGTCTGACGACATGGTAAGATTCCAGAGGAATTGTGGGTGATGTGAGGGTTAACCTTCCCCTTTCAATGAAATACAGTAGACCAGAGAGTAGTGGACTGGTGTGCCATTGCAGATTTAGGCTGGAGGGGGTTCTTAAATACATAATAATTGCAGCATTTGTTTATTAACTTAAAAAGATTATTAGAGTAAGTCATGTTGGAACCAGGTCATGAAGATGCTAAAGGCCCAGCCTTGATCTAAGACTTAGTCAAATGTTACAGGGATCAGTAATAATAATCCTGAGCTTAGGGCTCATAAGAATCATTCACAACCCCCTTTTTTTTTGGCCACGTCGAGGCATATGGGATCTTAGTTCCCCAACCAGGGATTGAACCCATGCCCCCTGCAGTGGAAGCACAAAGTTCTAACCACTGGACTGCCAGGGAATTCCCAGAATCACTCCCTTTGGAGAAAGGCAACAATGGAGCTGAGATGACATAAATATGCTTAATTCTCTCATTTTCTTTTCCTCTTGTAGATATGGTTTCAGAATCGAAGAGCTAGGCACAGGTTCCTGAAAAGACCTGAGAAGAACTTAGACTTAAGACAAGACCAAGCTTACCCTGAAGAGAACATTCAAGGTAAACAGCCTGCTCCAGTCCTGCTACCCAGCAGAGCCTCTTGGGTACCCAAGTGTCTTTTTATAGTGAAGCCAACTACTGCTCTGAGTGGGAAAAGAATGTTTTCTCCTTCAGGACCTCCTGTTCAGGGTCTTTGGTAGCAAAGGGCTCAACATGGCCCCTGGAAATTCTTCCCCACAAAGTCCAGGGACATTCTGAGGCTTACCTGATTTGCACTGGAGTCCAGCAACTCAGCCAAATATTGCCTCTCCTCTAGAACCTTCCATCTTGAATAGGCTGGGACAAGGCCCTCCCAAGGAGAGGCAACATGTTCCAAGTTAGATGGTGGGACGTGTTTGGGTTCCTTGTTTGAACATGTAAACTGATCTCAAATGTTCCTCTGCCTTCAATCTTTCACCTCCTCCAGGTATGAGAGACAGACGATGTCGTACCAGCTATACTTCTTCCCAATTACAAACTCTCATGAATGCGTTCATGGAAAACCCTTATCCTGGGATTGATTCCAGAGAGCAACTTGCTGAAGATATTGGGGTTCCAGAGTCAAGAGTCCAGGTAAGTGATAAGGAATTTGATATTGGTAGGAACATATATAATGAGACATCTCAGAATGCCTTCTCCAACAGGGATTAATTCTCATAGATATCATAAGCAGGACAGATGGGAAGATGGGATTTCTGATTTGGATATAGGAACTATATCCAGGGTTACATAGGTGCAGCTCTTCCAAAACAATCAATCATTCATCTGTAGAGTGGTATCAATATATGCCTTCAGGAAGGAGGTCAAAGTTCAGTGCTATTAGGTGACTTTTCTAAGTCTGGTTTTGGGGATCCTACAATAGACCTGTGTTTATTCTACTTGGAACCTCTGAAAACCAAAAGTAGTAGCTGTGAAACATGAGGGGTGTGTGTGGGGGGGGGCACAAGCAAGGGGTGGCAATTAATTACATCTTATGGAAAGAAAAACGTGTTCCTTGGGACATCCCTGGCGGTTCAGTGGTTAAGTGTCTGTGCTTCCACTGCAGGGGGCGCAGGTTCGATCCCTGATCGGGGAACTAAGATCCTTCACGCCATGCAGTGCAGACA
>NW_006785389.1:908054-919708 GCF_000442215.2 Lipotes vexillifer | reverse complement strand
CACGAACCCGTGTCCCCTGCATCGGCAGGCGGACTCTCAACCACTGCGCCACCAGGGAAGCCCAAGATTCAGAATCTTGAGCTTTATCTTGAGACATGATAGGCTTTCCCAGACATCATATGGAATGTCAATGATTTGGGAATCCGGCCTAAAAGAAGCCACCTCTTCCTCCCCTTTGCCTTATGAGAAGAGCAATGGTGAGGCTTGCATGACATCAATTGTTTTCATTAAATCTCTTTGTTTTACAAACTTAGATTTGGTTTCAAAACCGAAGGTCTAGACTCCGTATCCAGAAAAAAAGAGAACCCAAAGAAGCTTCAGCCCAAAGACAAAACCAGGGACAAGATCTCTGAGATGGGAGCATTCAAGGTACCAGCCTGTTGTTCCCAATTTGGCTCACAAGTGGAGTGTCCTGAGTGCTCAGTCCTTCCACATGGTGTAGTCAACTCCAGCTTCCTCTCAGGAGGTGGACGACGTTTCCACACCTGTGCCTCCAGAGAGTCATGGGCTTGATTGGTCACAGCCCCTGAAGGCTTGTCCCAAGTCTGTGGTCCTCCCAAGGAATTCATTCCACTGCCCACTTTTCAAGCTCTGAACTGGAACCCAGACAACCCATTAGTATGTGAACTTTGTTCACTGATGTTTTCCCAGTGCCTGGCACATAGTACACAATCCATAAACTTTTGTGGCAGTGAATGGAGGAATGAATCCTCAGGCATGTTCTGCCAGGGGCCGGTTAATGCATGGCTTTCCCAAGAGGTAGGAGGTTCCATATTTGACTGGAAAGGTGGGGAAGAGCTGACCTCCCTTTCTGTACGTATAAATTGGCTTCTTCGATTTTTCTTTCCCTTTCCTCTTTAAGGTTTACAGAATGGCACTCCCTAGTGACTGTTTTGTTTCCCTGGAGCCAGAACAAAGTGAACAGAGAGACAAATTCAGTGTGTTTGATGTCATCAGCCTGGAATCCAGATCAGTTCTCTTCCTGGCAACATACCCTTCCAAACATACTTTCACCTTCTTTTTCATCTTCTGGAGATGGTAAACCGGACTTCGGGACTCAGAGGCAGATGATACAAAGTACCACACAGCCCTAGTGACTGAATCTAGATTCAGAGTTCAACAGGTCTCGAGGACAATGAAAATAAACTTATTAATACCATTTTTATGGTCATACAAATAAATGACCGATTCAAGTAAAAATCATCAAAACATATGTGGTATTGTGACTTTGATCAACTGTGCTGATGTACTGAAGCCTCCATAAAAACCCAGAAAGATGGGGTTCAGAGCTTCTGGGTTAGTGAGCGCATGGCGGAGAGGAGAGAGGTGTACTTGAAGAGGGCATGGAAGCTCGAGCCCCTTCTCACGTACCTCGCCCTATGTATCCATCTGGCTGTTGACTCATATCCTTTAATATCTTTTGTAATAAATCTGTAATCTAGTGAGTTTCCTGAGTTCTGTGAGCCACTGTAGCAAATTAATCAGACCCAAGGAGAGGGGTTCGTGGGAAACTCTGATTTATAGCCTGGTGGTCAGAAGTACAGGTAATAACCTGAACTTGAGATTGGCGTCTGAAGTCAGAGGAGTTGTAACGGAGCAGGAGCTTATGGTGATTTCCCAGGACAGATCCCCCTACCCCCATATCCTCTGCCTGCTTTTTTTCTGTACAAAAACTTTAGCTGAAGAATAAATTTAATCAGAGAAATGAGAAAAATGCAGAAATGAAGGAAAACAGTCAAACAAGATGAAATAATAGTTCAGCTATTAAACAAAGTCAAGGATCTTTAGTTCCTTCTCAAGGCTATAGATCATATTCTGAGCCATATCCTTTAAGCTGTTTTGTAGATACTGAAACCCCACCAGAAGCAAGAAGTTAACTACATGATGACCAGACTGTAGCCACAACATAAGCTTCTCCATCTTACACAATTCTGAGAACTCACCTCAAGGAAGTGGGAACAAACTGACCCTGGAATTGAAGGTTAACTGTACTTAAAACAATCAAGATGTTGCTGATCAGACCACCACGTGGCCAATTTCAAGATGACTGTCAGAGATGACTGCTACTCTTCACGCAGCCACCCCCGCAGACCTGTGCATTCCTGAAATTCCCCTTTAAAATCTCTTGCCCTTGATCAGCAGTGGGGATTTGTTTTTTTGGAACATGAGTCTAGCTTCTCCCCAGGATGGTTGGCTTCCTCAATAAAGCTATCTTTGTTTTTACTCAACACTTGTCTCTCTGTATTGGATTCTTGAGTGATAAGCAGCAGAACCTGAGTTCAGCAACACAGAGTCTTAGGACTGAGCCCCTAACCTGTGGAATATGATACTATCCCTAAGTAGATAAGAGTCAGAATTGGGTTGAATTGTAGGATACCCAGCTGGTGTCCCCAGCATTGCTTGGAAGTGTCAGGGGGAACCACCCCCCCACCTCCACACATTGGAATTGGGTCCAGAAGCCAAATAGGATGCCCAATATAGTAGCCACAAAAAAACAAAAATCAAAACCAATATAGTAGCCACAAGCCACAGTGGACTTCTGGGCACTAGGAAAGTGCTAATGTGACAGGAACTGAATTTTTAATTCAATTAATTTTTAATTAAAATTTATTTAGCTACATGTGGCTAGTGGCTATCCTATTGATCAGTGCAGATCTGGAAAGCGTTTTAGTAACCATTTCATTCAAGAATACATGAACAGGGCTTCCCTGGTGGCGCAGTCGTTGAGAGTCCGCCTGCCGATGCTGGGGACACGGGTTCGTGCGCCGGTCCGGGAAAATCCCACATGCCGCGGAGCGGCTGTGCCCGTGATCCATGGCCGCTGAGCCTGTGCGTCCGGAGCCTGTGCTCCGCAACGGGAGAGGCCACAACAGTGAGAAGCCCGCGAACCGCAAGAAAAAAAAAAAAAGGATGGTCAAAGATTCTTTTTCTTTTTTACTTTAATATGTGTAGATCTTCCTTATTTCAATGCATTTTTAAAAATTCTTCTCCTAGATACCTCCTCTTCCCCTCCTTTTGTCATAAAATTTTGCAGATTCATTAACATTTCATGCCTTAGTTCCTTTTCCCTCCATTGACTTCAGTCTCATATCCCCCTGCATCTACCAAAATATTCATTTGAAAGTCACCATGTTCGGGATTTCCCTGGTGGTCCACTTTGCAATGCAGGGGACACTGGTTCAATCCCTGGTTGGGGAACTAAGAGCCCACACGCCGTGGGCAACTAAGCCTGTGTGCTACAACTACTGAGCCGCGTGAAGCAAACTACAGAGCCCATGCACCCTGGAGCCCCGTGCGCCACAACTAGAGAGAAGCCCGCATGCCACAACTAAGAGTCAGCACAGTCAAAAAATTAATTAATTATTTTAAAAGACACCATTTTCTTTCTCCTGGCTAAGTTGTTCTTGACTTTATCAAAACCAGGGGTCACTTTTTATAACGGATATTTTATACCTCTCCATGTACCATACTGAGAGAAACTCCTATTTAATTTTGCCTTTATAGGGAATTCCCTGGCGGTCCAGTGGTTAGGACTCCGTGCTTTCACTGGTGGGACCCCAGGGACAATCCCTGGTCGGGGAACTAAGATCCTGCAAGCAAACAAAACAAAACAAAACAAAAACAAACAAACCAAAAAAACTGCCTTTCTAGATGCATAATATTAAAACATCAACATAATGTTCTGACTATTGACAGAAAAATAAAAACAAAGTCGTTTATAATAAAAAAGAATGTGTACTTCACTGTGTAAGTGTTCTGGCATGATTCTGCTTGAGGTCAAACACAAGTAGCTAAATTACCTGCTCACCTGTAGATTGACCTTGACACAACAACAGGTGCAGCATATGTATGTATTGGCAACTCAGATGACCTGAGTGGCATTGCTTGGAGGTGTTATGATTTTTGAAATGATGTCCCCCACTTGGCAACATCTCAACTAAAGCAATGTTCCCTCATATCTTGATCATCATATCTCTTAGGAGTTTCAGCATAAATTAAAACATGGAAAAATGCTCAGTGTTTATATGTAAAATAAGGTTCAGTTTCAGTTACTTATCAAGAGGATTTCCACCCATCATGTTTACCTGCATGAATGTCCAACAGAACATTCAAAGGTTATGTGTTTGTTCCTTCATTTTCTCTTCACCTTCATCTTTATCCCACCACCTTCTCTGCCTCCACAACTTTTTTGGGGGGGAGTAGGGGCCGTGCCGAGTGGCTTGCAGGATCTTAGTTCCCCGATCAGGGATTGAACCCATGCCCCCTGCAGTACAAGCGCAGAGCCTTAACCACTGGACCACCAGGGAAGTCCCAACACAACTTTTCTCCATGGATTAGTTCCTCTTCCTTTTGACTGTTTTCCTCCCTCCCCTCTTCCCTCAGCCTTAAGTCTCAGCTCCTCAAGCAACAACAAAAAATTCTCTCTACTCCTCCACTTTCTGAGACCTGGCTGCTCCCACCCCATTCTGCTGTCTTGCGTTTCTCCTTCCCAGGCAAGCATTGCCTCTGTTCTTTCTGTACCCCCTCACCTCCCACGATCCACTGCCATCAGACCTCTACCAACACCTCCCCACTGAAACTGTTCCCAAAACGTCACCAGTGCTCCTCCCTTCGACCAAATCTAAGGGAAGTTTTGAACCCTTAGTTTACTGGATTTCTGCTATATTTTACAGGGCTGACTACTGCTCCTTTCTTAAACTGCTCCTGTCCTTATTCATCTGGTCCTCAGACCTTTCTGGCTGATCCATCTTTTTTTTTTTTTTTTTTTTTTAATTGGGGTATAGTTGTTTTACAATGTTGTGTTAGTTTCTACTGTACAACGAAGTGGAGTTCCCTGTACTATACAGCAGGTTCTTATTAGTTATCTATTTTATACATATTAGTGTGTATATGTCAATCCCAATCTCCCAATTCATCCCACCCGCCATCTGGCTGTTCCATCTTGATTATTTCAAGCATGTCTCTTCCTCTCTGTAAGCTCTGTGAATCCCTGGGGCTTCATCTTTGCAGTAGTGTGATTTCCTCTCTGCAGGCTCTCCCGGAGAGAGTTTATCCATTCCCTTCTTTTCCTAACTACTGCTTTTTGTAGATAGATAGATAGACAGATAGTTGCAGATAGATCTCTCTCTCTCTCTTTTTACTAGAATGATTTCGAGTAACACAGGATTTGCTCCCTCTTAATATATTTCTATAGC
The DNA here is from genome assembly GCF_000442215.2 of Lipotes vexillifer. Classification (NCBI taxonomy): domain Eukaryota; kingdom Metazoa; phylum Chordata; class Mammalia; order Artiodactyla; family Lipotidae; genus Lipotes; species Lipotes vexillifer. The sequence continues at coordinate 914,513 of NW_006785389.1, read as the reverse complement.
AACAAATACTTCTATCCCTTATTCTTAGTTGTGGATACACATCATTCCCTTGTACTTTGTACAAAAAGAATTTATTGAGTCAGTTTCTTAAAGATGGATAAAGTGTTTCTGATGTTTTTACCCATGAGAAACAGTGCTGTGATATGTGTGTTAATGTATTTTGCATACTCTCTAACATATAAATTGCTAAAAGTGTAACTTGACCGGTAAGAGTATGCTTTACTGGAAGATTCTCAATAGATATTGCCAAGTTGCCCTCAAAAAAAGATGATAACACATTACAGCCCACCACCTCTGTTTTCACAAGGACAGTTTCAGGAAGCCCTGAAAAGGTCATCCAGCATCTTTACTCTCCCTGTTTATGATGAAAAAGTGTGTATGGTGTGAATACTTTCATTTTTTTTTTTACTCCTAGTGAATGCAAACTTTCTTTAATGCTTATCTACCCCTCCCCTCCCTTTTTTGTGGGGAGGGGTGTACTGCACAGCTTCTGGGAACTTATTTCCCCAACCAGGGATTGAACCTGGGCCCATGGCAGTGACAGCACTGAGTCTTAACCACTTAACAAGCCAAGCAATTCCTTCCCCTCCCTTTTTTGGTTCTTTTGTGAACTGTGTTTATATCCATTGTCGACTCTTCCATTGAAGTACTTAGGGTTTTTTGGGGTTTTTTTAATAAGCGCTCTTTCAGTGTGACTGTATTTGGAGATGAGGCCTTTATGGAGGGAATTAAGGTTAAATGAGATTATAAGGGTGGGGCTCTGATAGGATTAATTTCCCTATAAGAGACACCAGAGGCCCTCTCACTCTCCCCCTCCCTTTTTCTCTGTTTCTCTCTCTCTCTCTTTTGCTATTATCTTGTATTTATTGCACCTGCTGCAGTGTTCCATTGAAAATGACGTACCTTTTAAAATGTGTTTTTGATACAAGTAGATATTATCATACTAAGTGAAGTAAGTCAGAAAGAGAAAGATAAATACCACATGATATCACTCATATGTGGAATCTAAAATATGACACAAATGAACCTATCTATGAAACAGAATCACGGACATAGAAAACAGACTGGTGGTTGCCAAGGGGAAGGGGTTGGGGGAGGGATGGAGTGGGAGTTTGGGATGAGCAGATGTAAGCTATTATACATAGGATGGATAAACAACAAGGTCCTACTGTGTAGCACAGGGAATTATATTCAATATCCAGTGATAAACAATAATGGAAAAGAATATAAAAAAGAACGTATATCTATGTATAGCTGAATCACTTCACTGAACAGCAGAAATTAACACGTTGTAAATCAACTATACATCAATAAAAAAATAAAATGCGTTTGTAAAGTGCACCTATTTAAAGAAAAACTGTTAGGCAGAATCGGATGATATGGAAAACTGTGATGATGGTGTTGAGGTGTCTAACTTGTGGGGCTTCATGATTTAACGGGGCGGGGCGGGGGCCCAAACAAGAGTGTACATTTCTTGCTGGAGACAAAACTAAAATTACTGGTCTTCTATCACCACCTAGTGGTAACACATAGCAACTGCCACAGAAATTCACGGACCCAGGCTCACACAGGTAGACAAATAAAGTACAATGAAATAAAATAAAAGGAAATAAAATAAATCGAAGGAGGCATTTGTGTGCTCAGGAATGCTGAGTTATTGCTCTCTCACAAACTGCATGCACATTAAAGGCTTAGCAAAATGCATACGTCCCACTGGGCTCTTAACTAGCCCCGTACGTTGATGATTTAAATACTTCCCTGCACAATGAAAGAAACTTATATTTTAAAAAAGGAAGAAAAGGAAATAAATCCTGATTGTTTAGAGTAGGGACTTCTCAAGGTAAGGTTCCCAGACTTCCTGAACCAGGATCTCTAGTTTGGGGGCTCAGCCCTGTGTTTAGTCTCCCCACCCTGTGGAATCCACTGATTTAGAGCAGTGGTCCTCAACCAGGGGCGATTCTGCCCCCTAGTGGACATTCGGGGATGTCTGGAGACATTTCGGTTGTCACAAGAGGCATGAGTTGGGGGCCGGAGGCCAGGACACAGGACGTCCTCATGGGACAAAGAATCATCTGACTCCAAATGCCAGGTTGAGAAAGCCCACCGATGGTACGGAATTTCCTCCACGCCCCAGCCACTGTCCCACCCTACTTTCTTACCTCTGCCAACTTTACTTATCCACCTGATGCTCATCCGTGTGCTCGACCCTGATAGGCAAGGAAGATATTCAAAATGTATAACCACTGTGTGAGCATTAACCCACTGTCGTGGGGCCCTGACTGTACGAGCCCCTGCTTCTCTGTTCATCAGTCCTGCCTGCGGGCATTTGCCTCTTTAACATTTGCTTAATCGTAAGTATGTTTCAGATTTATAATTTAGAAGAACCAGGGGGATTCCCTTTTGGCGCAGTGGTTGAGAATCCTCCTGCCAGTGCAGGGGACACATGTTCGAGCCCTGGTCTGGGAAGATCCCACGTGCCGCGGAACAACTAAGCTCCTGCACCACAACTACTGAGCCTGCGCTCTAGAGCCCGAGAGCCACAACTACTGAAGCCCGCGTGCCTAGAGCCCATGCTCCGCGACAAGAGAAGCCACTGCAATGAGAAGCCTGCGCACCGCAATGAAGACCCAACGCAGCCATAAATAAATAAATAAATAAATAAAGTTTAAAAAAATAAAAGAACCAGGGGCACAGCATAACCACAGTTGAGGGGAACACATGTACATGATGGGGAGGAAGCCAAGACGGTGAGAAATTTTCTCATATTGAGGTATGGGGAAGTCATTCTGGCTTACACATGATTTAATTTACCACCAGCCATTCTCAAAACAATATCTACTAATACCTGCCAGCTGCAACCTTATCGTCTCAAGGTCTCCCCTTGTAACTATACAACCATTTCAGACCCCAGCCAATCCTTGTTTCACAAGCACACATTTTTCTTGCCAGATCCAATGATAATTCTGGACAAACAACTTGTAACATTGTGTTTTTTGCCTTTACAAGGCTCCCCCATTTTGTAGTCCAGTGGAATACAAGTCAAGTGCTTCCTGAATCTGTATCTCCTGGGCTATAGTCTTCAGTTTGGCTCAAATAAAACTCTTTTCTATTCCTACTATAGACTGTGTGTGTGTGTGTGTGTGTGTGTGTGTGTGTGTGTGTGTGTGTGTGTGTGTGTGGCCTGCGGGCATGCGGGATCTTAACTTCCGGAACAGGGATCGAACCCGTGGCCCCTGCAGTGGAAGCCCGGAGTCCTAACCACTGGACCGCCAGGAAAGTCCCTTCAGTTCTTTTGTGTTTGTTTGTTCCCTCGACAATGGTAACATCCACACCTGTGCACACTCAGCATCACCCCTTAATGAGACTGGAGAAGATGCCTCTGTTTTCCTTACCTGTTAAATGCCAGTAATGATGGTAACCTCCCGCTAGAAAACAAAAGTGAGCAAGATGACTTACAATTGTGATAAATGCTCTGAAGGCTAGACAATGATTGGGTGAGAGAGACAGCGCGCGCCTGGCAAGGTTACTCTGCTTGGGGTGTCCACGGAAGGCTTCTCGGAGGAGGTGACATTTGACATGAGGCTTCAGTGATGTAAGGGAATCAGGTCTGTGAGAACCTGGGGTAAGAACTTGAGTCACGAAAGAGTGACCCCAGCCCTAGTTAAGGAATAAATTCTGATGGGTCTAATCCAGTCATGGAGGCCCCCATCTCCTTGCTAAGGATTGGATTGGGGTGGTTACCATGACCCAGATCTGGCCAACGGGACAGGAGATTGTGTCTGCTGAGAGAGGTGTTCGGAGAAAGTTTTCCTTACTCCTGAAATGGCTTCCTCTAGACTTTGGATGTTTCTGTGGCTGGAGAGGGTCCTTGAAACCACAACTGCCATCGTGCAACCACCCTGAGCGTGTGGCTCCCTCTGAGGTCCATGAGTTGCCTGCGGTTCACGGAAAAGACCACGTTTTCCTCAGACCTCTGCAGTCTGCTGCTTCTGGGGTTTCTGCTAGAAAGAACGAGGCAGAGAGGGAGAGAGAGGGGGTGGAGACAGAGAGAGCAAGATACACACAGAGAGGAGAGAGGCAGACATGGAGAAAAACATAAATGGAAAGAAAAAGAAAGTTCATTTTTTCTTTTTGTTTTGGTCTATTTTCCCTTAAGGGGGAGTGGAGGGAAACAAATAGAGGCCAGAGGAAAATAATTTGAAGAAAGGGAAAGGGCAGAGCAGGGCAGGTGAGATTGAAATGCTAAGCTGAGCCCTCCCTCCACTACACACACACACACACACACACACACACACACACACACACACACACACACACACGCATTGAGGCATCCCATGCCATGTCTGTGTATTATACGGACATAAATAAATGAACAAGGGTATATCACAGCGTACCAAATTTTACTTATGCAGATGTGGGACCACCACTAGCAATTACATTGGAAAAACAAAAGGACATTTCCACAGCCCAGCCCCCACCTCGGGAATGCAGTGCCTTTGTTTGTTTGCATTTACTTATCCATTTATCTCATAAATATTTATTTTATTTTTAAAATTGGTGTCCAGGGACTTCCTTGGTAGTCCAGTGGTTAAGACTCCGTGCTTCCAATGCAAGGGGCACCGGTTCCACCCCTGATTGGGGAATTAAGATCCCACACGCAGTACGGTGTGGGGAAAAAAAAAAAAAAGTTGGTGTCCAGTTTGGTTTTATCTGAGTGTGTGTGTGTGTGTGTGTGTGTGTGTGTGTGTGTGTGAACTCTCTTAGCAAATCTCAAGTATATGACACAGTATTAACTACAGTCACCATGCTGTACATTACTGTACGTTAGAGCCCCAGAACTTACTCACCTTGTAACTGAAGGCTTCTACACCTCGGCCAGCAACTCCCATTCCCCCCACCCCCACCCCAGCCCCTGGCAACCATCTTTCTACTCTTTCCATGAGTTCGATTTCTTTTTTTTTTTTTTTTATAAGATTCCACATATGTATAAGTGAGATCATACAGCATTTGTCTTTTCTGTCTGGCTAATTTCACTTAGCATAACGCCCTGACGTTTCATCCATGTTGTCACAAATTGCAGGACTTTCTTCTCAGGGCTGAATAATATCCCATTGTATGCTTTACGTTTAATTATTTAAATAAGTATACTTTAAGCCACTGGCACTTTCAGCCTCTGCCGACTAGAACCTTGGATTTCTTTAGCATCTGCAAAAGACTACAAAGCCATTTTATTTTATTTTTGGCCGTGCCAGGCGGCTTGCGGGATCTTAGTTCCCCGACCAGGGACTGAATCCAGGCCCCAGCAGTGAAAGCATGGAGTCCTCACCACTGGACTGCTAGGAAATTCTCAAAGCCATTTTATTTTCTATCCTTTTGTAAAGACTATAAGTTTTCATTTTAATAGTGGCAAAAGCATACATGATATACTTCTTAGGGCAACTGGAGGTTTGAGCCTTTGCTCAGCCCTTCCTTTTCCAGCCATGCTGGTCTGGCATCCACCTCTGCTATGGACTCAATGTTTGTGTCCCCCAAATTCATATGCTGAATCCTAACCGCCAGTGTGGTGGTGTCAGGAGGTGGAGCCTTTGGTGAGTGATTAGGTCACAAGGGTGGAGCCCTCATGATGGGATTAGTGCCCCTAAGAGCTCCCTCTGGAGGACACAGAAAGAAGATGGCCATTTATGAACTAGGAAGTCAGTTCCTCACCAGACGCGGAATCTGCTGGCGCCTTGATCTTGGACTTCCAGCCTCCGGAACTGTGAGAAATAAACGTCTGTTGTTCATGAACCACCTAATCTATGGGTATTCTGTTATAATGGCCCGAAGGGACTAAGACAACGCTTCTACCCTCTTCAGGTCACAGAAGCTCCCTCCCACCTGGGGTGAGGCGAGAGGCTGTTGCCATGGAAACCAAGGCTGGCAGCCCAGGAGGAGGGGTCCGGGAAGGGACAGAAGGAGCCCCAGAGACTGAGATTTCCCGGGCTTTGCAGACTTTGTGGGATCCCAATCACAACCTATCCATGCAGGAGGTGCGCAAGGTATGAATACAAAATAGAGAAACTCTGCAAGCGGCTTTGCCTCTCCAAGCCCCAGCTTCCTCTTCTAGAGCACAAAATACAAGCGTTCCTTGATCATGAGGTTGGTGTGAGCATAAAACAAGTCATCTTATACAGTGCTCAGCACCAGATCTGACTCCTTTTAGCCTGTGTTCCTCCAAGTGGAGCCCAGAGACCACGTGCCTCACGGCACTTGGCTGGAGGGGGGCTGTTGTTAAAAATGGAGAATCCTGGGGTCCCTAAAACTAAGGAGGCAAAAGCTTTTCCTCTTCATATTCACTTGTTTAAATGTTTTAAGAAGTTAATTTATTTTATTTATTCATTTTTTTTTTTTTTTTTCTTGCTTATGCGGGCCTCTCACTGTTGTGGCCTCTCCCCTTTGGCGGGCAACGGCTCCCGGCCC
>NW_006785389.1:895791-907852 GCF_000442215.2 Lipotes vexillifer | reverse complement strand
CCCGCGTCTCCTGCATCGGCAGGCGGACTCTCAAGCACTGCGCCACCAGGGAAGCCCCTATTTATTCATTTTTTTTTGGCTGCATTGGGTCTTCATTGCTGTGCGCAGTCTTTCTCTAGTTGCCGGGGGCAGGGGCTACTCATTGCAGTGGCTTCTAGGTGCACGGGCTCAGTAGTTGTGGCACGCAGGCTCAGTAGTTGTGGCTCGTGGGCTCTAGAGCGCAGGCTCAGTAGTTGTGGTGCATGGGCTTAGTTGCTCTGCAGCATGTGGGATCTTCCCGGACCAGGGCTGGAACCCATGTTCCCTGAATTGGCAGGTGGATTACAAACCACTGCGCCACCAGGGAAGCCCCATATTCATTTTTAAAATATCACCCTGCTTCATTTTCTTCAGAGCATGTGCCCATATCCAGAATGAGTTTTGAAAATTGGTTCATCTGCTAATGATCTGTCTTCCTGCACTATGGTGTGAGCTCCAATACAGCATAGAGCCTGTCCTGTTCCCCAGGGAACACCCCCACCCCCGATCCTCCCACCTAGAGCGGGTCTTACAGCTTAGCTAATCTTCAGTGTATTCTTTTTTTTTTCAGTGTCCATAATTAAAGTTTTATTGGAACACAGCCACACCAATTAATTTCCATATTGTCTGTGCCTGCTTTCCCCTTACAATAGCGAGAGAACTATGGGCCACAAAGCCTAAAAAATGTACAACCTGGCCCTTTTCAGAAAGTGTTTGCTGATTCCTAAAAACAGAGAATAACAGAGTCAGACATGCTTTACAGGGGGTAATCTGGGAGGACTTCTCCACAGAGGTGAGGTTAAAGTGGCAAAGAGTCAGGAGGCATTTGGGACAGTCTGAATGTGGGTTAACCGATCAAACCAATGTTAAATATCCTGAGTGTAAATTTAACTACTCTAGGTACCCCATATAGGTGGACTCCTACAGTATTTGTCCTTTTGTGACTGGTTTATTCCATTTAGCATAACGACCTCAAGGTTCAGTCATGTTGTACATATGTCAAAATCTCCTTCCTTTTTAAGACTGAATAATATCTTATTATATGGATACATTACATTTTGTTTACCCATTTATTAGTCGATGGACACTTGGGTCACTTCCATGGGTCAGCTTTTGTGAATAATGATGCTATGAGTATGGGTGTACAAATCTTCAATGTATTCTTGTTGAAAGGGTGGAAATACCAGAAACTTATTTTGAAAGAGGGCAGATCTATGGGATCCTAAAGTCATAGGGAAGAGTCCCTGCCCAAGGTGGTAAGGGAGAGGGGCAGAGGGGGCTGGCGAACTTCAGAGTAGCCAGGAGTGAGGTGGTCACGGCTGGGATGGAGACATCAGGTGAGAGAACGCTTCCATCCAAACCTGGACCAGCCAGAAGAACGACAGATGGTAGAGGGGCAGTCGGAGGTGCCCCTCCCCCGGTGGAATCAGGTCACATATTCTCAGCTACTTCTGACCTGAGGGACAGGGCAGGGACTACATCTCAAACAAGCCAGGACCAGGCCAGAGACGCAAGAACAAAACTCCCCCTATTCCCGCCCCTTGGTTCAGTCGCTTCCGGTTAAGGCATTGCGCTTTGGCGCAAAACATTCACCAGTGATTGAGGTCAACTGTCAAAAGAGGGCGCAGATTTATTTCCACATTTATTTCAATCCATTTTTTTTCCCCCCGCAAAGAGGGAAGTCAGTCCCCAGAGGGGAAACACGTGAACTTAGAGAAGAAGGCAAGGGAGCGAATTCCACCCACTGCCTACGTGTCATGGCGCCAACACAGCAGCAGGGCCCAGGAGCAAGAGCTCCCAAGGTTGCATGTACAACCTGGCTCCGCTGCTTAAGGACTGTGGGCCGTTGCCCAAATGCACTGCTGCCTCTGAACTTCAATTTCCTCATGGATATTTCTTTCAAAAATTCGTGGAGCCCTTGCTCTGCCAGTCAAGGAGTCCTCAAGGAGCTTATATTCTAATGAGGAGACAGACAGTAAATATGATAAAATGAAATATACAGGCGGTTAGTGTTGGATGTTAAGGAGTGTCAGTGCCCCAAGCGAAAGATCACCGGGAAGACACCTATAGTTGAATACGCTGGTTATTGTTAAAATGAGGGGAAAAGCACACAATAGGAAACTGTGAGTAAGATGGTGTTAAAAACACTATTATAGGATTTGGATTTGAGTTGGGGATTTTGAGGAGAGCTTACGGAAGCTGGGCTTTGTTCCAGATTGTATGCCATCAGGAAGCGAGGTTATTTCTATGACTGAGTTTCTTAATAAATCTTCTGGAGAAGGAGGGTCAACCAGAGCAAGGCTAAAGTTGTAATTGGTTAAGAAGCAGCATCAGCCAGGAGAGAGGACTGTTTGGTCATCATCATGGATGATGTTCATGTCTTGTCTGTGTTCAGACATGATTACAGAGTGGTTGTGTTCTGTCTTGATCTATAACGATTACTGAGTGGCCTTTTCTGAGGTTGATGTTCCGTGAGAACACTTTTTTTTTTTTAATTGAAGTATAGTTTTGTTTGTTTGTTTGTCTTTGTTTTTGCTGTGTTGAGAATAGACTCAGGAGGACAGGATAGAGGTTGGGAAAACAGATTGGGGGTGGAGGGTTCTTGAAATCATTCAGCTAAGAGCTGTTGGCGTCATGGACCAGGGCAGTGACATTGGTCATGGAGAGGAGTTGTTGAATTTTTAGATATATTTTTAGATGAGGATTGGACCTGATTTTTCTGATGGACTGGCTATGGGATATGAGAGAAGGAATTGAAGATGGATCCGAGGTTCTAGGGCCTGGGCAACTGGAGAAATGAGATACCATTATAGTAACAATGCAGGAGTTGCTGGTTGAGTGGGTGAGGGTGGACATCAGTGGCTTAGATTTTTTTTTTTTTTTTTCGGTACGCGGGCCTCTCACTGTTGTGGCCTCTCCCGTTGCGGAGCACAGGCTCCGGACGCGCAGGCTCAGCAGCCATGGCTCACAAGCCCAGCCGCTCCGTGGCATGTGGGGTCTTCCCGGACCGGGGCACGAACCCGTGTCCCCTGCATCGGCAGGCGGACTCTCAACCACTGCACCACCAGGGAAGTCCAGTGGCTTAGTTTGAATTTATTATTTATTTAGTTATAAATTTATTTTTTTAATTTATTTATTCTCAACCACTGCGCCACCAGGGAAGCCCAGGATTTGTTATTTATTTAGTTTTCTTTTTTGGCTGCACCCTGTGGCTTGTGGGATCTCAGTTCCCCGACCAGGGATCGAATCCGGGCCCTCAGCAGTGAGAGCACGGAGTCCTAACCACTGGACCACTAGGGAATTCCCTGGATTTGTTATTTTGAGACACCTGTTAGATGCTCAAGTGAAGATGTAAAAAATGCAGATAGAGGGCTCCCCTGGTGTTGCAGTGGTTAAGAATCCGCCTGCCAATGCAGGGGACACAGGTTTGAGCCCTGGTCCGGGAAGATCCCACATGCTGTGGAGCAACTAAGCCCGTGCGCCACAGCTACTGAGCCCGCATGCCACAACGACTGAGCCCACTTGCCTAGAGCCTGTGCTCGGCAACAAGAGAAGCCACCGCAATGAGAAGCACACACACTGCAATGAAGAGTAGCCCCCGCTCACCGCAACTAGAGAAAGCCCGTGCGCAGCAACGAAGACCCAATGCAGCCAAAAATAAATAAGTTTTAAGTAAAAATGTGTCAATATTGCATGAGACATACACTGAAAAAAATTAGTTTTTGTGGGGAGAACAAATTTCTTGAACATAAAAATTCCAAATAATTTATGTAGATACTCCACCCCCAAGGAGGTGGAGCATAGCTCTTTACTTTTTAAGAATAGGTGACTTCCTTTGAAAGAGTATAATATGGAAAGGGAGAAAAAAAGAATAACTTTACAGTAGAGAAACCTGACACACCTCATCCTGGTAGTAACCAAGGTTACCAAGAGTAAACTTGATCACAGTATGTACTCGTGATACGGTGTGATAAAAGTGGTACTTTTCCTCTGGTCTTCTTCCACAAAACCCATAACCCTAGTCTAATCATGAGAAAAATATCAGACAGCCCTAAATGAAGAATATTCTACAAAATACCTGACCAGTCCTGAAAACTGTCAAGGTCATCAAATACAAGGAGAGTTTGAGAAACTGTCACAGCCGAGAGGAGCCCAAGGAAACATGATGACAAAAGGCAGGGACTTCCCTGGCGGTCTAGTGGTTAAGACTCCACACTCCCAATGTAGGGGGCAAGGGTTCGATCCCTGGTCGGGGAACTAAGATCCTACATGCCGCGTGGTGTGGCAAAAAAAAAAAAAAAATGTACTGTAGGGTCCTGGATGGGACCCTAGAACAGAAAAAGGGCATTAGGTAAAAACAAAGGAAATCTGCATAAAGCATGGACTTTTGTTGATAATATTAGCTCATTAATTGTGATAAGCTATATTAATGTAAGATGCTAATCAGAGGGAAACCAGGTGCAGCCTCTAAGGGAGCTCTGTCTACTGTCTTTGCAGCTTTCCTCCAAAGAGAAATCTATCTTAAAATTAAAAGTTTATTCAAAATTAGTAGTTGTTTATCTGAAATTCATATTTAACTGGGCATCCTGTATTTTCACAACTCTATTCTGAGTTATCTAACTCAGTTATGCATTTTGGAGCCATCAGTGTGTTTGTGATCAAAGCCAGGAGCCTGCATGTGGGTCACCAAGGGAGTGAGTGTGATTAAAGGATACAGTGTCAGATGTTGGTGGGAATGAAAACGGGTGCAGCCACTGTGGAAAACAGTATGGAGGGTCCTCAGAAAACTAAAGATAGAGCTGCCATAGGACCCAGCAATCCCAGACTGGGGCATATATCCAGACAAAAGTATAGTTCAAAAAGATACATGCATACACCCCTATGTTCATAGCAGCACTAGTCAAAATAGCCAAGACATGGAAACAACCTAAATGTCCATCAACAGATGAATGGATGAAGAAGATGTGGTACATATATAAAATGGAATATTACTCAGCCATAAAAAAGGACAAACTAATGCCATTTGCAGCAACAAGGATGGAACTATGATCATACTAAGTGAAGTAAGTCAGAAAGAGAAAGACAAATACCATATGATATTGCTTATATGTGGAATCTGAAAAAAATAGTACAAATGAACTTATCTGTGAAACAGACTCGCAGTCATAGAGAACAGACTTGTAGTTGCCAAGGGGGAGGCGAGCAGGCGAGGGATGGACTGGGAGTTTGGGATTAGCAGTTGCAAACTATTATATATGGGATGGATAAACAACAAGGTCCTACTGTATAGCACAGGGAACTATAGTCAACATCCTGGGATAAAACATAATGGAAGAAAATATGAAAAATAATATATATATATGTATAACTGAATCACTTTGCTGTACAGCAGAAATTAACCCAACATTGTAAATCAACTATACTTCAATAAAATAAATTTTTTAAAAATTGAAAAAAAAATAGTGCCAGGAGGTGGAAACACAGCTAGAGGAGGTGTTAGGTGTTTGAGCAAAGTGTTTAAGGGCGTCCATTCACTGCTGTGTGACTCACTCTCTGTAAGCCTCAGTTTCCTCACCTGTAACATGCAGTTTAGAATCATGCCTGCCTCTTGGGCTCTTCTGGAGGAGAAAAGGAGATGACCTTGATAAAACATTTAGCATCCCATCCTGTGCACAAAACCCAAACAATGAAAGTTAACGTTTACCCTCATTTATCAACCCAATCTTCTTTACGGATATGCCTCTACATATGCACATACACACATGTACTTAGGTAATATGAAATAGATGTTTATTTATTTTAAACATTTTACTAGTCCTATTTAATTAATTAATTTATTTATTTTTGGCTGCATTTTTGGTCTTTGTTGCTGCATGAGGGCTTTCTCTAGTTGCGGCGAGGAGGGGCTACTCTTTGTTGTGGAACATAGGCTCTAGGCACCCGGGCTTCAGTAGTTGTGGCACGCGGGCTCTAGAGCGCAGGCTCAGTAGTTGTGGAGCACGGGCTTAGTTGCTCCGCGACATGTGGGATCTTCCCAGACCAGGGATCGAACCCATGTCCCTTGCATTGGCAGGCAGATTCTTAACCACTGCACCACCAGGGAAGTACTGAAATAGATGTTTATATTTTCAAAAACAGGGTACACATTAGGTAACGTGAAATGTTTCACTCCTGTTGACTGCATTAGGGAAATTGATTCCAGAAGCATTCCATTGTGCATTTATTGTGTGCCAGACACCATGATTAACACTTCCAAATAAATAAAGCCTTATAAGATTATAAAATTCAATGTTGTCAGTTCCCAAAATTTGGATGAAAACTGGTGGAGGATTGAATCCAGGGATAATTTGCTAAACAGGTGGGCATTCAGACAAATGAATGATTTTAAACAGATGTCTGCAGAATACTGTCCGCATTGTTTTGTGTCTTAGAGAAACCTTCCCTATTCTTAATTACACCGGTATGTATATCATTCTTGGAACCCAGCCTGGCCTTTAGCTCAGTGGAAAATTCCGCTGGTGATTTATGAGCTGTTTCATCCGGCCATTGGAGAGTCAGTAAACATCCTCGCTGCTTTTCCTCACTGAGTACACGCTCTCTGTGCTTTTATTCTTTTCACGTTGTCTCTCAGTAATATCCCTCCAATTCTTTCTCCACTTCCACCACCCCTGGCCTAACCACACCGCCTACATATATTCCCTGGGTAATTCTCGTAGCCACCTCCACCTCTCCCTCTTGTGTCCCAGGCTGGCCCATGTCAGTAAATGTTGTCGTGATCCACCAGGTTGCTCGAAATGAAAACCCAGAAGTGATGCCTAATTTATCCTCTTCTTTGAAACCCCTGCATCCAATCCATCTGCAGGTCCCACTGAATCAACTTCATCTTCTCCCACTGTCTACATATGTCTCAAAGATATTGTGTACAGAAAAAAAATTAACCAAAAAAAAAAAAAAAAAAAAAAAAAAAAAAAAAAAAAAAAAAAAAAAAAAAAAAAAAAAAAAAAAAAAAAAAAAAAAAAAAAAAAAAAAAAAAAAAAAAAAAAAAAAAAAAAGGAAAAGACTATTGTGTACACATTTTTCTCCTCTAGACCAGATCACCATCAGCTTAGGCCTGTGTATTAGTCTGGGTTCTCCAGAGAGACAGAACCAACAGGAATGATAAATAATTACAAAAATTTAAATTTATGGGAATTCCCTGGCGGTCCAGTGGTTAGGACTCGGCTGGGGCCCTGGGTTCGATCCCTGGTCGGGGAACTAAGATCCCGCAAGCTGCAGGGTGCGGTTGAAAAAAAAAAGTAAATTTATATTATAATATAAATATTATAATATAGGTATATAGTTCTATGTAATATGTCATAGATAATATATTTCTGTGTAATATATTATAAAATATAATGTATTTTATATTACAATATGTTGTAGATGTGATTAACTAATCAGTTGACTTAAAGCCAGTTACCCTCCACCATGTGGGTGGATCTCATCTAATCGGTTGAAGGATTTTTATTCTGCATTATTATGTTTATAAAATTACATTGGTATTGAAGCAAAGGGGGCAAAATGTTAATAAGTAGCCAATTTGGGTAAAGGTGTGTAGGAATTTTTTGTTCTGCTTTTGCGACTTTTCTGTAAGTTTGAAATTATGTTAAAATTTTAAAGTTATATAAATTGCATTGACAACTTGGAAAAAAAAATAATGAGAGTGCAAGATTGGTCAGCCCCTCCCTCCTGGCTTCCAACTTAGGGAAAAGCAGGTTTATAAGATAATCTAGGGATAATAATTTTGCAAAAACAATTACCATTACTTGGGTGTGGAAATGGGCACCTGCACACTCTTATTCCATTTTTTAGGATATTGATGGATATGCTGCCTGGAATCAGGCCTGGCATTTAGCTCAATGGAAATGCCGTGGAATTCTGGGGAGCTGAGTGTCCATCAGCCACTGGATCTGGTGTGAAAATTCTAATGGCTTCTTCTTCCTGGCTGGTCACGCTCACTCAGAAGTGCATTTATTTTTTATTTTTGATCTGTCATAGGTTTTATTAGAGTGGAAAATGGCAGGTCCGTCTCACAGTAAATAGACATGTAAAAATTCTAAACAGAACGTTGCCACATTTATAACCAATGGTATATAAAAGAGTAACACATCATGAACTAGCTGACTCATCAGGAATGCAAAAAAAAAAAAGAGTTTGATAAATCCGTCATCCATTATTGATGAGGACATTTAGGAAACTAGCAATAAATTACAGCAAACACAGAAGCTCAGTGAATATTGAAAATATTTCTTAGTAGATTGGGAGTAAGATAATGATGCTTCCCTAACTGCTTCTGCTAAATGTTGAACTTGTCCCTCAATCTTGCCAACTTGTCTGATTATTGTATTGTACTGTATTGTATTGTATTGTATTTAGGCCGTGTTACACAGCTTGCGGGATCTCAGTTCCCCAACCAGGGACTGAACCTGGGCCACGGCAGTGAAAGCCCAGAATCCTGACCACTAGGCAACCAGGGAACTCCGTGATCAATTTTAATAATTTTATGTAGATCTTTTGGGTTCAAAAGTGGATTTCTTTATTTTATTTGTTTAATAAATACGCCGGGTCTTAGTTGCAGCTCACGGGCTCCTTAGTTGTGGCATGCGAACTCTTAGTTGGGGCATGCATGTGGGATCTAGTTCCTTGACCAGGGATCGAACGCGGGCTTCCAGGCCCCCTGCATTGGGAGCACAGAGTCTTAACCACTGTGCCACCAGGGAAGTCCCCAGAAGTGGATTTCTAATTGTTCTCCCTTTATCAACCTCGCTTCAGCCCGTATTATCTCCCTCTGGTAAAAAAAACCCCTACTCAGTCCGTTCTCCAAGCCCTCTGCCTTCATCATGGTTCAGCCCACCATTAAATCCCCCTGGTGACAATGACAAACTCCCAGGAGCCCACCTCCAGCTCCCCCATCTTGCCTATCTCTAATGGTCACCACCGGTCACCACCACCCACCATGTGACTCAAGCCCCACACCTCCTGACTCAGCCCCTTTCCCTAAATCCCCAATCCCAAGTCCTGCTGACTCTTATCCACTCTCTGCAGCTCTCTCCCAAAGCTCCAGTTTTCTTTTCTCCCACACTCGACTGAAATACTGCTCAGGATTTGTAACTCATCTCCTCACCTCTTTTCAATCCCCTGACCGATGTTTGCCTGGCATGTGACATGCCCCCACTGATGTTCTCTAGAGATTAAATTAAATGCTAGAGAGTTCCTTGGCGGTCCAATGGTTAGGACTCGGTGCTTTCTTTGCCAGGGCCCGGGTTCAACCCATGATCGGGGAACTAAGATCCTGCAAGCCATGTGGTGTGGCCAACCCCCCACCCCTCCAAAAAAAAACCCAAAACAAAACAAAACAAAAACAAAGCTAGACACATGACATTAAATAATGTTTGAATCAGAAGAAGAAAAAAATTCCCTTTGCAGTATCTTTGGGGTCATCATATCACATAAAGGATAGTGTCTTAGTTTGGTTTGAATGTCTTTAACAATATTATTCGCCAACATCTCCTTTGAACAAACAGGCAAACAAAAACAGGTCTTAGGCTCAAAACCCTGGCTGGCAATTGCATCTACTAATGTTAAACAACATTCTTTGTGTGTATGTTTCCTTGTATATCTATTTTTATTTTCCACAGTAAGAGAAAATGGTGTTTCCATTCACAGTCATGATTTAAAATTTCCTTTAAAGGGAATTTACAGTTCAGGTATAACAGAGAGCAATTTAAAAGGAAAAAAAGTATTGTCTAATAATACAGCAAAGACACCCATATGGCAAAATTCATGAAGGTGGTACATAAAGAGCTATATATTTGGAAACACTGTGCTTACCAGTCCATCTTCCACCCGCATAGCTGAAGTGGCCTCTCTAGAATGTAAATCTGACCATATCACTCCTCAGGATAAAACCTACTTTCCCCAGGGAATCCTCCTATACTGTTGGTGGGAATGTAAATTGGTGCCGCCACTATGGAAAACAGTATGAAGTTTCCTTAAAAAACTAAAACTAGAGCTACCATAGGATCCTGCAATCCCACTCCTGGGCATATATGTGGATGAAACTATAATTTGAAAAGATACATGCATCCCTGTGTCATTGCAGCACTATTTACAATAGCCAGGTCATGGAAGCAACTTAAATGCCCATCGACAGACAAATGGATAAAGAAGATGTGGTACATATATACAATGGAATACTACTCAGCCATAAAAAAGAAGGAAATAATGCCATTTACAGCAACATGGATGGACCTAGAGATTATCATACTAAGTGAAGTAAATCAGAAAGAGAGAGACAAATACCACGATATCACTTATATGTGGAATCTAAAATATGACACAAATGGACTTATCTACGAAACAGAAACAGACTCACAGACATAGAGATCAGACTTGTTGTTGCCAAGGGGGGAGGGGTGTGTGGGAGGGATGGATTGAGAGTTTGGGATTAGCAGATGCAATCTATTATCTATAGGATGGATAAACAACAAGGTCCTATTGTAGAGCACAGGGAACTATATTCAATACCCTGTGATAAACCATAATGGAAAAGAAAATGAAAAAGAACATTTTATACACACACACACACACACACACACACACACACACACACACACAACTGAACCACTTTGCTGTACACCAGAAACTAATACAACATTGCAAATCAACTATACCTCAATAATAAAAAAAAAAACAACCTCCTTTCTCAAACATAACTTATGTTTGCCCTCACATCCTGGTTTCCAAATACCATTCTCCACTCAAGGGGAGCCAGGGTTCCTTGAAGAAATGGCTGATTCCAGGGCTGGGCAAGAAAAACACAAGATGAGCCTGGAATATCTTGTGTCTGAAAGCAAGGAAAGACTAAAAGAAATAGTCAAAATGACCCAGATGCCAGCTTGAAGGGATTCTCACTATCAAAACTGGAATAATTCCAGGAAAAAATAAATACAAATGATGACTCATAAGCCAAAGTTAGAATCCATAAATCAACACTGAATCAGGGGCTTCCCTGGTGGCACAGTGGTTAAGACTCCACGCTCCCAATGCAAGGGGCCCGGGTTCGATCCCTGGTCAGGGAACTAGATCCTACATGCCTGCCACAGCTAAGAATTCACACGTCACAACTAAGGAGCCCATGAGCCACAATTAAGGAACCCGCCTGCCACAACTATGACCCAGTGCAACCAAATAAATAATAAAATAAATAAAATTAAAAAAAATGATAATTGGAGAATATTGGAAACAATTTTTAAAAAACACTGAATCAATAAATATGGGAGAAAGGAAAGCACAGTGTTGGTGGCTGGTGAGGGTCCACTTCCTGGTTCATTGATGTCCATTTTCTTGCTATAACCTCACATGGCAGAAGGGGTGGGGGAGCTCTCTGGGGCCTCCTTTATAAGGACACTAAATCCATCATGAAGGCTCCACCCTCATGACCTAATCACCTCCCAAAGGCCCCACCTCCTAATACCATCACATTGAGGACTGGGTCTTAACATATGAATTCTGGGGAGACACAAACAGTCTGTAGCATTGACCTGAGACATCACCCCAGTCCACCAGCCACACAACACCCTCCACATGATGTGACAGAGGTAGCCTATGTATACACATATTATTTATATATTTTGTATATTGTATATCTTATAATTATTGTATAATGTAATATATTGCATTAAATTATATATATATATATATATATATATATATATATATATATATATGTTCCTTCCCCCCTCTTTTACACAATGGTAGCAACCCTTCATATCATTATGCACCTTGCTTTCACTTCACTGTATATTTTGCTTTTTCAGTTCCTAAAGGACGTCCCGAGAATTTTGCACAGCAGCCTCAAATTCCATCGAATGCACTCATCAGAATTTATTTAGCCAGCCCCCTCTTGAAGACTACTGAGTTTGCTTCGCGCTATGGTAATAAGAACTATAGAGTTGGTGAAAATTTAAGTTTTCGTATGACCAGGCAGAGGGATGCCAGCAGG
>NW_006785389.1:895001-895777 GCF_000442215.2 Lipotes vexillifer | reverse complement strand
AGCAGGAATAATTCATGTGTTTCAATGTCCCTGGTTGTTTACGACTCCCCAGCACTCTGGGTATTTCAAAATATTTACCTGTGTGGGTGTTTGTCATAATCCCTGAATCCTTTATTGTCTGTCCATTCTGATTAGGATTGTGGCATAAATTCTGTCTGAGGATAAGCACTTCAAGTTCATTCCCCACCAAAACCTCTACACAAACTCTCCTCTGTAAACTGCCATCGGAGCTTCCCTGGCAGTCCAGTGGTTAGGACTGTGTGCTTTCACTGCTGAGGGCTCGGGTTCAATCCCTGGTCCGGGAACTAAGATCCTGCAAGGTGCAAGGCCACAAAAACCCACAAAAAACAAAAAACTGCTACCATCTATTTAGGACCATATTTTAGAGCCAGAATGGCCATGCTTTTGAAAAAAAAAACAAAAAACAAAATACAACAAACCCCAATCTGTGAAAAGGCCCATAGTCATTCGAAGAAAACACTGACAGTTTATACAGTTTCATGGAAAAACAAAAACAAAAACAGAACAACAACAACAACAACAAAAACAAACATTTGCTCAAGCAGATGTTCAACCCTTTGTCCCCCACACCATCTGCTTCCCTTCCTGAGGTACCGCGTTACAGTGAATTTCCCCAGTCATCAAAAGTTCCACTGGGAGGCACCTGTCCTGAGATTCTGAATTGTGATGAATAACTGCAGAGTCTCAAAATAAACAATCAATTTCTGAAGGCACCGACAAAGACCATCTCCCTTTTACCACCGCCCCCCCCCCCC
>NW_006785389.1:887744-894877 GCF_000442215.2 Lipotes vexillifer | reverse complement strand
CCCCCCCCCCCCCCCCCCCCCGCACCGATCCTGTAAATAATGTAATTTCGGTCATGAGATGTGGTTGAGTCTTTGGTTTCATTCAAGTTATTGTTAGGTTTGTGGGGGTACTTGGGTGATGATGGGGACCAGAAAACATGTGCCCAGCACCTTCTGGAAGAAAGCTGAATGGAACCCTCCCACTTGTGTTTGTTGGGGGTAAAGATGCTTTTGAAGCCCAGCTTGCCTTCCTTATAGTCAGGGGTGTCTCATAATTACATTCAGGCGCCCACAATGTCCCAGGCACTCAATCATCTTGTGTCGCAGGAAGAATGGGATACGGTTGAATGGTCAGGATAGACAAGGGCTCTGTCACCAGCACCTACAGCAGCTGCTTAATGGCGAATCAAAGATTTCTTTAAGTCAGCAGCAGCTTGCACGGCCAATTTCATGTTTGTCCTGCAAAAACCCCATTCGAGGAGACCTTTTAATGAGCACGAAGGCTGGAGTGACCGGTAACATGGGTCGGGGAGGGACTGCAGGATAACCGACCCTCCCGGCACCACCACCCCCTCCACGCCCCGTCACACCATCCCCAAGTCCAGGCTATTCTGATGTTGACTAGATTAACCCTCGGTCCCGTCAAGGGTACTTAACTAACATTAGCGACTGAAACTGTTGCCATGGAAACTATAGCTGGAGCGGGAGACAGGGGTGATGAAGGTGCAGCCGGAGGCTTGGAGACTGGAATTTTCCAGGCCCTTGCATCATACAATGTGTGGATGCAAAATCCCAGTCTAGACACAGAGCAGCTGGTCAATACATATCTGTATCTATTATTTGCGAATGAGTGAAAATACGGGGTCTTTGGTGCTTGGTGTCAGCTGTCTGAAACCTCACCTTACTTTTTTCAAATGGGTCTAATCATCACTCCTGGCTAATAGGGCTGCTGGGAGGATTAAATTACTCTGGGTCTACCCAGGCCTTACTACCCAGGTGTACCTTGGGGATCAACTGGGCAGGTGGAGGCTTGTTGAAAGGCACATTCCAAGGCTACTCTCTAGACTTTCTGAAGCAAAATAACTTGTCTGAGTATTCATCCACCTTCCCGATCGTCATCCATTTCCTCTTACCCTGATAATTTTCTTCGCAGCAGTTTGTAGAGCTGTGCTTTCCAATATGGTAGCTGCAAGCCATTTTGTGGCTATCTGAGTGCCTGGAATGTGGCTAGTGCCTGTTGAGATACGCTGTAATTGTGAACTATACACCAGCTTTCAAAAACCTAGAAACAAACAAAAAATTAAAATATTTCATTGATTTTTTTAACATTGGTATCATTGGTTCGAATGGCAATATTTTGCAATCAGTCTTGGAATCAATAAAACCTATTGTTAAGATGAATTCCACCTGTGTCTTTTTACCTTTTTAAACGTGGCAACTGGAAAGTTTGACACATGTGGCATGCATTTGTGGCTTGCATCGTATTTCTACTGCTTGGTTTTATTTTATTTTATTTTATTTTTTAAACCAAATATTTCTCTGTCTTTTTTTTTTTTCTGTCTTGATTCTTTTATTGATTTTATTTATTTGGCCGTGCCGTGCAGCATGCGGGATTTAATTCCCTGATCAGGGATGGAACTCGTGCCCCCTGTATTGGGAGTGTAGAGCCCCAACTACTGGACCTCCAGGGAAGTCCCCACTGCTCGGTTTTAGAGTCTGAAGTAATCGTGTTAATTTTTTTCTTTTTTTTTTTTTTTGCGGTCCGCGGGCCTCTCACTGTTGTGGCCTCTCCCGTTGCGGAGCACAGGCTCCGGACGCGCAGGCTCAGCGGCCATGGCTCACAGGCCTAGCCACTCCGCGGCATGTGGGATCTTCCCGGACCGGGGCACGAACCCGTATCCCCTGCATCGGCAGGCGGACTCTTAACCACTGCGCTACCAGGGAAGTCCCAATCGTGTTAATTTCTTATTTGCTTTCTGCGTCCCTGCATGCCAGTGAACATTCAATGAAAGTACAGACCCTGTATTAAATACACAATCTGGCCCTTAGTATATATATATATTTTTTAATGACTACTTGAAATATTAAGTAGATATTTGGGAAGAGGGCAGATCCTTGAAAGTCAGAAAGCCACAGAGCAAAATTCTCTCTGTCACTGATCAATTGGGGAGTGTCATCCTCTATCACAAGAAGCCTCTTTTTTTCCATCTTTCATGGGTACTGTCCTCTTTTCAGCTAAACCTGGATCTCAACTGATTTGTTAACTTTGGGTACTGGAGAAACTAGGAATTTTTTTTTTTCTTCTTTTTGGCTATGTTGGGTCTTCGTTGCTGCGTGCCGGGGTTTCTCTAGTTGCCGCGAGCTGGGGCTACTCTTCGATGCGGTGCACGGGCTTCTCATTGCGGTGGCTTCTGTTGTAGTGGAGCACAGGCTCTAGGCGTGCGGGCGTCAGTAGTTGTGGCGCACGGGCTTAGTTGCTCCGCAGCATGTAGGATCTTCCCAGACCAGCATTGGAACCCGTGTCCCCTGCATTGACAGGTGGATTATTAACCACTGTGCCACCAGGGAAGCCCCAGGAATTTTTAATATTAGGAGGGCGGTGGGGGGGGGGGGGTGGTCCAAAATTGTCCCAGGAGAATAGCTTGGATTTGGGGTTTGGAGGAAAATGCAGGTGCAGAGTCTATCAACCTGTGCACAGAGATATCTGATCTACCTATTCTTGTAAATTCCCCGATCCCACCCCCACCTAAAATAGTCCCTGACCTGTCACTGTGCCTTATCCCAATATTTTATTCTCCAGAGAATGTAATACTATCATAGATTTTAACATACATATACACATATGTGTGTCATATATATGTATATATACTTATTATATATTATATTTACGTATGTTATTTATATATAAATATGTGCTTGTATTTACATATATATTTGTATTTACTATGTCTTCAAATAGGATGCCAACTCTCATGAGAACGAAGACTATATCTGTTTTAGATGCCCACCACTTAGGACAGTGTTTGGAAAAGAGTAATCACTCTATAAACATCTGTTGAATGAATGAATCAGTCAAATAACTGATTATTGGCGAGAACAAAGGCTGTTTACATCATTGGTGCCGGAGGCTGTTGCGGAACAGACACCTCTGATTTCTGCTGGTGTCTGCAGGTTCCCCCACCCCTTTTGCAAAAACATCATTTAAAAGGTGCTCATTTAAAATTGTGGTGTTACCAAAAGATGTGCCCAAATCCCACGTAGGGATTCAGAAGACCTGTGCTCTCCCCCAGACCTCGCCCTTCTCCAGCTCGACAGTCTGGTATCCATTACTCTGCCCTGGTCCTTAAGAGCATTCACGGGGTCTTAGTGATGCAGGCAGCCCCTGTTGCCATGGAAACTGCAGATGGCAAGGCGATGCGGAGGACGCTGAGAGCCCCTTAGAGGATGGAACTTTCCAGACTGTGTGTGTGTTACAATCTCAGCCTGCCGTGAGAATTTGTTGTCAATAAATATTTGCGGGGGGAGTTGAATAAAAATATGGGATCATGGGAAAGTGACGTCACCTTTCTGAGACAGTTTTCTCTTCTGAAGTGGGAAAATATATATATATTTTCTGGATCCTTGGATTGTGGTGTGGATTAGAATAGATGCTGCTTGTAAATCGCTTGGCACCGTGCCTCTCATGGTGTAGACAGGATTTTTTAAAACTCTGTTCCAGAATTCACCTGCATCAGAAAGGAGGGGTGGTGGAGAGAAATAATTAGATATACAGAGTTCTGGGCTGCCCTCCAGACCAACGAAAGCAAAAGAACTCACCCCCTGCTCCCTGCTCGCACCTTCTAGTCACTATCCTGCTTTACTTTATGCAGGTCATCTCAGCAGCCAAACTTACTTTCTTCATTTCTTCCCCCCCAACAGCTCTACTGAGGTATAATTACATTATGTGATGTTTTGATATATGTATACGTTGGGAAATGATTACCACAATCAAGTTGTTGACACATCCATTACCTCACAGTTACAGCTCTGTGTGTATCTGTGGTGAGGACATTTAGGATCACTCTTAGCAAAAGTCAAGTATACAGTTTGCATACTTATATGGTAGTATTAACTATAGTCTCCATGCTGTACATTAGACCTCCAGGACTTAACTCATCCTGCATAACTGAAACTTTCAAACCTTTGACCAACATCTCCCCATTCCCCCCCAACCCTTCTTTCTTTCTTTTTTTTTTTTTTTTTACTATCTTTACCCGCTCACTACAGAGTGAGTTCCATTCTGTGGGAATGGATACTGTCTTTCTTGGTCTCCTCCTGCACCCCCAGCCCATCACAGTGTCTGCACGTAAAAGGTGCTTCATGTATCAATATTTATGAATGTATGGAAGCATCAATGCATTGTGTGGAGGGAGGAAAGATTTCTGAAAGGCAGAATGACCTAGGAAGTGGAGAGGAAGACAGAGGATGCTTTTGTGGAGGGCTAAACCATTAAGGAAGGTGGGCTGGGGACACTGGCAAGGCTGGCATTAGTGTTCAGGCAGGAGGAGACCTCGCTGTCTGATCTTAGAACTGAGAGAAGGGAAAGGTGGAATGGCAGAGCAGCCTTTAGGGACATCACTTATCAGGAAGAGGAGCCCACTCCCAAGCCCCCAGACAATTCTGAAATCCAAAGTTCCCCAACTTGAACTCTCACGAGGGTGACACAGGTCATGGAAGGGAAGAAGATGGGCTGGGGCTTGTGCATATTATACAATTCAGTCTATTTTTCATTTCTGTAAAGATACATCCTCCCCTCTTCCACTCCTTTATTTTATTTTATTTTTAAAATATATTTTATTTATTTATTTTTGGCTGCGTTGGGTCTTGGTTGTGGCACGTGGGCTTCTCTCTAGTTGTGGCACGCAGGCTCCAGAGTGCGTGGGCTCTGTAGTTTGCGGCATACAGGCTCTCTAGTTGAGGTGAGCGGGCTCAGTTGCCCTGCGGCATGTGGGATCTTAGTTCCCCAACCAGGGATGAAACCTGCGTCCTCTGCACTGGAAGGCAGATTCTTAACCACTGAGTCACCAGGGAAGTCCCTCCTTTATTTTAAAATAAGTGATTATCCTATTGATACGATGTATAAAATAGGTAACTAATGAGAACATACTGCGTAGCACAGGGAACTCTACTTAATGCACTGTGGTGACCTGAATGGGAAGGAAATCCAAAAGGGAGGGGATATATATATATATATATATATATATATACATGTATGGCTGATTCATTTTGCTGTACAGTAGAAACTAATGCAGCATTGTAAAGCAACTATATTCCAATAAAAATTAATTAAAAAAATAAATTAAATAAGTGATTATCTGAAATAACGCCATTTGCAGCAACATGGATGGTGAAGTAAGTCAGACAGAGAAAGACAAACATCATATGATATCACTTATATGTGGAATCTTAAAAAACTATACAAATGAACTTATTTACAAAACAGAAACACTCACAGACTTAGAGAACGAACTTATGGTTACCAGGGGGTAAGGATGGTGGGGGAGGGATTGTTAGGGAGTTTCGGATCGAAATGTACATGCTGCTATATTTTAAATGGATAACCAACAAGGACTCACTGTACGGCATTTTCTTAAAATAGGTGATTTTCTCAGTCTGGCCTCGGTGTTCGCAAGGGTGCAGAGTAACACCTCCTATGAAAGCGAACTATCACCTCAAGCACAGTACAAACCGGACACTGATACAGAGTCTGGACATACAGGGGGTGGTGAGGAGTGTGGCAAAGGGGAGAAAGTGTGTTTGGTTGAGGCATGCAGCTGCTACCAGACACCATCCAATGGCTTGTGTGGGTGACATCGAGCCCAGTCTCGATGCTAGATCTTCTGAATTTTCAAGAGAAATTGGAAAACCATGTTTCTGTGTTGAATTCTCCCAGAATTTCAGTGCCGCTTCAATACTTATACATTGTTGTTGGGCTGGTAAATGGGCACGATCTTTATGGTGGGCGATTTGGCATTATCAGTGCAAAATCTGAAGGCTTGTATCCTTTGACCCAGCAATTCCGCTTCCGGAAGTATATTGCACAGATGCACTTGTACACGCCTGTAATAGCACGGGTGTATGGGAATTCTCCGCCGCATCGTTAGTTATAACAGAGGAGTGGACACAACCTCAAAACCCATGGTTAGATATTGTGGGACAGCCATACAGTGGGATACTTTGTATGAAAAATGAGTAATCTGCTGAAGTCCTGGTATAGAAAGATCTCCAAGAGTTATCTATTTTATTTAATGTGCGTATGGATATTACAGGCACCACTCCGGCTGCTTTTCTTTCAACCCTCACCGCAATCCCTGTTTTAGAACTGGGGAAACGGATGCCCCAAGAGGTGAAGCCCAGAGCCCCACGGTAACAAGTGAAGAAGCTGGGAGTCAAATGTAGACACAGCTGGGTTCAATCCATGCTTTTAGCCACCAAGCTTTGCTGTCTTCACATTAAGCAGGAACTAGCACGTTGCAGAAAAATGGGTGCAAAAGTTACTATTCTGTTTTTAAAGAGGGGGCGCTGCCAATGTGATGTGCTTACAATGACTCATTAAAGATGATGTTCCACATCCCACGAAGGGTACAGGGTGGCTTGGGACTGGCAGGAAGGTCGAATTTTCACTACACAATATTTCCCGTACGATTATTAAGTCCACAGAGTTAACATGTAACCACCATTTAAAATGTACTATCATTGAAGCAACCTAAATGTCCATCGAAGATGAATGGATAAAGAAGATGTGGTCCATATATACAATGGAATACTACTCAGCCATAAAAAAGAATGAAATAATGCCATTTGCAGCAACATGGATGGACCTAGAGATTATCATACTAAGTGAAGTAAGTCAGAGACAAATGTCATATGCTATCACTTATATGTGGAACCTTAAAAAATGATACAAATGAGCTTATTTACAAAACAGAAGATTCACAGACATAGAAAACAAATTTATGGTTACCAAAGGGGAAAGTGGGGGAGGGATAACTTAGGAGTTTGGGACTAGCAGATACACACTACTTTATATATAAAATAGATAATCAATAAGGACCTACTGTATAGCACAGGGAACTATATTCAATTCTGTAATGGAAAAGAATCTGAAAAAGAAT
>NW_006785389.1:885917-887734 GCF_000442215.2 Lipotes vexillifer | reverse complement strand
TATATATATATATATATATATATATATATATATATATATAACTGAATCACTGTGCTGTACACCAGAAACTAACACAATATTGTAAATCAACTATGCTTCAATTAAAAATTTAAAAAATAATAAAATGTGTTACTATTAAAAAGAAAAAAAACTAACTTGAAAATAATACTGGTAGCTTTATCTTCCTGGAACTTAATGCCTGCCATCATACGATATATTATTTCCACGTTCGTACCACCGCATCTAAAATGCAGCCCTAAACATCATTAAAGGAGGCACTGGGGCTTTTTCTTCATCCTCCACCGTATCCCTAGAACAAAACCTGGAGCTTAAACTAGGTATAGAATTAATGTGTCAATAGAATTATCTATGTTCATCATCTATTTAATCCAATCAATATTTGTGGAATAAATAAGAGGTTTAACGAATGAATGAACACGTTGGAGAGCAGCTGGGGTTGATGGCATCGCTGGCTTTCGGGCGGCTTGGGATTTCTAACAGCGGCATAAACTCCCCCCATCTCTCTTCTGCAAAGACCCCCTGTCTGAAGATGCATTTTAATTGCATCAAAGTCGTGAGCAGACTACCAATGGGGAGCCCTTGCCCCATCCTCCCCTTCCCCTCGCCCCCCACCAGGTGGCTGGTTATCAGCCTCAAGAGCTGTCGGCTAGCGACATCCGTTGTTATGGAAACCGCAGCCAGCCGGGGAAGAGGAGGGGGCTGCGACGGGAGCAGGTGGGGCCACGGAGCCTGGAATTTTCCAGACGCAGCAGTCAGACAGTGTGTACGTGCGTATTCAAACCCTCCCCTGGACTCCAAGGTGGGGGGGTCCATGGGGGGTATACTGAGAAGGGGGTTCTGAGCAAGTGGCTTCTCCCCCACCCCCCACTCTGGACCCCTCTTCCACAATGGAGACAAGTGTCACAGTTCATGAGGTTCTAGCTTTGAAAAAAATGTTTCTAGAATCTTCCAGAATCACACCCCAATCATTTTTCTCCTGTCGTATTTTCTCCAAATGAGCTGTGTCTGCGGTCTTGTTTTGTCTGTGCTTGCGCAGTACTGTCCTCTCTCCTGTGCAGGGTCACAGGATCTCTGTGAGCAGAGCTGTGCTACCTTAGTGACCTGGGGACCCTCAGAGTCTTGGGCAGTGCCTGGCTCACAGTAGGTATGCAGTGCAGATAACCAGACTTGGGTGGACAAATGGATGGATGACTCTGTGCTTCCCTGTTATACCACAGTCTCATAGGAGGTGACTGGAATGGATTCTTCTGGCCCCCAAGGGGGTAAAAGTTGTAATCCTGGGGCTTCCCTGGTGGCGCAGTGGTTGAGAGTCCGCCTGCCGATGCAGGGGACACAGGTTCGTGCCCCAGTCCGGGAAGATCCCACATGCCGCGGAGCGGCTGGGCCCGTGAGCCATGGCCGCTGAGCCTGCGCGTCCGGAGCCTGTGCTCCGCAACGGAATAGGCCACAACAGTGAGATGCCCGCGTACCGCAAAAAAAAAAAAAAAAAAAAAAAAAAGTTGTAATCCTGGCTCCTCCTCCTTCACACTCCTTCCCACCAAGAGGGCTCAGATCCTAGGACAGTGATGGGAGGGCTCGTTTATGCCCCCGATGGAGATCCTGGGGTCTTTTTGTTTGAGCTTTATTGCAGTATAATTGACAAATTAAAAAATGTATACATTTAAGTTGTACAACATGATGATTTGATGCAAGTATGTATTGGGAAATAACCATCACAGTCAAGTTAACTAACATATCCTCCACCTCACAGTTACTGTCTTTCTCTTTCTTTCTTTCTCCTTCCTTCACCTTCCCCC
>NW_006785389.1:876933-885907 GCF_000442215.2 Lipotes vexillifer | reverse complement strand
CGCCCTCCTCTCCTTCGTCGTCGTCGTCGTGTGCGTGTGTGTGTGTGTGTGTGTGTGGTGAGAACACTTACGATTTACCCTCTTAGGGTAAAATTACAAGTGTACCTACCATACAGTGTTATAACTATAGTCACATTGCTGTACGATACTTGGAGATCCTGGATCCTTAGAGGTCAGCCCATGGGTGTGGGGCACACTCTCACCAATGGTATGCCTGAATTTGAATCCAGGTCAATTAGCTGTGCACCCCAGGGCCGGTCACTTAACCTCTCTGTGCCTCACTTTCCTCATCTGCAAAATGGCAATAATAATACTGCCCATCCTCTGGGGTCCTTGTGAGGACTGAAAGAGAAAATCACATAAGCACTGAACACAGAGCTTGCATGTGATGGGGGCTCAGGAAGTGTCATGTGTAGTTGCATCTCATATATATTTTTTCACTTCATAAATATATGTACACATTTCAATATATATAATAAATAATAATCAAAATACAGTTGGCCCTTGAACAGTGCAGGGGGTTAGAGGTGCTGCTTCTCCATGCAGTCAAAAATCTGCATATAACTTAGAGTCAGCCCTCCATGTATGTGCTTCCTCGGTATCCACAGATCCAACTGACCACAGATCACGTAATACTGTAGTAACTACTACTGAAAAAAATCCAGGGAGAAATGGACCCACGCAGTTCAAACCCGTGTTGTTCAAGGGTCAGCTGTGTTTTATGTATATAAACTCAATATATAGTATAGATAGATTTTTATATATAAAAATATATATTTATAAATTAAAAATATATGTCAGTGGTTCTTAACTGAGGGTGATTTTGCTCCTCAGGGGACAACTTGTCAATGTCTGGAGGCAGTTTTGGTTGTCACAACTGAAGGGGTGAGGCTGCTGGCATCTAAGGACACTGCTCAACATCCTACAGCACACGTGGATGGCCCCCACGGCAAAGAACGATTTGGCCCCGAATGCCAGAAGTACCAAGGCTGAGAGACCCTGGTAGATACACATACATTTATAATAGTCCAGACCAATGAGAAATAAAGAAATATAACGTGAGCCACATACATAACTTAAAGTTTCCTAGCATCCTCATGAAAAAAAAAAATAGAAAAGGAACAGGTGAAATCAATTTTAAGGCCAGATCTTATTCAACCCAGTACAGCTGACGTGCACACAGATTTTTTTCAAGAGTAAATAGGACAGTACTACACCTCTGCAGATGCAGAACTACAGATGTGGAGGAACTCTGGCTTCGGAGGGCTGACTATTCGCTATACTCAAATTTTCCACTGCTCGGAGGGTCAGCACTCCTAACCCCTGTGTTGTTCAAGGGTTAACTACATATTCAAAATATTACATGTAATCAGTATAAAGCGTTGTTGGGAATTCCCTGGCGGTCGAGTGGTTAGCACTCAGAGCTTTCACAGCCGAGGCCCGAGTTCAATCCCTGGTCCAGAAACTAAGATCCCGCAAGTTGCGTGGTGTGGCCAAAAAAAAAAAAAATGTTAATACGATATAGTCCATGTTTCTGAATATATAGAAAATTATAGATGCTTAAAAAAACCCACCATTGTTAACAAGCTATCTCACATTCTTTTTCTCGTGCAGTCTTGGAAATCCAATGTGTGTTATACGTTATGGGACATGTCAATTCGCACCAGCCACATTTCAAGGGCTTAAGAGACCCAGGACGCTGGTGCCGGCCCCCCGGGGGCTGGATGGCTCGGGAGAAACCATTATTACACGATGAACAGAATGGCCAGCAGAGGGCGTCATGAGAATAGCACGGATTTACTGAAATAAGACAAACACTGTATGATATCACTTGTATGTGGGATCTGAAATATAAAACAAACGTGTGAATATAACAGAAAAAGAAACAGGCTCACAGATAGAGAGAACAGACTCGCGGAGCGGGGAGAGGGAAGCAGAGAGGGACAAGATGGGGTAGGGGATTAACAGGTACAAACTACCGATACTATGTACAAAACAAAAAACTAGGAGGATATATCGTACAACACGGGAAATATAGCCAATATTTTATAATAACTGGAAATGGAGTATAACCTTTAAAAATTGTGAATCACTACGTTGTACACCTGAAACTTATATAATATGGTAAATCAACTGTATCTGAATTTTAAAAAAGCAGGGAGAGGTTGTTGGGAAGGAGAAAAAACAAACGAAAACAAAACAGAAAAATAGGGACTGGAAACAGATTCTGTGCCTGCTGGGGATTATAGGTAGTTTTTATTTCTTTATTTTCATCTGCATTTTCTAAAAAAAACACGATTTTTTAAAAAAAAAAAAAAAAAAAAAAAAAAAAAAAAAAGAACCTCACGGAGTTACTTGAAAACCTATCCAACAGGAGAGAAACACATCCAATAGGCAGGGCCTGAGAAAGGAAAAGGCTTTTGGCCACAGATGGTCAAGAGCAGGGCGGCAGTCTTATGTGCTGTGTTTCGTCTCTCTAGGGGGACGGATGCAGTTGACAGTATGTACTTCCAAGCCTGGTAACTTGGGTCCAAATCTCAGTCCTCTCTGCCCAGGCCCGCCCACCCTGCTGACCCCAGCCATGTCCAGTTTCCATGCCTGGATTCCCCCATGGTCACCTGTGGCCTCCAGTCCAGCCCCGGTGCCCCACCGGCAGCTGGAGCCAGGGTGCTTAGACACAAGTCTGACCATGGCCCTCCCTTGCCTGATGTCCTTGGGGGCTCCCGACCGCGCTCAGGGTGAAATTCAAGACACTGGCCGTGGCCTAAAATATCTCTCCAGATGTGGCCTTACCAAGCTCTCCAGCCTCATCTTACAACTACTCGCCCACCTTGGTTCTGGGCTGTTGTAGCTCCAGTTGTGTCTCCCCTAAATTCAGATGCTGAAGCCCTAACCCCAGGACCTCAGAATGTGACTGCGTTTGGAGATGGGGTCTTTACAGAGGGAATTAAAGTAAAATGAGGTCACGGGGCCCTAATCCAATATGACTAGTGCCCTTATAAAAGGAGGAGATTTGGACACAGACACACACAGAGGGACGACCATGTGAGGACACAGGGAGAAGATAATTCTCTACAATCTAAAGAGCGAGGTCTCAGGAGACCAACCATGTTGAAACCTTGATCTTAGTCTTCTGGCCTCCAGAACTGCGAGGGAATAAGTTTCTATTGTTGAAGCCACCCTTTGGTGCTTTGTTATGGCAGCCCTTGCAAACTGATACAGCCACTTCTTAAAAAAAAAAGTTGTGCTTAAAAAGCAAAAAACGTTCTGGAATCACGCGCATATAATTGATACTAAAACAAATAATTATGCAATATATTAGAAATTATAAAAAAAACCCAGGTATCTCAAGTGAAATCTAGACTATGGAGACCAACAGGTGAATCCTGACAGAAATGTAAACCTATAAAATGCATCTTCGTATTTCGAGAAAATTGCACACAACACCTGCGACATCCAGTTGTCCCGATAGCGTGAGCAAAGGGTCAGGAGGATGAAAATATCGGGGGTTGGGTGGGTCAGTGAAACCCAGCCACTGTGGGACTGTCCGTCAGGATGGTATTTCTGGCTGGCTATTTGACAATATGTGTTCACCTCAGTCCTAAGACACCGGCTCACTGAACCTCCCCCTCTGTGCTCTGAATCCCCGAAGCTGTGTTTCTCCTTCCATTTCATGCTTGTATGTACCTGCCTTGGCCTTACCCTGTCTTCAAAGTCTAGCTCGTTAACAACAGCAACAAAAATAATAATAGCTAACGTGTGTTGTGTGCTTTAGATGTCTTACTGAACTTGGATCTTTTTGTTTTTTTGAATTTTAAGACGAATTTTACTCCAAAATGGCTCTAGTAGTACCAGAGACATTGATGTAGAGTTTAAATATTGTTTCAGGCAATGTGAAAATGGATAAAAGCAATATTTCTAGTTCATATATTTTTAGATAATGTTATTTTAAATGTGTGAGTTAAAATGTGATAAATATTAATGAACTTATTTACAAAACAGAAACAGACTCACAGACATAGAAAACAAACCCATAGTACCAAAGGGGAAAGGAGGTGGGGGATAAATTAGATAAACAATAAGGTCTTACTGTATAATGCAGGGAACTGTATTCAATATCTTGTAATAAACTACAATGGAAAAGAAAACAATGTAATAAATATTAAAAATAGGTGTTTCACCATTTTATCTATTTTGAAAGGTTTATATATTCAGAATTACAAGGGAGTTTTTTTTTTTTTTTTTTTTAAGGAGAACCACTTCATTTTGAGTAGTAAACAAAACTCTATTCACAACATAATATACAAGCCTTCCATCAGTTTCTTCACAGTTAGTCCAAAGAATGAAACCTCTAGGGACTTCCCTGGCGGTCCAGTGGTTAAGACTCCGCACTTCCGGGACTCCCCGGGTGGCGCAGTTGTTAAGAATCCACCTGACAATACAGGGGACATGGCTTTGATCCCTGGTCCGGGAAGATCCCACATGCTGTGGAGCAGCTAGGCCCGTGCGCCATAGATACTGAGCCTGTGCTCTAGAGCCTGCATGCCACAACTACTGAAGCCCACGAGCCACAACTACTGAGCCCGTGTGCTGCAACTACTTAAGCCCGAGTGCCTAGATCCCATGCTCTGCAACAAGAGAAGCCACCTCAAGGAGAAGCCTGTGCATGGCAACCAAGAGTAGCCCCCGCTCACCGCAACTAGAGCAAGTCCCCATGCAGCAACAAAGACCCAATGAAGCCAATAAATAAATTAAAAAAAAAAGTCCCCTCACGTCCAATGCAGGGGATGTGGGTTCCATCCCTGGTCGGGGAACTAAGATCCCACAGGCTGCGTGGCCAAAAAATAAATTAAATTAAATTAAAAAAAACCCCTCTGACTTAAAGTTTACATTTAACTTTAAATATTCATGTCAACTTTGGAATTTTATTCTTGCCTGATACTATGAAATATGAAACTTTAATCGATGGCAAGTTCCTAATTTTTGCTGTTCAGCCACTTTTCTGGATCTTGCTCTCTGATTCCATACATTCCAGAGTGTTCACTGGATTTGTGATAAACTTCCAAGATGAAGGGGAATTTCTTGCTCGTGTTTTGCCTGAAATCTTGCCTTGTGTTCATCTTTTTAAAAAAAATATGCTCCAAAAAATGTCTACAAGTTCAGCTACTAAAACTCCTTTAAAGATCTTCTTTGCCATTGGGTCCATCCTGAGGCCCAAGGGCTGGCAGACCCCACCCCTCCCACTCACTTCGATTTAAAAAAAAAATATTTATTTACTTATTTGGCTGCACTGGGTTTTCGTCGTGGCATGCAGGACCTAGTTTCCTAACCAGGGATCGAACCCGGGCCCCCTGCACTGGGAGCTCAGATTCTTAACCACTGGACCACCAGGGAAGTCCCTCACTTTGATCTTTACAGCAGCTCTAGTGGGTTCATACTAGGATAGGCCTTCATTCCCCATGGGGAAACTGAGGCACGGAGGAGTTAACTTGTTATTGGAGGTCCAAATGCCAGGGTGGAGCAGAACCAGGATTTAAGATAGAAGCGCTAATTCCTGAGCCTCAGCTGTTGACTGCCGTGCTCTCCTTAGACTACATGTCATATGATCCATCTTTCCAGTAAGGTCAGGATCCCCCCACCCCTATGGTGGTCTGGCCGCAAGTCCTCCCCCTAGTGTGACGCATGGCTGCCCCTGTCCTACCAAGTAGGACACTACAAGATCCCCAGCATCCTTAGAGCCAGGCTAGTAACACCTATCTCCTGACTAGATCAGTGTTGAGAAAAGTGATGGCAACTAATGATTGCCACTTGTTGAATACCCTCTCTGGGCCAGGACCTGTTTACAAGCACTTTCCATATTAACTACACTTCCCAACAACCATGTGAGGCAGGTAATTTGATGATCCCTGATTTAAAAATGTGGCGACCCAGGCCCAGAGAGTTAAGTAACCGGCCTGAGGGCACACAGCCAGTTGGTGGAGCTGGGATGCAGACATGCCATGTAAGGTATATATGGACAATGTCATTACACACACACACACAGAGGCACACATGCACACACACAAACCTCAAACAAAGGGCAAGAAGACCCTTGGCCTGGGCACTATTGCCATTTTGAACGGAATCGTTCCCTGCTGTGGCAGCCCGTCCCAATCACTGTAGGGTGTTGAGCAGCATCCCTGGTTTCTACCCACCAGATGCCAGCAGAACTCCTCCCCCTGCCCCCATCGTGACAACCAAAAGTCTCTCCAGATATTTCCAAATGTTTCCTGGGGGCACAGCCACCCTGGTTGAGGACCATGGCGCAGCCTCATGGAAACCTGTTTCTTCTGAGGGCTGAGCTGACGCTTTAGTTCAAACCTGTACCTTCTTCCGAGACCAAGGGAAGTTACATGTGAGAAGGATGCTGGTGAGGTGGGAGGTTGGGGGAGGGGCAGCGTGGTGACCCCACAAGTCTTCTGGCTTCTGCTCTGCAGCTTCATCTCCATGACATAGCCAGAGGGCTCCTGCGTAAATGCAAAGCTGATGTTATTCTCCTGCTGGAAACCCACCCAAATTTCTTATTTCACGAAGGGCAGTGGCCCCTCTCTTCGCCGTGGCCCACGTCCACGCCCTCCCCATCTCCCACCACTCTCTTCACCTCCTTGACTCCACCTGCACCGGCCTTCCTGCTGCTTCCTGGACAGACCACATATGTTCCTACCCCAGGGCCTTCGCATGTGCTGCTCCCTCAATCTAGAGGGAGCATTGAATCCCGTCAGAGCACTCTCTCACTGATCATTTCCAAGGGTGAATATAAAATTACCTTTATTTTTTAAAAATTTATTTTATTGGGCTATATTTGATTTACAATGTTGTGTTAGTTTCAGGTGTACAGCTAACTGATTCTGTTATACTTATATATACATTCCTTTTCATATTCTTTTCCGTGATGGTTTATCCCAGGATACTGAATATAGTTCTCTGTGCTGTACAGTAGGACCTTGTTGTTTATCCATCCTATATATATGTACTAGTTTGCATCTGCTAATCCCAAACTCCAAATCCTTCCCTCCTCCACCTCCCTTCCCCCTTGGCAACCACAAGTCTGTTCTCTATGTCTGTGAATCTCTTTCTGCTTCATAGATAAGTTCATTTGTGTCATTTTTTAAGATCCCACATATAGGGCCTCCCTGGTGGCGCAGTGGTTGAGAGTCCGCCTGCCGATGCAGGGGATACGGGTTCGTGCCCCGGTCTGGGAGGATCCCACATGCCGCGTAGCGGCTGGGCCCGTGAGCCGTGTAGCGGCTGGGCCTGTGAGCCGTGGCCGCTGAGCTTGCGTGTCCGGCAACGGGAAAGGCCACGACAGTGGAAAAAAAAAAAAAAAAAAAAAAAAAAAAGATCCCACATATAAGTGATATCATATGATATTTATCTTTGTCTGTCTTACTTCACTTAATATGATAATCTCTAGGTCCAGCCATCTTGCAGATGGCATTATTTCATTCTTTTTTATGGCTGAATAGTAAAATTATCTTTATTTATTATTATTATTTTAAACTATTTTTTTCAGGTGTACTGAGAAATAATGGACATACATCACTGTATAAAAACTATTGGGGGGGAGGGATAAACACCTCCTAGAGTAATGGAAATAAAACCAAAAATAAACGAATGGGACCTAATGAAACTTAAAAGCTTTTGCAAAGCAAAGGAAACTATAAACAAGATGAAAAGACAACCCTCAGAATGGGAGAAAATATTTGCAAACGAATCAATGGACAAAGGATTAACCTCCAAAATATATAAACAGCTCATGCAGCTCAATATTAAAAAAACAAGCAACCCAATCAAAAAATGGGCAGAAGATCTAAATAGACATTTCTCCAAGAAGACATATTGATGGCCAAGAGGCACATGAAAAGCTGCTCAACATCACTAATTATAAGAGAAATGCAAATCAAAACTACGATGAGGTATCACCTCACACCGGTTAGAATGGGCATCATCAGAAAATCTACAAATAATAAATGCTAGAGAGGGTGCGGATAAAAGGGAACCCTCCTGCACTGTTGGTGGGAATGTAAATTGATACAGCCACTATGGAGAACAGTATGGATGTTCCTTAATTACCATATGACCCAGTAATCCCACTACTGGGCATATATCCAGAGAAAACCATAATTCAAAAAGATACATGCACCCCAATGTTCATTGCGGCCAGGTCATGGAAGAAACCTAAATGCCCATCAACAGACGAATGGATAAAGAAGTTGTGGTACATATATACAATGGAATATTCCTCAGCCATTAAAAGGAATGAAATTGGGTCATTTGTAGAGACGCCGACGGACCTAGACACTGTCATACAGAGTGAAGTAAGTCAGAAAGAGAAAAACAAATATCGTATATTAACGCATATATGTGGAATCTAGAAAAATGGTACAGATGAACCGGTTTGCAAGGCAGAAATAGAGACACAGATGTAGAAGAAAAAAGTATGGACACCAAAGGGGGAAAGCGGGAGGGGTGGTGGTGGTGGGATGAATTAGGAGATTGGGGTTGGCATATATACACTAATATGTATAAAATAGATAATTAATAAGAACCTGCTGTATTAAAAAATAAAATCACATTAAAAAGAAACTATTGGGGGAGAGGAATAAATTAGGAGTTTGGGATTAACACATACACAGTACGTATATAAAACAGATAAACAACAAGGATTTACTGAGTAGCACAGGGAACTATATTCAATATCTTGTAAGAAATTATAATGGAAAGAAATAAAAAAGAGTATAGATATATACATATACATGTATAACCAAATCACTTTGCTGCGCACCTGAAACTAGCACAATATTGTAAATCAACTATACTTCAATTTAAAGAGTCATCTTCAGGGCTTCCCTGGTGGTGCAGCGGTTGAGAGTCCGCCTGCCGATGCGGGGGACACGGGTTCGTGCCCCGGTCCGGGAGGTTCCCACATGCCGCG
>NW_006785389.1:776960-876832 GCF_000442215.2 Lipotes vexillifer | reverse complement strand
CGAAAAAAAAAAAAAAAAAAAAAGTCATCTTCAATAAGACTATTTCAATTTAAAGAAGTAGGGAGTCCATTAAAATTAAAAAAAACAGTTAAGGAGGGAATCACATAGGCAATAAGGTTAATGTGGGGGAAAGTATAGAAGTAGTATGGGAAGGACAGAAATCTGGGGATTATCACCCCAGCCAGTCCATTTGGGCGGCCCAAATAATCTTCCTAAAAGGCAGGTCTGAGATGGAGCTTCCCTGTTTAGAATCCTACTCTCCTCGGAGGAGGAATAGATTGTTCACAGCGCTCATATACGATGCACAGTCTGCCCCCAGGTCCCCTCTGAAGACTTCTTCAGCTTTTTCTGTTTCTTTTCGGCTGTGCCGTTAGGCATGTGGGATCTTAGTGCCCCTACCAGGGATGGAATCCGGGCGCCCTGCTTTGGGAGCGCAGAGTCTTAAGCACTGGGCCAGCAGGGAACTCCCTGTGGAGACTTCTTCAGCTTTTTTTCTGTTTCTTTTCGGCTGTGCCGTTAGGCATGTGGGATCTTAGTGCCCCTACCAGGGATGGAATCCGGGCGCCCTGCTTTGGGAGCGCAGAGTCTTAAGCACTGGGCCAGCAGGGAACTCCCTGTGGAGACTTCTTCAGCTTTTTTTCTGTTTCTTTTCGGCTGTGCCGTTAGGCATGTGGGATCTTAGTGCCCCTACCAGGGATGGAATCCGGGCGCCCTGCTTTGGGAGCGCAGAGTCTTAAGCACTGGGCCAGCAGGGAACTCCCTGTGGAGACTTCTTCAGCTTTTTTTCTGTTTCTTTTCGGCTGTGCCGTTAGGCATGTGGGATCTTAGTGCCCCTACCAGGGATGGAATCCGGGCGCCCTGCTTTGGGAGCGCAGAGTCTTAAGCACTGGGCCAGCAGGGAACTCCCTGTGGAGACTTCTTCAGCTTTTTTTCTGTTTCTTTTCGGCTGTGCCGTTAGGCATGTGGGATCTTAGTGCCCCTACCAGGGATGGAATCCGGGCGCCCTGCTTTGGGAGCGCAGAGTCTTAAGCACTGGGCCAGCAGGGAACTCCCTGTGGAGACTTCTTCAGCTTTTTTTCTGTTTCTTTTCGGCTGTGCCGTTAGGCATGTGGGATCTTAGTGCCCCTACCAGGGATGGAATCCGGGCGCCCTGCTTTGGGAGCGCAGAGTCTTAAGCACTGGGCCAGCAGGGAACTCCCTGTGGAGACTTCTTCAGCTTTTTTTCTGTTTCTTTTCGGCTGTGCCGTTAGGCATGTGGGATCTTAGTGCCCCTACCAGGGATGGAATCCGGGCGCCCTGCTTTGGGAGCGCAGAGTCTTAAGCACTGGGCCAGCAGGGAACTCCCTGTGGAGACTTCTTCAGCTTTTTTTCTGTTTCTTTTCGGCTGTGCCGTTAGGCATGTGGGATCTTAGTGCCCCTACCAGGGATGGAATCCGGGCGCCCTGCTTTGGGAGCGCAGAGTCTTAAGCACTGGGCCAGCAGGGAACTCCCTGTGGAGACTTCTTCAGCTTTTTTTCTGTTTCTTTTCGGCTGTGCCGTTAGGCATGTGGGATCTTAGTGCCCCTACCAGGGATGGAATCCGGGCGCCCTGCTTTGGGAGCGCAGAGTCTTAAGCACTGGGCCAGCAGGGAACTCCCTGTGGAGACTTCTTCAGCTTTTTTTCTGTTTCTTTTCGGCTGTGCCGTTAGGCATGTGGGATCTTAGTGCCCCTACCAGGGATGGAATCCGGGCGCCCTGCTTTGGGAGCGCAGAGTCTTAAGCACTGGGCCAGCAGGGAACTCCCTGTGGAGACTTCTTCAGCTTTTTTTCTGTTTCTTTTCGGCTGTGCCGTTAGGCATGTGGGATCTTAGTGCCCCTACCAGGGATGGAATCCGGGCGCCCTGCTTTGGGAGCGCAGAGTCTTAAGCACTGGGCCAGCAGGGAACTCCCTGTGGAGACTTCTTCAGCTTTTTTTCTGTTTCTTTTCGGCTGTGCCGTTAGGCATGTGGGATCTTAGTGCCCCTACCAGGGATGGAATCCGGGCGCCCTGCTTTGGGAGCGCAGAGTCTTAAGCACTGGGCCAGCAGGGAACTCCCTGTGGAGACTTCTTCAGCTTTTTTTCTGTTTCTTTTCGGCTGTGCCGTTAGGCATGTGGGATCTTAGTGCCCCTACCAGGGATGGAATCCGGGCGCCCTGCTTTGGGAGCGCAGAGTCTTAAGCACTGGGCCAGCAGGGAACTCCCTGTGGAGACTTCTTCAGCTTTTTTTCTGTTTCTTTTCGGCTGTGCCGTTAGGCATGTGGGATCTTAGTGCCCCTACCAGGGATGGAATCCGGGCGCCCTGCTTTGGGAGCGCAGAGTCTTAAGCACTGGGCCAGCAGGGAACTCCCTGTGGAGACTTCTTCAGCTTTTTTTCTGTTTCTTTTCGGCTGTGCCGTTAGGCATGTGGGATCTTAGTGCCCCTACCAGGGATGGAATCCGGGCGCCCTGCTTTGGGAGCGCAGAGTCTTAAGCACTGGGCCAGCAGGGAACTCCCTGTGGAGACTTCTTCAGCTTTTTTTCTGTTTCTTTTCGGCTGTGCCGTTAGGCATGTGGGATCTTAGTGCCCCTACCAGGGATGGAATCCGGGCGCCCTGCTTTGGGAGCGCAGAGTCTTAAGCACTGGGCCAGCAGGGAACTCCCTGTGGAGACTTCTTCAGCTTTTTTTCTGTTTCTTTTCGGCTGTGCCGTTAGGCATGTGGGATCTTAGTGCCCCTACCAGGGATGGAATCCGGGCGCCCTGCTTTGGGAGCGCAGAGTCTTAAGCACTGGGCCAGCAGGGAACTCCCTGTGGAGACTTCTTCAGCTTTTTTTCTGTTTCTTTTCGGCTGTGCCGTTAGGCATGTGGGATCTTAGTGCCCCTACCAGGGATGGAATCCGGGCGCCCTGCTTTGGGAGCGCAGAGTCTTAAGCACTGGGCCAGCAGGGAACTCCCTGTGGAGACTTCTTCAGCTTTTTTTCTGTTTCTTTTCGGCTGTGCCGTTAGGCATGTGGGATCTTAGTGCCCCTACCAGGGATGGAATCCGGGCGCCCTGCTTTGGGAGCGCAGAGTCTTAAGCACTGGGCCAGCAGGGAACTCCCTGTGGAGACTTCTTCAGCTTTTTTTCTGTTTCTTTTCGGCTGTGCCGTTAGGCATGTGGGATCTTAGTGCCCCTACCAGGGATGGAATCCGGGCGCCCTGCTTTGGGAGCGCAGAGTCTTAAGCACTGGGCCAGCAGGGAACTCCCTGTGGAGACTTCTTCAGCTTTTTTTCTGTTTCTTTTCGGCTGTGCCGTTAGGCATGTGGGATCTTAGTGCCCCTACCAGGGATGGAATCCGGGCGCCCTGCTTTGGGAGCGCAGAGTCTTAAGCACTGGGCCAGCAGGGAACTCCCTGTGGAGACTTCTTCAGCTTTTTTTCTGTTTCTTTTCGGCTGTGCCGTTAGGCATGTGGGATCTTAGTGCCCCTACCAGGGATGGAATCCGGGCGCCCTGCTTTGGGAGCGCAGAGTCTTAAGCACTGGGCCAGCAGGGAACTCCCTGTGGAGACTTCTTCAGCTTTTTTTCTGTTTCTTTTCGGCTGTGCCGTTAGGCATGTGGGATCTTAGTGCCCCTACCAGGGATGGAATCCGGGCGCCCTGCTTTGGGAGCGCAGAGTCTTAAGCACTGGGCCAGCAGGGAACTCCCTGTGGAGACTTCTTCAGCTTTTTTTCTGTTTCTTTTCGGCTGTGCCGTTAGGCATGTGGGATCTTAGTGCCCCTACCAGGGATGGAATCCGGGCGCCCTGCTTTGGGAGCGCAGAGTCTTAAGCACTGGGCCAGCAGGGAACTCCCTGTGGAGACTTCTTCAGCTTTTTTTCTGTTTCTTTTCGGCTGTGCCGTTAGGCATGTGGGATCTTAGTGCCCCTACCAGGGATGGAATCCGGGCGCCCTGCTTTGGGAGCGCAGAGTCTTAAGCACTGGGCCAGCAGGGAACTCCCTGTGGAGACTTCTTGCCCATTCTCCTCCCCTTCTCATTCTTCTCATTCTGTCAATGCACATTCATAACGCTATTATGAATTATTATTATCCCCCATGGATGCACGCCTGGGTTGTTTCTAGTCTTTGACAAGTAAAAATCTTGATGAAATAAATAAGCTTTTTGGCAAGTGACCCTGAAGACAGCTGTGTATAGGATGGTCTTGGGAGAGGGCAAAGGAGTCATTTTAGAAACAAGGGTCGATTGGCAGCCTGAGGAGACCCTCATTTGTCTCCCATAGAACTTTCTGCTGAACGAAATAGCCCAGCTGGTTCCCAGGGAATCTTTGTAATTTTTGCATTGCTCTCTATCTAAGGAAAGGAACGGCTAGTTATTCTTGGGTTCAGACCAGAGCGGTCAGGATTCTAGAATCGCCCTATCCAAACCATGAAAACACCTGAAAGCTAGCCATTGTTCTCCAAAGTACACTCCTAGATCCCATTTCCCACCCACTTTTCTCTAATTTTCCTGCTTTGTTTTTGCTCTGCATTCTGGGCGCTTGAGGTAGTGAGGTCTCAATGAAGCCCAGCTGTTCCCGCTGCCGCTGCTGATTCTTATTTTATTATTGTTCAGCCGTGCAGAGCATGGGATGCATAACACGCCTGCCCCACATCCCATGTGTTGCATTCAGTGTTTACCAATCAGATTGTGAGCATCTCAAGGGCAGGGAGTATGTCCTACATTTTCCCCTGAATGCTCAGCATGGCTCCTGGCACACAGGGAATGATCACGCTTTTAGAACCAGGCTGTACTATATCTAGTGTGTAATTCCCAAGCAATGCAGAATTTTCCTTGTGTGTAATATAGCTCCGACCTAAGTAATGCTCACATACGCCATTCTTTCCCCCTCGCTCTTTGCAACAGACAATATCAGGTGACTTCGAGGGGTAGGCTCTGTGTGCGTTCAAAAGTCAGCTCTTCATGAAAAATAAAATAAATCAAGCTCTATACAAGAGGCTTTCTCTTTAGGAAACAGATACTGAACTCTGTATGGATGAAATGGCATCATGTCTGGAATTTGCTTTGAAAATAATTCTGGTGGTTACAGCATGCTGGGGGTATGAGTTGGTCAGTGTTGAAACAGTGAGCGTAACAGAAAAAATTTTGCTATTTTGTCTACTTTTGTCTATTTTCAAATCTTTCAAACTGGGCTGGGGCGGAGGGAGGAACAGGTAGAGCACAGAGGAATTTTAGGGCCATGAAAATACCGTGTGTGATGCTCTAATGGTGGATATATGTCAGTATACATTTGTCCAAACCCACACAATGTACAATGATACAATGAATGGTGATACGAACTATAGACTCTGGGTGATAACAATGTGTCAGTGCAAGTTCTTCTCTTGTAACCAATGGCCCATTTTGGTGGGGAAAGTCGACAATGGGGGGAGTAGGCATGTATGGGTCAGGGGGTGTATGGGAACTCTTTGCAACTTTGCTCAATTTTGCTGTGACCCTAAGACTACTCTAAAAAATTTTAAAAGGAAATACACTGAAAACAAAACAGTGTGAATAAGTATGGCTAAACCAGTGGTTCTCAATCAGGGGTGACTTTGCCCACTAGGGGACACCTGGCAATGCCTGGAGACGTTTTTGTTGTCACAACATGAGGGGGACACACTGCTGGCACCTGGTGGGTAGAGACCAGGGAGGCTGCTCAACATCCTACAGTGCACAAAGACGGCTCCCGCCACAGATAATCATCCAGCCCCAAATGTCTGCAGTGCCAGGCTGAGGAGCCCTGGGCCAGATGCTGATGCTTGCCAAGGATCTGAGTGAAGCTGTCCTTTTTTTTTTTTAAACATCTTTATTGGAGTATAATTGCTTTACAATGGCATGTTAGTTTCTGCTTTACGACAAAGTGAATCAGCTATACATATACATACATCCCCATATCTCTTCCCTCTTGCATCTGCCTCCCTCCCACCCTCCCTCTCCCACCCCTCTAGGTGGTCACAAAGCACGGAACTGATCTTCCTGTGCTATGTGGCTGCTTCCCACTAGCTATCAGTTTTACATTTGGTTGTGTATATATGTCCGTGCCACTCTCTCACTTTGTCCCAGCTTACCCTTCCCCCTCCCCGGGTCCTCAAGTCCATTCTCTAGTAGGTCTGCGTCTAGGTTCTTCATGACCACTTTTTTTTTTTTTTTTTTGATTCCCGCATTCCGTACCCCTCTTTCTCCCCGGCCTGAGTGTCCTTTGTTTTATTTTTATTTTTTAAATTCTATTGACATATAGTTGATTTACAATGTTGTGCTAATTTCTGCTGTACAGCAAAGTGACTCAGTTATACACATATAGACATTCTTTTTCATATTCTTTTCCACTATGTTTTATCCCAGTATGTTGAATATAGTTCCCTGTGCTCTACAGTAGGACCTTGTTGTTTATCCATCCTATACATACTAGAGTGCATCTGCTCACCCCAAACTCCCAGCCCAGCCCTCCCCCTTGGCAACCACAAGTCTGTTTTCTATGTCTGTGAGTCTGTTTCTTCTCTGAACATAGGTTCATTTGTGTCATGTTTTAGATTCCACACATAAGTGATATCATGTGATATATGCCTTTCTCTGTCTGACTTACTTCATTTAATATGATCATCTCTAGGTCCATCCATGTTGCTGCAAATGGTATTATTTCATTCTTTTTTATGGCTGAGTAATATTCCATTGTATATATGTACCACATCGTCTTTATCCATTCATCTGTTGGTGGACGTTTAGGTTGTTTCCATGTTTGGCTATTCTGAACAGTGCTGCTATGAACATAGGGGTGCATGTATTCTCTCGAATTACAGTTTTTGTCCTTTTTAAGAAAGTAATTAGCAAGTGCTCTGGAGAGGCTGAAGGCACACCAGCACCTAAGAGACACTTCCTCTGCAGTGGAATGGAAAGAGTTGACAAGGGTATATAGCATTTTATGATGGAATTTAATTGTTTTTAAAGCAGAACCATCTGAAATGACATCACACCAGTGCAATTGGTCCCCTATTCTTGGAAACACAGGACTCGTGGATGGGTGGGATGCACGCTTTGGGGAAAAGGGATGGAAGAGGAATTAATCCTGAATTATAGCTTGGGCAGCTTGGGAAGTGGCGTCGACATTTCACGAGATGGACAAGGCTGGGACACAGAGGGGGTGGTTAGGAGTTTGTTGTACTTGCGCAAACCATATACAATGAGAGAAAGAACTAGGGTGTTTGCAGTGTGGACGGAGAAAAGATCTGAGATGTTGAAAGAGTGATTATGGTGAGGCAAGTGAGGCATTCACCTCAGGTGTAAAATTTAAGAGAAAGCAGAAAATCTCAATATTCAAGGTAATATTTTATATATATATATATTTTAATTTTAT
Source organism: Lipotes vexillifer (assembly GCF_000442215.2). Classification (NCBI taxonomy): domain Eukaryota; kingdom Metazoa; phylum Chordata; class Mammalia; order Artiodactyla; family Lipotidae; genus Lipotes; species Lipotes vexillifer. Next base: position 869,469 of record NW_006785389.1, on the reverse strand, counting down.
TGAAGTATAGTTGATTTACAATGTTGTGTTAATTTCTGCTGTGCAACAAAGCGATTTAGTTATACATATATATATTCTTTTTCATATTTTTTCCCATTATGGTTTATCACAGGATATTGAATATAGTTCCCTGTGCCATACGGTAGGATCAGGGTAATATTTTGATGCAATATTTTTTATTTATTTATTATTTTTTTTGCGGTACGTGGGCCTCTCACTGTGGCCTCTCCCGTTGATGATGGAATTTAATTGTTTTTAAAGCAGAACCATCTGAAATGACATCACACCAGTGCAATTGGTCCCCTATTCTTGGAAACACAGGACTCGTGGATGGGTGGGATGCACGCTTTGGGGAAAAGGGATGGAAGAGGAATTAATCCTGAATTATAGCTTGGGCAGCTTGGGAAGTGGCGTCGACATTTCACGAGATGGACAAGGCTGGGACACAGAGGGGGTGGTTAGGAGTTTGTTGTACTTGCGCAAACCATATACAATGAGAGAAAGAACTAGGGTGTTTGCAGTGTGGACGGAGAAAAGATCTGAGATGTTGAAAGAGTGATTATGGTGAGGCAAGTGAGGCATTCACCTCAGGTGTAAAATTTAAGAGAAAGCAGAAAATCTCAATATTCAAGGTAATATTTTATATATATATATATTTTAATTTTATTGAAGTATAGTTGATTTACAATGTTGTGTTAATTTCTGCTGTGCAACAAAGCGATTTAGTTATACATATATATATTCTTTTTCATATTTTTTCCCATTATGGTTTATCACAGGATATTGAATATAGTTCCCTGTGCCATACGGTAGGATCAGGGTAATATTTTGATGCAATATTTTTTATTTATTTATTATTTTTTTTGCGGTACGTGGGCCTCTCACTGCTGTGGCCTCTCCCGTTGCGGAGCATAGGCTCCGGACGCGCAGGCTCAGCGGCCATGGCTCACGGGCCCAGCCGCTCCGCGGCATGTGGGATCTTCCTGGACCGGGGCACGAACCCGTGTCCCCTTCATCGGCAGGCTGACTCTCAACCACTGCGCCACCAGGGAAGCCCGATGCAATATTTTTAAAAATAAAAAATAATGCCAGAAATCCATGATGCATACAACACCAAAATATTTACTCCAGACAGGATAGGACCCTGAGCTTTGCAGGACTCACCTCACCCTAGTCTCGACCCTGTGAGATCCTGTCCTGAGTGAAAATGTTGATATTTTGTTCATCATTGATTTTTTTCCGATGAATTTTGAAATTTTATTTTAATTTATTTATTTGGCTGCGTTGGGTCTTCGTTGCTGCGCACGGGCTTTCTCTAGTTGCGGTGAGTGGGGGCTACTTTTCATGGCGGTGTGCGTGCTTCTCATTGCGGTGGCTTCTCTTGTTGTGGAGCACGGGCTCTAGTCACGCGGGTTTCAGTAGTTGAGGCACGTGGGCTCAGTAGTTGTGGCACACGGGCTTAGTTGCACCGCGGCATGTGGGATCTTCCCGGTCCAGGGCTCGAACCCGTGTCCCCTGCATTGGCAGGCGGATTCTTAACCACTGTGCCACAAGGGAAGTCCAATTTTGAAATTTTAAGGACACGTTGCATTAAAGTATTATCTCTCTTGATTACTGAGATGTCTGCACTCCTGTCACCCCCACACTTAAATTTTATACCCAAGCTGAGAGCCTCAGTCGCTTCCCTCAGGAACCGGCCCCCATGAATGCAGACAGATGGGAAGGAGCTGTTAGAATTTTCACACGCGGTCAAGTGGCCAGGGTGGACCCTCATCTCTCCAGAATCCCATGGACTTTCCACTGAGCTCAAGGCCAGGCTGAGTTCCAAGCAGGATATACATCCGTGGAACTAAGGATGGGAACGGCTCTCTTGGACCCAGCCCGGTACAGACGGCATGGTGGAGACAGCCCTTTCCAAAACACGAAAGAAAGCTTTAATACTAACCATCTGTTTGGCAAATCATTCTCACCACATTCTGTTTCTAAGCAGTTTTTCCTCTATGATTTTAGAATTGGTCTTTTCGCGACTTTATTTTGCAAAGGAAGTCGTTTTTCTGCCCTATGAACCCTTCATGGTGTCTTGAAGCCAGTGGGTGTCCGTTAAATGCTTACTGAACAAATTCCACTGATATATGAACTAGAACGAGGAGGGTTTCCATTTGTTTGGGAGTCTTGCTGTGCGCGCGCGCGCGCGCGCGTGTGTGTGTGTGTGTGTGTGTGTGTGTGTGTGTGACATTTAACAATACGTTGCATGTGACCTTATAAACACGTTTATAGACACATGAATGCAGGGTTTGGATATGGTGAGTTCAGGTGATACACTTGTGGCATGTGCACAAGTGCTTTGGATGTGGATCAAGTCATTTAATTCCAAGAATCCATAGGGAAAGCACCGAATTTGCCCCCACTTTACGAAGGAATAGCTTGAGGTGAGAAAGGTTCTCACACCAGCCAGAAGAAGCACAGATAGGCTGTGGACCAGGTGTGTGTGACACCAGGCTGGTCCCCACACTAACCGCTTTGCTCAATGGCCCCAAAATGTTCATTGTAACTCACAAACTAGAGCCTCCATCATGAGGGTCTGGGGGTGCGGGGACTATGGTCCCAGACCCACTGGACCACCCATCTCCATCCTGGTGCATGTTCCTTGGGCCCAGCATGTGCCAGAAGCCAAGAAATATTTGTGGAATGGCCAGTAGAAGGTAGTTTTCTGTTGCCGTGTCACAAATCACCACAAACTCAGCAGCTTAAAATCCCCTGGTCAGGGATTCAGGTTAAGGTTAGCTGGGTCTTCTGCTTAGGGTCTCACCAGGCTGAAATCAAGGTATTATCCAGGGCTGCGGTCTTGTCAGGGGCTCAGGGCCCTGTTCCAAGCACGCACACACACACACAGACCCACACACAGACACACACATACACACACACAGACAGACATACACACAGACACAAAGACACGCAGGCACATACAGACACACACAGGCACATACAGACATACACACACACAGACACACACACACAGACACATACACACAGATACACACAGACACACAAGACACATGCACACAAGTACACATAGACACATACAGATAGGCACACACAGACACACATGCACACACACACAGCGAGACTGCCTGTTGGCAGAATTTGCTCCCTGTAGTTGTGTGGCTGAGACCCCTGCTTTCTCTCTGGCTGTCAGCGGAGGATTGCATTGGGCTCCCAGGGGCTACACCCAGCTCCCTCCCACATGCCTCCTGTAGGAAATAACACCATGGCAGCTGCTTCTTTCTCTTCTAGGCCACCAGGAGTGTGTCTCTCTGGTTTCCTCTGCGACCAGGTGACCAGCCCGAGGAAACACTCTGCTCAGAAAGGGCTCACCTGATTAAGTCAGGCCCCCCCAGGGTCATCTCCCTTCTTCTGTAGAACATGACATGATCAGGAGTGAGGTGTCACTGTATTCACAAGTCCCACCTCCACTCAGGGGGATTTCAGGGAAAGACAGGAGTGGTGGCAGTATTGTCAGTTTTCCTTCACAAGGCCATGGACCGCTGCTGGCCAGGGTTACAGGGGCCCACCCTGGGGGCTGGCTCCTGCCCCCTGTCTCGTTGCTGGGGTCTGGAGGGACCCTTCTCAATAATGTGATGTCATACAGGGGATTTCTTCTGAAACCAGAGAAGGAGCAGAACTGGAGCAAAAACAGCATGTGTTTTCTCTGGAGAAGACAATTTCTGTGATGCTAATCTGTTGGTTACCAATTTGTCAAAAACAGTTCATTCCCAGATTTCACGTTTGCTATTTTCGTTACTTCATTCAACAAGTACGTGTCACTTGTCCCTTCTGCTAGGTAGAATCTCGAGCGAATGCGGTACGTTTGAAGAAGTAAAAAATGTTCCAGGGCACACAGAAAGGATTGCTGAGAAATGAGGCAGAAGCCTGACTCAGCACAGGGAAGCCACCTGGCCTCATGGAACTTAAACCCTCCTAGAAGTAGGAGACAGTAAGAAAATGAACAAACCAACGCTGCAATTTCAGAGAGCAACTCTGGAAATGGCCCTCTGAGGCAATGATGTGGGAGCTGAGACCTGAATGATGAGAAGGAGAATGAATGTCTGTGGAAGGACTTCCCTGGCTGAGGGCACAGCAGGTGCAAAGGCCCTGAGGTGGGTACAAGCCGGGTCACTTGGAGATCCTCAAACAATCCTATTCCAGGATATTGCCTGGAGCTGTTTTTCAGAACACAGAATGACCGTATGTTTGAAAAGATCAGTCCAGAGGGGTGAGGGCCTCTCTGCTGTCCTTTCCACCAATCAGGTGGCCTGGGTTCCTGTTTTCTGGCTCTTTCAGTGATCAGCTGTGCATTCTTGAGCAAGTCACTTAACCTCTTTGTGCTTCCATTTCATTACTCATAAAATTGATGAAGGGATAGGAACTAAAACAACTCTGGATAAAGACAAATGATTCAGTCAGAAAACAGGTAAAAGACCTGAACAGCCTATGTGTCTATAGAAAGATGAATGGATACAGAAATTGTGGGATATAGATATGATGCAATATGACTCAGCCGTAAAAAAGGAAAGAGATCCTTCCATTTGAAACAACATGGGTGAACCCAGAGGACATTATGCTAGGTGACATAAGCCAGACACAGAAAGAAAAAAATGCACCACCTCACATATGTGGAATCTGAAAAACTCAAATCCATAGAAGCAGAGAGTAGAACGGTGGTTACCAGGGTGGGGAGGTAGGGAAATGGGGAGATGATGGTCAAAGGGGACACATTGCAGTTATGAGGGATGAGGGAGCTTGGAGATCTAGTATCCAGCACAGTGACTGTGGTTAATAATACTGTATTGAGACATGGAAGCAACCTAAGTGTCCATCGACAGAGGAATTGATAAACAAGATGTGGTACATATATATAGTGGAATACTACTCAGCCATGAAAAAGAATGAAATAACGCCATTTACAGCAATGTGGATGGACCTAGAGATTGTCATACTGAGTGAAGTAAGCCAGACAGAGAAAGACAAATATCATATGATATCACTTACACGTGGAATCTAAAAAATTGATACAAATGACCTTATTTATAAAACAGAAACAGACTCACAGACATAGAGAACAAACTTATGGTTACCAAAGGGGAAAGATGGGACAAGGGATAAATTAGGAATTTGGGAGTAACATACACACACTACTATATATAAAATAGATAAACAACAAGGACACATGGTATAGCACAGGGAACTATATTCAACATCTTTTAATAACCTATATGGGAAAAGAATCTGAAAAAGAATATATACATATGTATGTGTGTGTGTGTGTATGTGTGTGTGTGTGTGTGTATATATATATATATATATAACTGAATCACTCTGCTGGACACCTGAAATAACAGAACATTGCAAATCAACTATATTTCAACAAAAAATAAATAAAACAGAAATACTGTACTGAATACTGGACATTTGCTGAGAGAGTAGATTTCAGGAGCTCTCATTACGCAAACAATGGTAACTATGTGAGAAGGTATGCTATTTAGTTTGACTGCAGTAATCATTTCACTATGAATGTGTGCATCAAATCATGTTGTACACCTTAAATATACAACTTTTTTTGGTGGCCGTGCCACGTGGCTTGTGGAATCTTAGTTCCCCTACCAGGGATCGAACCCAGACCCCCTGCAGTGGAAGCACCAAGTCTTAACCACTGGACCACCAGGGAAGTCCCTAAATATATACAATTTTTATTAAAAAAATAAAAATTTAAAAAGGAGACTTGTCAGACCCCAGAAAGTCTGTTCCTTTTTGTAGTAAAAGGAATCTTCGCAAGGTTTTCTAAACCACTTTTCATGAACCAGTGAATATTCAAAGGAGACCTAGATTTGAAGCCTGTACCAAAGCCTATCTCTACAACACCTGCCACACTATACAGACTTTTATGTACTTCTGTCAGTCCTCAACATCTACCTCTCTGAATTTTCATGAACTTCTGTTTCACAAGGGTAATTATTTTATATACACTGGCAGCAGCATACAATAAAATAACTAGTATTAAAAAAAAAAGGAGACTTGAACAGATAGTTCACCAAGGAGGATCTAGGGAAGCACTCTTTTTTTTTTTTTTTAATAATACACAATGTATTTATTTATTTATTTATTTATGGCTGTGTTGGGTCTTCATTTCTGTGCATGGGCTTTCTCTAGTTGTGGCAAGTGGGGGTCACTCTTCATCGCGGTGCGCAGGCCTCTCACTATCGCGGCCTCTGTTGTTGCGGAGCACAGGCTCCAGACGCGCAGGCTCAGTAATTGTGGCTCACGGGCCCAGTTGCTCCATGGCATGTGGGATCTTCCCAGACCAGGGCTCGAACCTGTGTCGTCTGCATTGGCAGGCAGATTCTCAACCACTGCGCCACCAGGGAAGCCCAGGGAAGCCCAGGGAAGCACTCTTGAAACGGGTTTGAATCACTACTCTGGGGAGGATTGAAATTCAATGCACTGAGACACCCCACAGCCACTGGAAGCTACAGGAGGATTCCTGACCATACCAAGGGCTGCAGGGATGTGGGGCAGCTGCAACTCTCACCACTGCTGGGGGGACGCAGAACGGCACATCCACTAGGAGAGCGGTTTGACCGTCTCTTTTATAATTAAACGCACACTTACCTTTCCACCCAGCTTTCCCACTCTGAGCTATCTGATCTACAAAAAAGGACTTACATTGAGAAAAACGTGAATGCAAAGGTTTAGAGCAGCCCTACACTCAGAATTGCCAAAAGCTGGATGGGACTCCAGTGTCCTTCACGTACAACCGGTGGCCCATCCGCACCGTGACATGGCCCATCCCCACCATGAGATGCAGCTCGGCAACACACAGGACGGGATTTTTGCATTCGGTTCATTTTAACAAGCGTTAACTTCAATTCTGAAACCGGAGAAGGTTTCAAGGTGTGTGTGGACAATGTGGCTGCTCGAAAACCTCTCTCGCAACCGTAGATCGTATGAAATCTTGATACACGTCAAGTGCATCTGGTCAGATTTAACTTTCAAATGGAGCAATGCCATAACTGTGAAACACACACGAGACAAACGTAGAAGAAATCAGAGGATATAACATGTTATTTATCATTGTAATGTGGATTACGTTTTGAAGTGGTAATATTTGGATTCCTTGGGTTAAGTGAAAATGTAGGAAGATTTTTTTTTTTTTTTTTTTTTGTGGTACGCGGGCCTCTCACTGTTGTGGCCTCTCCCGTTGCGGAGCACAGGCTCCGGATGCGCAGGCTCAGCGGCCATGGCTCACGGGCCCAGCCGCTCCGCGGCTTGTGGGATCTTCCCGGACCGGGGCACGAACCCGTGTCCCCTGCATCGGCAGGCGGACTCTCAACCACTGCGCCACCAGGGAAGCCCTGTAGGAAGATTTTTACAAAGAAAATAGCTTAGGGGTGGCACGGGAGCAGAGTGATCAATCAGGAGGCTACTCTACTCATCAGAGGGAGAGGTGGTGGCCCTGCCACGGAGAGAGATGGACTTGAGGTGTTCGGAAGCAGTGCCCACAGGTTGTGGTGATGGAGAGGATGAAAAGGGAAGGACAGAAAGAAGTCAGGGGTGATGAGGCCTTTGTAGTCCAGTGGGCTCTTTTTAAAAAAAAAAAATTATTCATTTATTTTTGGCTGCATTGGGTCTTCGTTGCTATGCACGGGCTTTCTCTAGTTGAGGTGAGCGGGGGCTGCTCTTCATCGTGGTGCGCAGGCTTCTCATCGCGGTGGCTTCTCTTGTTGTGGAGCACAGGCTCTAGGAATGCGGGCTTCAGTAGTTGTGGCACGCAGGCTCAGTAGTTGTGGCTCGTGGGCTCTAGAGCGCAGGCTCAGTAGTTGTGGTGCACGGGCTCAGTAGTTGTGGCACCAGGCTCAGTAGTTGTGGCTTGTGGGCTCTAGAGTGCAGGTTCAGTAATTGTGGCTCATGGGCATCATTGCTCCACGGCATGTGGGATTTTCCTGGACCAGGGCTCGAACCCGTGTCTCCTGCATTGGCAGGTGGATTCTCAACCCCTGCACCACCAGGGAAGCCCCCAGTGGCCTCTTTATAACTCTGGGATGGTGCTGAACAGATGGAGTGAGCCTGTGTTTGTCCAGCCCCAGCTGCACATTGGTGGCAGGATTGAGGAGGGGAGGGTCAGTGGAGATGGGGGATCAGGAGACACTCAAGACACCTGAGGATATAAATAGACCTTGTCTGTCGACATAAATGGGTTTTAAAGTGAGACCTGAGCTGTGCATCCAGGAGAAGCTTACTCAACCTCTCTGTGCTTCGGTTCCCTCCGAAATGCATCAAAGAGGGAAGAAACACAGTGCCTCCCTCAAGGTGATGGGACGACACCTGAAACATTGACCAGCTTCAGCTGGTTTTGCTCCCTTAAAACAGGCTGTTGACTGATCAAACCTGGTGTTACTTTACAGACAACCCTGCACGTGTGCAAGACGGGAACCCGCGTCCTCAGGTTTACCCCAGAACCAAGAATCTTCAGTCTACAGAACTCGAAGGATAGAACCATTGCAACCAGAGCCCTTTCCAAAGCTAGAGGTCCTTCAATAAGGAAAACCTGACTTCCAGTAGCTTGAGTAGCTTGTATGGACTGATTTGAGATGAAGCCAATCATCTTCCAAGTCTGAAATTCCCCGAGCCCCTTAAATTTCACTTCAACCCTGGACTGGGGAGACAGAAGGGGAGTCTTGCCTCCTGTCTCCTGGCTGGTGGACCTCGCAGTTCAGCTCTTTCTCTTCTCAAAAGCTGGTGCCATAGTGCTGGCTTCCGTGGGCCTCGGGCAGCCAGCCCTTGCTGGGTAGCGGTGGGGTAGTAACACGTGGCTGTATCAGGCTGTGGAGTAACGGTGTGGGTGTGCGTTTTGGCTCTTCCACTTCCCAGCTGGGTTCTTGTGCAATTTTCTTAATAGTGGTTTCCAGCGCTGTGTATTGAGGATAAAAACAGTTCCTCTCCCGTAGGCGTTGTTGGAGGATTCGATGAATTGCATGGAAGGGAACAGGGCTGATGAGTTTCTCTTTCTATCCTGATGCTCGTGCCCCAGTTTTCACGCTCTCGACCAGGGATCAGAAAACCACCCTACAGAACCGTCGTACACTGTCGGTAGGGATGTAAATTGGTGCAGCCACTATGGAGAACAGTAGGGAGGTTCCTCGAAAAACTAAAAATAGAGTTGCCATATGAGCCAGCAACCCCACGCCCAGGCATATATTCGGAGAAAACTCTAATTCGAAAAGATGCACCCAAATGTTCACTGAAGCACTATTTAGAATAGGCAAGACGTGGAAGCAACCTACGTGTCCATCAACAGAGGAATGGATAAAGAAGATGTGGTACATACATTCAATGGAATATTACTCAGCTATAAAAAAGAAGGAAATAATGCCATTTGCAGCAACATGGATGGACCTAGAGATGATCATACTAAGTGAAGTAAGTCAGACAGAGAAAGACAAATATCATATGATATCACTTATATGTGGAATCTAAAAAAGTGGATACAAATGAATTTATATACAAAGCAGAAACAGACTCACAGACATAGAGAATAGGCTTGTGGTTGCCAAGGCAGTGGGGGGTAGGGGGAAGGATGGAGTGGGAAGCTGGGATTAGCAGATGCAAACTATTATATACAGGATGGATAAACAACAAGATCCTACTGTATAGCACAGGGAACTATATTCAATATCCTGCTATCACCATAATGGAATAGAATATGAAAAATAATGTATATATATATATATATATATATATATATATATATATACATATATGTGTGTGTGTGTGTGTGTATAACTGAGTCACTTTGCTGTACACTAGAAACTAACACAACATTGTAAATCAACTATACTTCAATACAATAAATTTTAAAAAAAGAAGAAAACAACCCTCCATCTGCTCACATCTGTCTCTGCCTATGTTTGTAATCAAAGTATTATTGGAACACAGCTGTGCCCATTCCTTACAACTGTCTGTGGCTGCTTTCCCCCTGTCAGTGGCAGAGCTGAGTAGTCGCCCTTTAGAGGAAAAGTTTGCCATCCCTTACTCTCAAGACAAATCCTATTGCAAGTTCCTAGGTCTCCCTGCAGAGTGTTCTGTACATACATCAGTGTCAACATATATGCTTATGTTCACACTCTTCTCTTTTCACAGACACAGAGTGTGGCTGGCATTGCATTGTTTGCCACTTTGCTTTTATCACTTATCACTGTGTCTTGGTGACGACCCTGCATTGATTACAAAGACGTTCTGCATTCTTTTTTTTTTAATTAATCAATCAATTTATTTATTTTTTTATTTTTGGCTGTGTTGGGTCTTCATTGCTACATGCAGGCTTTCTCTAGTTGCAGCGGGCGGGGGCTACTCTTCGTTGCGGTGCGCGGGCTTCTCATTGCAGTGGCTTCTCTTGTTGTGGAGCAGGGGCTCTAGGCCCGTGGGCTTCAGTAGTTGTGACTCGCTGGCTCTAGAGCACAGGCTCAGTAGTTGTGGCGCACGGGCTTAGTTGCTCCGCGGCATGTGGGATCTTCCCGGACCAGGGCTCAAACCCGTTTCCCCTGCATTGGCAGGCAGATTCTTAACCACTGTGCCACCAGGGAAGCCCCGTTCTGCATTCTTAACGGCCCTACAACGTTCCACTTGTGGATTCTCCATAATTTCATGAACCGATTTCCTGACACACTATAATGTATATATATATATATATATATATATATATATATATATACATATATGTGTGTGTGTGTGTGTGTATAACTGAGTCACTTTGCTGTACACTAGAAACTAACACAACATTGTAAATCAACTATACTTCAATACAATAAATTTTAAAAAAAGAAGAAAACAACCCTCCATCTGCTCACATCTGTCTCTGCCTATGTTTGTAATCAAAGTATTATTGGAACACAGCTGTGCCCATTCCTTACAACTGTCTGTGGCTGCTTTCCCCCTGTCAGTGGCAGAGCTGAGTAGTCGCCCTTTAGAGGAAAAGTTTGCCATCCCTTACTCTCAAGACAAATCCTATTGCAAGTTCCTAGGTCTCCCTGCAGAGTGTTCTGTACATACATCAGTGTCAACATATATGCTTATGTTCACACTCTTCTCTTTTCACAGACACAGAGTGTGGCTGGCATTGCATTGTTTGCCACTTTGCTTTTATCACTTATCACTGTGTCTTGGTGACGACCCTGCATTGATTACAAAGACGTTCTGCATTCTTTTTTTTTTAATTAATCAATCAATTTATTTATTTTTTTATTTTTGGCTGTGTTGGGTCTTCATTGCTACATGCAGGCTTTCTCTAGTTGCAGCGGGCGGGGGCTACTCTTCGTTGCGGTGCGCGGGCTTCTCATTGCAGTGGCTTCTCTTGTTGTGGAGCAGGGGCTCTAGGCCCGTGGGCTTCAGTAGTTGTGACTCGCTGGCTCTAGAGCACAGGCTCAGTAGTTGTGGCGCACGGGCTTAGTTGCTCCGCGGCATGTGGGATCTTCCCGGACCAGGGCTCAAACCCGTTTCCCCTGCATTGGCAGGCAGATTCTTAACCACTGTGCCACCAGGGAAGCCCCGTTCTGCATTCTTAACGGCCCTACAACGTTCCACTTGTGGATTCTCCATAATTTCATGAACCGATTTCCTGACACACTTCTGTTGCGTGTCTGCTACAGAAATAAGGTTAACACCCTGGTGCAGGGAACAATCTAATCACACAGATGTTATTTCACCCGAATTTTGCTCTGACTCTTGGATGAACTCAGGGAGTCGTTGCAGATTCAAGGTTGTGTGCGTTTGTGGTTTAGATTAAGTACTGATCAATGGCCTCCGGGCTGGAAGGAAAATGTGCATATGAATTTTGTAGATGTTTGCAAATTCCTTCTCTGGGGTGTTGTCAGGGTGAGGACTTGGGATTTCATTCTCAGACCACTGGAGGCCACGGGAAAGATGTAAGTCTGGGTAGCGTGGTCTGATTGAGGATTCAGAACTCTCCCTCTGGCTCCTCTGGGGACCATGGAATGCCCAGGGGCTGCAGGCGAAGTGGGGGGCCCAGTGAGGAGGATGGTGCCACAGATTTCCTCCTGACCTGCTGCCCACAGTATCAGGGGACAACTGGATGGGATTCTCACTAAATACCAAGAGCGACAGATGCATTTTATAGGTTTGCATTTCTGTCAAAATTCACCTGTTGGTCTCCAAAGTCCAGATTTCATTTTGAGGTCTCTGATGTTTTTGTTTAAAGAGTTTCTAATATATATATTCTCATCTTTTATTTATTGAAATATAGTTGGTTTACAATGTTTTAGGTGTACAGCAAAGTGATTCAGTGATACATGTATACACCTGTATACATACCTAATCTTTTTCAGATTATTTTCCATTAGAGATTATTACAAGATATTGAGTAGAGTTCCCTGTGCTATACAGTAGGTCCTTACTGTTTATTTGTTTTATATATAGTAGTGGGTATCTGTTAATCCCAAATTCGTAATTTATCACTCCCCGCCACTTTTACCCTTTGGTAACCATATGTTTGTTCTCTAAGTCTGTGAGCCTGTTTCTTTTTTGTAAATAAGTTCATTTGAATCATGTTTTTTTAGATTCCACATATAAGCAATATCATATGATATTTGTCTTTCTCGGTCTGCCTTACTTCACTTAGTATGATCATCTCTAGGTCCATCCATGTTGCTGCAAATGGCATCATTTAATTCTTTTTTAGGCTGAGTAATATTCCATTGTATATACATGCACCACATCTTCTTTATCCATTCATTTGTCGATGGCCATTTAGGTTGTTTCCATGTCTTGGCCATCATAAATAGTGCTGCTATGAACATGGGGGTGCGTGTGTCTTTTCAAATTAGAGTTTTCTCTGGGTATATGCCCAGGAGTGGGATTGCTGGATCATATGGTAGCTCTTTTTTTAGTTTTTTAAGGAACCTCCATACTGTTTTCCATAGTGGCTGTACCAATTTACATTCCTACCAACAGTGTAGTAGGGTTCCCTTTTCTCCACATCCTCTCCAGCATTTATTATTTGTAGACTTTTTGATGGTTTTAATATGTTAAGCAATTGTTTTCCAATCAGTTATATGCACTTTTTTTCAGACTGTTTCTTGCTTTTTAAACACAACTTAAAATAAAAAAAGGTGATTGTATTAGGTTGCTAGGGCTGCCATAACAAAGTACCACATACTGGGGGTCTTAACATACAGAAATTTATTTTCTCATAATTCTGGCAGCTCAAGATAAGGTGTCAGCGAGACTTCCCTGGTGATCCAGTGGCTAAGATCCCTCACTCCCAATGCAGAGGGGCCGGGTTCAATCCCTTGTCAGGGATCCCACATGCTGCAACTAAGAGTTTGAATGCCGCAGCTAAAGATCCCACACGCAGCAATGAAGATCCCGAGTGCTGCAACTAAGACCCAGCGCTGCCAACTAAATAAATAAATATTAAAAAAAAAAAAAAAAAAAAGATCAAGGTGTCAGCAGCCTTGGTTTCTTCTGAAGCCTCTCTGCTCGTAGATGGTCATGTTCATCCCTCTGTGTGTCTGTGTCCTAATCTCCTCTTTTTATAAGGACAGGAGTCAGATTGGACTAAGACCCATCCTAATGACCCCATTTTTTTTTTAACATCTTTATTGGGGTATAATTGCTTTACAATGGTGTGTTAGTTTCTGCTTTATAACAAAGTGAATCAGTTATACATATACATATGTTCCCATATCTCTTCCCTCTTGCGTCTCCCTCCCTCCCACCCTCCCTATCCCACCCCTCTAGGTGGTCACAAAGCACCGAGCTGATCTCCCTGTGCTATGCGGCTGCTTCCCACTAGCTATCTACCTTACGTTTGGTAGTGTATATATGTCCATGCCTCTCTCTCGCTTTGTCACAGCTTACCCTTCCCCCTCCCCATATCCTCAAGTCCATTCTCTAGTAGGTCTGTGTCTTTATTCCTGTCTTACCCCTAGGTTCTTCATGACATTTTTTTTTCTTAAATTCCATATATATGTGTTAGCATACGGTATTTGTCTTTCTCTTTCTGACTTACTTCACTCTGTATGACAGACTCTAGGTCTATCCACCTCATTACAAATAGCTCAATTTCGTTTCTTTTTATGGCTGAGTAATATTCCATTGTATATATGTGCCACATCTTCTTTATCCATTCATCCGACGATGGGCACTTAGGTTGTTTCCATCTCCAGGCTATTGTAAATAGAGCTGCAATGAACATTTTGGTACATGACTCTTTTTGAATTTTGGTTTCCTCAGGGTATATACCCAGTAGTGGGATTGCTGGGTCATATGGTAGTTCTATTTGTAGTTTTTTAAGGAACCTCCATACTGTTCTCCATAGTGGCTGAACCAATTCACATTCCCACCAGCAGTGCAAGAGTGTTCCCTTTTCTCCACACCCTCTCCAGCATTTATTGTTTCTAGATTTTTTGATGATGGCCATTCTGACTGGTGTGAGATGATATCTCATTGTAGTTTTGATTTGCATTTCTCTAATGATTAATGATGTTGAGCATTCTTTCATGTGTTTGTTGGCAGTCTGTATATCTTCTTTGGAGAAATGTCTTTTTAGGTCTTCTGCCCATTTTTGGATTGGGTTGTTTATTTTTTTGTTATTGAGCTGCATGAGCTGCCTGTAAATTTTGGAGATTAATCCTTTGTCTGATGATTCATTTGCAAATATTTTCTCCCATTCTGAGGGTTGCCTTTTGGTCTTGTTTATGGTTTCCTTTGCTGTGCAAAAGCTTTGAAGTTTCATTAGGAATGACCCCATTTTAACTTAATCACCTCTTTGAAAACCTGTCTCCAAACACAGTCACATTCTTGAGGTACTTGGGGTTAGGACTTCAATACATGAATCTTGGGGAGACCCCATTCAATCCATAACAATGGTTTTCCATAAATTAAAGGAAGGAAGAAGATGGAAAGACTTCTGCTTTCGTGGGACACATTGGAGTGGGTAGACGATGACAGTCAACAGGAGAATAATTTAAAAAGATAATTCAGCTAATAATAAACAGTGAAACAAATCATATGTATTCATAAAGATAGATGGATGGATAGATAACCGACAGAAGGCTAAGAGAGATTCCTGTTATATTGTGAGAGGATGTGCAGTTTTCTAACCAAGAGATTTTCTTCGTTGGACTGAGGTGAGCCTCAGGAATCTGCATTTTTACCAAGTCCACTCCCTACACAGGGAATTCTCTTGCTGTGTGTCTGCCTGTCGCCATGGAAACCCCAGAAATGCACACAGGCTTTATAAACATTGCCAGATATTTGCAACAAGCCAATGAGCTAGAAAAGATTATTCCCTCAATTTGAGCTGCTGCAGTAAAGGATGCCACTAACCACTGACCCTGAATTGCATTAGTCACTCTGCAAACACATCTGGGGTACTCGGTCCCCGCTGTGAACCCCCTTCCCTGTCTGACCACAGAGCTCAGAACATCCTGCTCCCTGGGGCCCTCTCTGCCCCTTCCTCAGCCCCTCCTTTCCTCTTCTAGTTGGGGTTTCCATGGCCACTGCTGAGCCTGCCTACTCCACCCCCACCCCCACCACTTAATGAGGTTTAAAAAAAAGATAATTGCTAGACCTCCATATATAACCTACTAATTTCAATAGCAGTTTTCATAATTATACTGCATATAATGGTCTGTTACCTACAGGTTTCCATGTTAGTAAATATACATCTAAAACATTTAAACATTTAAAACTAAATTTAAAATTGAATTTATTTATTTTGTGTATAGCAGTGTATATCTGTTAATCCCCAACTCCTAGTTTATCCCTTCCCCCTCCCCACCATTACCCTTTGGTAACCATAAGTTTGTTTTCTATGTCTGTGGGTCTATTTCTGTTTTGTAAATAAGTTCATTCACATCATTTTTTTAGATTCCACATATAAATGATATCATATGATATTTGTGTTTCTCTGTCTGACTTACTTCACGTAGTACGATAATAATCTCTAGGCCCATCCATGTGCTGCAAATGGCATTATTTCATTCTTTTTTATGGCTGAGTAATATCCCATTCTTCTTTTTGCATTTCCCTTATGTTCACTTGTTAATTGTTGTAGTTTATTTTTCACTTGAGATAGTTACCTTTTTCTTTATTGATTAAAAAAAAATGTATATATATATATTTATTTGGCTTTGCTGGGTCCTAGTTGAGGTATGTGGGACCTTCGTTGTGTGGGGGATCTTTAGTTGTGGCAAGCGGGATCCAGTTCCCCGACCAGGGATCGAAGCTGGGCCCCACCCCCTGAATTGGGAACTCAGAGTCTTAACTGCTGGACCACTGGGGAAGTCCCAACTTTTTCTTTTATTGCTTCTTTCAGGTTCTTTATATATTAAGGCAATTCATCGTTTGTTTCCAGTATGGCTTACAATGGATATTTTGATTATGTTCATTACTTTAAGTCACTCCTTGGTTTATTTTTCCCAAGGAGTAACAATTTGTTGTTGTTTTTGTCTGTTTCTTTGTTTATTTTAGTAATCATAGCATTTGCCTTTATTTCAAATTATTTTGGTGTGCGCTGAAACTCTGGCCTCTAACTGAACTTTATATCAGTGGATAAAATTTCTGGATGCTCTTGCTTGGGTTATTTTTAACTTTTAAGAAAGGTGACCATTTGCATGCTAATAGGAGAGAAAGATTAGAGACAAATATACCTCCCACACCTGCTCACTTTTTCTTCCTCTCTCTCTCTCTCTTCCCACCCCCTCCCATTAACAATTTTCTTGTGTCCTTCCAGAGCTATTCTTTGAGTATGTGTGTTTATTGCTAACCTCAATTCTTTTTTCTTGTTGCAGCAAATAATAGCACTTTCACGGTAATAGTTCAGGCCTGGATTTTACACTTAATTTTAGAGATAATTCATCAGGTCAGGAGAGTGCTGGTTTCCGTGGCAACGACCTGAGCCTGCCTTCATCAGCTGCAGCTGTGAGAGCTCTAGGAGGGGTTATGGATGCTGGGATAAGGGACCCCAAAGTTGGCCCGACTGGGGGTCCAAAGGGGAGGAACGGACTTGAGACTTCAATCAGTGGCTCAGGACTGTGTTATTCTCATGCAGGTTAAACCGTGCCTTTGGAGAACAGCTTTACAGGAGGATAAAACCAGAGTGTGTTTGGCCTCTCCTAGCAGCTGTACCAGCATCTGGGGCATGACAACCAACTCTTCTCACCGGTCACTAATCTACTCCTTCATTCTCTCACTCATTATACAAATCTTGATTAATATCTTCTTTTTCTTTTAATAAATTTATTTATTTATTTATTTTGGGGGGCATTGGGTCTTTGTTGCTGCACGCGGGCTTTCTCTAGCTGTGGCGAGTGGGGACTACTCTTCATTGCAATGTGTGGGCTTCTCGTTGCGATGGCTTCTCTTGTTGTGGAGCACAGGCTCTAGGCACACGGGCTTCAGTAGTTGTGGCTCATGGGCTCTAGAGCGCAGGCTCAGTAGTTGTGGCACAGAGGCTTAGTTATTCCACAGCATGTGGGATCTTCCCGGACCAGGGCTCAAACCCGTGTCCCCTGCATTGGCAGGCGTATTCTTAACCACTGCGCCACCAGAGAAGCCCCTGATTAATATCTTCTTAATATTAATTAATTATGGGCTATTCACTCTTCTGTGTCCCAGGAACAAAACTGTGAGTGACCCCTTATTCACAGTAGCCAAAAGGTGGAAGGAACACCAGTGTCCATCAAGGGACGAACAGATGAACGAAATGCATATATACACATCGTGGAACATTATTGGGCCTTAACAAGGAAGGAAATTCTGACACACACAACAGCGTGGATGAACCTTGAGGACATTATGCTCAGTGAAATAAGCCAGTCACAAAAGGACAGATATTGTATGATTCTAATTTTATGAGGTCCCTAGAAGAGTCAAATTCATAGGGACAGAAAATAGCATGATGATTGCCAGGGGCTGGTGGAGGGGGAACGGGGAGTTAGTGTTTAATGGGGACAGAATATCAGTTTGGGAAGATGAAAAGAGTTATGGAGATGGATGGTGCTGATGTTTGCACAACAACGTGAAGGTACTTAACTGCCACTGAACTGTACACTTAAAATGGTTGAGGGCAAATTTTACTTCATGTGTATTTCACCACAATTAAGTTTTTTTAGGAAGAGAGAGGCAGAGCAAGAAACTTGAATCCCTACAATGATGGAGAAAAAAACCCCCAACAGTTTCATTCGCCATAAATGGGAGGGAAGAGGGAGGTGTGGAGGGGTGGGGAAAAAAGAAAGAAAACAAAACAAGGATTACCAAAATTTTAACAAATAAAAGGATTGTTGTTTTACAAACCAAAGTCAACAATGGCTTACTCAGGCAGTGAAACTAAGAAGAACAGCAAAGAAACTATTATTATAAAAGCCGGCATGGACTTTATCTCTGGAGGGGGGGTTGGGGGGGGCTTCCTGGGGAGCCAGGGCTCCTTTATTACCTGGGAAATAGTTACGATCCTGTGTTAACCTGTGCAAATGAGCTCCAGGCGCCTTTTTTCTGTATTTTATACCTCGCAGTGAAAAGCATTATGGAAACTTTTAAAAATGTGTGAGCAATCGCTTGCTGTAAGAAAATATAATCCCATGACATACGAAAGAAAAAGAAAAAGGTGAATATTTGTCTTGTTTAAAAGCTGGAGAGAGCTTGCTTCGTGGCACCTTTTGAGGCTGTGCCCTGCAGAGAATCACGACTCAGAAGTGATGACTCATTTTCCAAATTATATGAATAATGCAAAAACGCGGAGATGGGCTGAGGTTGGAAATTTGCAAGTGAAAAGGGCTCTTAGCAGTTCTGTAGAAATGTCTTTTTGTGCTGGGTTTTGAGACGTGACATTTATTGCTTAAATGTCAACCTCTTAGCCCAGAATGGAGCAGTTAAAACAGCCATTAGCGGGATGGAAAATTCGTGCCACCTCCGCAACCCAGGAGAGAGGCTGACGGGAACAGCACACGACGTTTTCAACAACTGCTTTATCAAATATTATATTTTCTTCTCAGTATACTGATTAAGCTCTCCTTTTTTTAAATTTAATTTTTATTTTATATTGGATTCGAGTTGACTTACAATGTTGTGTTGGTTTCAGGTGTCCAGCAAAGTGATTCAGTTATACATATCTATTCTTTTACACATTCTTTTTCCATATAGGTTATTACAAAACATTGAGTATAGTACCTTATGCGATACCTTGTTGGTTATCTATTTTATATATAGTAGTGTGTATATGTTAATCCCAACCTCCTAATTTATCCCTCTGCACCCTTTCCTCTTTGGTAACCATAAGTTTGTTTTCGAAGTCTGTGAGTCTGTTTCTGTTTTGTAAATAAGTTCATTCGTACCATTTTTCTTTAGATTCAACATATAAGTGATATCATATAATATTTGTCTTTGTCTGTCTTACTTCACTTAGTATGATAATCTCTAGGTCCATCCATGTTGCTGCAAATGGCATTATTTCACTCCTTTTTATGGCTGAGTAATATTCCATTGTACATATGTACCACATCTTCCTTAACCATTCCTCTGTTGATGGACACTCTAGTTGCTTCCCTCTCATTTATTTATTTATATATTTTCATTTACTTTTTTTTTTTTTTTTTTTGCGGTACATGGGCCTCTCACTGTTGTGGCCTCTCCCGTTGCGGAGCACAGGCTCCGGACACGCAGGATCAGCGGCCATGGCTCACGGGGCTAGGCGCTCCACAGCATGTGGGATCTTCCCGGACTGGGGCACAAACCCGTGTCCCCTGCATCGGCAGGCAGACTCTCAACCACTGCGCCACCAGGGAAGCCCTATATATTTTAATTTACTTTTTAAAAACAGTTCAGAATCAGGGTGACATAGGCCATATTATTATTATTATTAACAGTTTGGAGATGGACTATAAGCAGGAAGCAGTGATCCAGACACATTTGGGAATTCCTGAGACGACTCAGGCTGACGTTGTCAAATGCACAGAGCATGGGGGTTCTGCACTGTCCAGATGCACTGAGACCTGGATGCCTCAGGCAAGCTTCTCCCTGCACAGCCAAGCCCAGCCCTAGATGGTCACCAACAAGTGTATTCACGTCAGCAGAATTTGTAACAAGAGAATGGACACACTCTAAATGCCCACCCACTTAAATAAATTGTTGTGCATTAATCTGTGGAATACTATACAACCACGAAAAAGGATGAAGCACCTCTCTGTGCACTGCTGTAGACCAATCATTAAGATGCATCATTGTGTGGAAAAAAAAGTATAACACAAAACTTGACAGAGCATCACGTTTTGTGTTAATATGGGAAAAACAGAAAACATACTTGTTCTGCATACATAGAATCTTTGTGACGATACATGAAAAGTCTGGTAACCTTGGTTGCCTCAAAAGAAGGGGATTCGGTAGTTGGGGAATGGAGGATGGAAGGGAACTTTGCAATAATTATCCTCTTACATCATTTGAGTTTCCTATTTTGTGAATGTATTAATGAAGTTTTGAAATCAGATAGTTTAAATACCCCACCTTTGTTCCTTTTTGTTTTTCTTAAGGATTTTTTTTTGCCAATTCTAGATCCTTTGTTATTCTATATAAAATTTATTTATTTTTAAATGAAGTGTAGTTGATTTACAATGTTGTGTTCATTTCACGTGTACAGCAAAGTGATTCCGTTATATATATATGTGTATACATATATATATACTTATATATATTTGTATTATATATATATATATATATACATGTGTGTGTGTATATATATATATATATATATACTTATATATATATATATTTGTATATTCTTTTTCAGATCCTTTTCCATTACAGGTTATTACAATACATTGAATACAGTTCCCTGTGCTATACGGTAGGTCCTTGTTGTTTATCTATTTTATATATAGTCGTGTATATCTGTTAATCCCAAACTACTAATTTATCCCTCCCCCGACACCATAATCTCATATAGACTTTAGAATCAGTGTGTCAGTTCTTACAAAAAATGGCACTGGGATTGTAAGACCAACTCTGGGGAAACAGCCAACCTAACATTACCAAGAGTTTTGATCTCTGAGCATCATACATTTCTTCATTTATCTGAGTATTATTTAATCTCTCTTAGCAATGTTATCTTGTTACATTTACCCTAGGTAGTGCATATTTTTGGATCTTAATGAAATCGTTATTTAAAAATTTTCATTTTCCAATTGTTTCTTGACCGCCTTCTAAATTTTGTTTACATTTTTCCATGACTTAAAACTTTAAATAATTTTATCGTATTTGTTAATCTTTTTCTTTCCTTCCTGACTCTGTTATAATAGTTTGGAAAGCCTTAGTGCACACATCAAATACATGTTAACCTCTAGCCCACCTCATAAAATAGACCTCTTATTTAATATCATGCAAATCGTTGTCTCTAGTTATGCTTGCTTCTTGAATGATTCATTTCGAAGAGAACACAAAAGCACTCATCAGACAGAACCAAAAGAAATCTCTCTTCCGCCTCTCACTGTTTTTCCTTTCACCTTTCCCTTCTCCGGTGGCAATTTCCGTAACAACAGCTTCTTCTGTGTCATCCAGTGCCAAGTTTTACACACACCTTTTTTTTACAGAATTATTATGCACCTGTTAACTATGCATCATTATATCCTCATGTGTTGTTATGCATACATTTATCTGCAGATCACACAAAATGACAGTATATACTCTGAGACACGTGTCCCTCGTGTGACAATACATCTTGGGCATGGTTCCCTGTCAGTAGGCTAAGAGCTTCTTTATTTGTTTTTGATTGTAGCAGGATCGTTCACAGTGTGAAGACACCACGGTTGATTTAAGCTGTTCTCCTTCCAGGGACAGTGAGTTGTTTCTGTTCTTTTCCCTGGATCCCGAAAAGCCACAGAAAAGAAACTTGTCTGCAACGTATTTGGCATATGTTCAGGTTTGCCTGAAGGATATATTCTAGAAGTAACCTTGTTGGTTCAAAGGACATGTGCACATTTGAGATAACCTTTGACACATCTTATATTCACTCGAAACACGTATGCTGGGCATCAGCAATGATCCGGCATCGTTGGGTCCTGGGAAGGCAGAGGTGAACCAGAGAGGCAAGAATCTCAGGACTCAGGGGCTGATGCTGTGAGCCAGACACCGATGATAAACCAGTGAGCAAATGAATAAACCGGATGAGCTCAGTCACAGAAACAACAGCTCAGACAAAAACAACAAACTGCGGTGAAGAGAAGGAGAGCAGAGAGGGGAGGGGTAGGAGGTCACTTGAGCCACAGACCTTCTGTTTCCTTGGGTCTCCTGCATTTTGAACCAGCCCGCATGCTGATTCTGATTGGGATAGTCTCCAGGAAAACTACTGAAAATAGTCTTTTAAAAATTATTTTTTTATTGGAGTATAGTTGATTTACAATGTTGTGTTAAGTTCTGCTGTACAGCAAAGTGATTCAGCTATACATATACATATATCCACTCTTTATGAGATCCTTTTCCCATATAGGTCATTACGGAGTATTGAGTAGAGTTCCCTGTGTTATACAGTAGGTCCTTGTTAGTTATCTATTTTATGTATAGTAGTGTGTATATGTCAATCCCAATCTCCCAATTTATCCCTCCCCTCCTTCCCCCTACACCCTGTGACCATAAGTTTGTTTTCTACATCTGTGACTCTATTTCTGTTTTGTAGATGAGTTGAGTTCATTTGTACCATTTTTTAGATTCCACCTATAGGTGATATCATCTAATATTTGTCTTTGTCTGACTAACTTTACTCAGCATGACAATCTCTAGGACCATCCGTGTCTGAAAATAGTCTTTAAAATATCGGTTGCACTCTGCCACAATGAAAGATTTCCCCCTTTTCCCTTGTTTACTTCACATATGCACAGATCAATGTTATTTGATTCAGAAAATGAATGATGTGTGTGAATTCATTTTGGGATGAAAATTCAGGGCAAAAATTAAAGGGATGAGCTGACTATCTTCAAGGATGTAGCATTATGGTGAAGGGGGAAGGAAAGCTCCAATTTCAGGACACAGAAGGACTCAAGATAGGAGATAGAATAACCAAGAAGGGGACTTCCCAGTGGTGCAGTGGGTAAGACTCCGTGCTCCCAATGCAGGGAGCCCGGGTTCAATCCCTGGTCAGGGAACTATATCCCACATGCATGCTGCAACTGAGGAGCCCGTGAGCCACAACTAAAACCTGGCACAACCAAATAAATAATAAAATAAATAAATATTCAAAGAAAAGAACAACCAAGAAGTAAGATCACAGCAAACCACAGAAGAAAACCAACAGCTTTCTGAACCCAGAAGGAACAGAAATCTGGCAGGTTGTACATTGATTGACTTAGAGCCCAATCTCACACAAATACCGTGGAAAGTTCAAGGCAGTGGGTCAGAGTGGGGGCAGGTTATTTAACCAGAAAAACCTCGTGCTTAGGTTATGAGGTAACTGAAGCAAGATTCCTATGTGAGAGATGTCCTTCAAAGGTGTTTATCTCCTAACAGCAGCGATTCCATCAGAGGCAAATTTCTGGCAGAGAAAGCTCTCCATTTCTGAGTAATCTAGTGAAACCATGGAGGTTAGGTAAATGTGCCGGCTGAGGGCAGAGTTTCGAGGATGGCGACAGAGTGGGGACGGCATAAAGGCTGCTCTGTGCATGGAGAGGGTGGGATGCGCCTGGATTTCAAGCAGGGAGATGCTATGGAGATAGGGAAGTCTAGGGAGAGAGGATGCACCTGAGACTAAAGGGGGTTGCCATGGAGACAGAGAGCCTCCGCTGATGGATGTCAATGAGCTATACATGATCTGGGATGGCAAAGGTTCCAAATAAGGCCAGACTTCCGGGGCTGAAATTCCTTCCTTGAGTAGAAGCCACACCAAATGTGTACCCAGGGGACCTTGGCTCATACTGTGACGTAAAACTCCCCAAATTCACGATCAATGCTTATTGGGGGCCCAGTCCGTATATGTATATAACTTGCCATTTAATGAACAGGAAAATGAGATGGGTTTCTCAGAAACGGCACAATATGCTCATTATTCAAGAGATGCCCTTTTCCAAACGGTGGGAAAAAAAAAAAGGTGTTCGAGTCCATTAAGATTGTTTTGCTGATTGTTTCCATGGATACTGCTGGCTACAATTATTCCTGGATTTTTCAAAGGCTGAAAATCTGTTCTTTCATTTTCTAATGTAACGGTTTTGAGTCCCTGATGTGGATGACAATGCCTGGCACATAATTAGTGATCCATAAACACCCTTCACTCTGATTTCCTGAAAAATATCCCCTAGCTAAATGAAAAGTATAAAACAATGGGGGGGGGCAGGGAGTCTCATTTTTCTTATTTTGTAACTTCATGTAGAAATGTATATAAACACACGGTAATAATAATATTATCTGGGATTTTTTTGGCCGCACTGCAAGGCTTGCGGGATCTTAGCTCCCCAACCAGGGACATAGCCCAGCCCCCCGCAGTGAAGGTGCTGAGTCCTAACCACTGGACCGCCGGGGAAGTCCCTCTGCTTTCTTTTCTTGCAACAGTATGGCATGAAAGTCAAGAAGGTAAGCAAATGAAGCCTCAAGATATATTCCTTTTTTCAAAAATTTTTAATTAATTTTTTTATTGGAGTATAGTTGGTGTACAATGTTGTGATAGTTTCAGGTGTACAGCAAAGTGAATCTATTATATGTATACATATATCCATTCTTTTTTAGATTCTTTTCCCATATAGGTTATTATAGAGTATTGAGTAGAGTTCCCTGTGCTATACAGTAGGTCCTTATTAGTTATCTATTTTATCTATAGTACTGTGTGTATGTCAACCCAATCTCCCAATTTATCCCTCTGCCCCCCTTTCCCCCTTGGTAACCATAAGCTTGTTTTCTACATCTGTGACTCTGTTTCTGTTTCATAAATAGGTTCATTTGTACCATTTTTTTTTAGATTTCACATATAAGCAATATCACATATTTGTTTTTCTCTGTCTGACTTCACTCAGTATGACAATCTCTAGGTTCAACCGTGTCACTGCAAAATCAAGATATATTCTTAACCTCCTACTTCTTGCAAAATGTCGCCTCCCCCCAGGTTCCCCTAAAGAGGAAATTCTGTGGCCCACATTGCCCATAGGACCCCATCTTCCCCTTTGTCACATGAACTTTGGGATTTGTGGGGGCTGTGGGCTGGATACTGTCATGACCAGGCAGCCCTTGAGAAACGCTCATCACCAACCTTGTTTATGGTGGGTCCCTCCCTGCCCTTACAGCACATGGCACTTACATTTTCAAATCGTATGTGGCATATTCGTTAATCTACTTTTTATGCCGATGGTTTTGGGTCATGTTTAACATGACCTCTTGCGCCCTTTGATTATAAAGACATTCATCATCTTTTCCTGGGGTGAATGCATTCGTTTTCAATTGTTGGGTCACAATAACCACAAACTTAGTGGCTGAAAACAACAACCATTTCTGTGGGTCAGGGATGCAGGCATGGATAGACTGGGTCCTCTGCTCAGAGTTTCAAGAGGCTCAAGAGGCTGTGATTGGGACTTCCCTGGTGGTCCAGTAGTAAAAAATCCGCCTTCCAATGCAGGGGACGCAGGTTTGATCCATGCTTGGGGAACTAAGATCCCACACGCTGGGCTTCCCTGGTGGTGCAGTGGTTAAGAATCCGCCTTCCAATGCAGGGGACAAGGGTTCGAGCCCTGGTTTGGGAAGATCTCATCACATGCCGTGGAGCAACTAAGCCCCTGTGCCACAACTACTGAAGCCCACGTGCCACAACTACTGAAGCCCCCGCGCCTAGAGCCCGTGCTCCGCAACAAGAGAAGCCACCACAGTGAGAAGCCCGTGCACCTCAACAAAGAGTAGCCCCCGCTCACTGCAACTAGAGAAAGCCCATGTGCAGCAACGAAGACCCAACACAACCAAAAATAAATAAATAAAATAAATAAATTTCTATATATAAAAAAAGATCCCACATGCCGGGGGGCAACTAAGCCCGCATGCTACAACTACTGAGCTCTCGTGCCTCAGCGAGAGAGCCTGAGTGATGTAAACTACAGAGCCCATGCGCCACAACTAGAGAAGAGAAAACCCATACGCCACAACTAGAGAGAAGCCCACACGCTGCAATGAAGAGCCTGTGCACGGCCATGAAAGATCCCTTATGCCTCAACTAAAACCCAATGCAGCCATAAAAATTAAGTAAATAAATAAATAAAATAAATATTTAAAAAATTAAAAATTAAGCTATAATAAAATAAAATTAAAAATAAAAGAAGAGGCTGTGTTCAAGGTGGCAGCTACACAGTGTTCATCAGAACCGGAGGCTCTGATGGGGAAGGATTTGATTCTAAACTCACTCAGCTTGTTGGTGGAGTGTTTCCCTGGGACTGTAGGGCTGAGGGCCCAACTTCTCGCTGGCTATCAACTGGAGACCACCTGTGGATCCTTTGCCATTTGAGTTTCTCCCAACATGGCCAGTTTATGAGCAGTAAAGAGAATCTAGAGCCAGTGTGCTGGCCAGATAGAGTCTTACATAATGTGACATTATCATGGGAGTGACATCTTGTCATCTTTGCCATGTCCCACTGGTAAGAAGCAGATCACAAGTCCCATCTGCCCTCATTGGGAAGGGACATGAACACCAGGAGGTGGAGACCTTGGGGGTCCTTAGAATCTGTTCAGTAAAAGAAGCCAGGGCCCCTCTCTCCCACCCTAAATACTGTTCTTCCACACACCTCACAAGAGTGGGGAATAGGGGGTTTCATCCAGTCCTGAATGGGAAAGAAGATTTAGATGGAAGAAACATTCTGACATCAGTCCGTGGTGCCCAAGGAGATGCAGTCAGAATGTCCTGTTGCCAAATAGTTCATGCAGCTTAATATAAAAAAAACCCAAACAACCCAATCGAAAAATGAGCAGAAGACCTAAATAGACATTTCTCCAAAGAAGACATGGCCAATAGGCACATGAAAAGATGCTCAACATCACTAATTATTAGAGAAATGCAAATCAAAACTACAATGAGGTATCATCTCACACCAGTCAGAATGGCCACCATCAAAAAGTCTACAAATAATAAATGCTGGAGAGGGTGTGGAGAAAAGGGAACCCGCCTACACGGTTGGTGGGAATGTAAATTGGTGCAGCCACTATGGAAAACAGTATGGGAGTTCCTCACAAAAGTAAAAATAGAACTACCATATGAGCCAGCAACCCCATTCCTGGGCATATATCTGGAAAAGATGAAAGCTCTAACTTGAAAAGATACATGCACCCCAATGTTCATAGCAGTATATTTACAGTCGCCAAGACATGGAAGCAAGCTAAGTGTCCATCGACAGATGAATGGATAAAATAGATGTGGTACATATATACAATAGAATATTACTCAGCCATAAAAAAGAATGAAATAATGCCATTTGCAGCAACATGGATGCAACTACAGATTATCATACAAAGTGAAGTAAGTCAGACAGAGACAAATATCATATGATATCACTTATATGTGAAATCTAAAAGAATGATACTTATTTACAAAATGAACTTAGTTACAGAACAGACCTTATGAACTTATTTACAAAACAGAAATAGACTCACAGACATAGAAAACAAACTTATGGTTACCAAAGGGGAAAGGTGGGGGGGGAGGGATAAATTAGGAGTTTGGGATTAACAGATACACACTACTATATGTAAAATAGATAACCAACAAGGACCTACCCTATAGCACAGGGAACTATATTCAATATTTTGCAATAAACTATAATGGAAAATAATCTGAAAAAGAAAAAATATGAATCAGAAAAGAATCTGAAAAAGAAAAAAAAAATGTATATCTGAATCACTTTGCTGTATACCTGGAACTAACACAACATTGTAAATCGACTATAACATCCTGTCACCTGTCACTCAGGCAAAGCTGAGCTTGACGACCCACCATGGAATTTCCCCAGAGTGATGAGCAGGGACCTAGGAAGAGGGTGGCTTCTTGGGAACCACCCAATGTGGCCAGTGATGCAGGACTGTTTGTTTTCAGACCGTCCAGACACTTAAATCGCTGGTGTCTGCTTTGCAGATTATGTCCCTAGATGCCATCGATAGCCGGTGTTTCCTAATTTCCCGATGTTGGCTGTCTTTTCTCCTCACAGTCTGACATAATAGACGCCTGGCCTGTGTGCCTTCGAGGGGTCCAGGTCTTGGGTGAGCACATTTCATATTTCGATGCTGTGATATGAACTTGTTTTCAGACATGCTTGTGGAAGGAAATTCCAAACCAGAGCATGGGTTTTCTCAAAGTTGGCACCTCTGACGTCTTGAGCTGTCCGGGGTGCTGCAGGATGTGTAGCAGCAGCATCCCTGATCTCCCCTGCAACTGGATGCCAACAGCACACCCTCCTCCCTGTGTGACAAGTGAAAACATCTCCATACACTGCAAGTGTCCCCTGGGGGAAAAAAATCACCCCAGGCTGGGAACCACGGGGATCATACATAAAACAAGCAGCGATGCACATTTCACTTTTATTACTTTCTAATCTCACTTGATAACACAGGAGGGACCCCAGGCCCAGGGGGTGGGGCACAGGCAGCTGAGCTCTTCAGGAGCCGGGGAAACAGTCAGAGAGGACCTGGGCGGGGCTGCTCCAGGCACAGGGAACAGCCAGTGCGAAGCAGAGCCAGCTTCCTCTTTGTAAGATCACAGAGAGGCCAGACTGAGGGAGGGAGGGGAGGACAGGGGGCTGAAGACCCTGCAACCAGGCCCACATCAGGGGTCCCTGTGCTGGGGTTTAATGCTCTGAGGTCACCATCATGAACTTCCTTTTTGTTTGTTTGTTTTGTTTCTGTTTGTGTGTTTTTGGCCACATGGCTTGTGAGGTCTTAGTTCCCTGACCAGGGATTGAACCCAGGCCCACAGCAGTGAGAGCACAGAGTCCTAACCACTGGACCACCGAGAATTCCTCTTCTTTTTCTCTTGAGGAAATTGTTAATTTGATCTTTGAAGTTGAGTTTTGGAAGTGAAGTCCCACAGGACAGGGATCTGTGTCAGGGGCTGGGAGTCCTGCCCTCCACTTAGTCCTGCATCCCTGGGGCAGGTTCTGGGCAGTTCAGAAACCCTCCCCTCCAGGAACCCTTGTTGCCCTCTGCCCCCCCCAGGAGGGGGGTTCAGGGCACAAGCCTGGGGAGGGTTAGGGTCAGGCGGGCCCCAGCCCCCGTGAGGGTCTGCGCTCGCCCCCCAGCAACCCCGTGTGGCCGAGGGAGCATGACACTGAATGGCAAACAAAAAGCACCATTGACAGGTTGAGGGAAGAAAGGAAAGAGCCTTTTCCTGCTCTTTTGAACCAGAGGCCTGCATTTTCCTTCTGCACTGGACCCTGCAAGTTACGCAGCCGGTCCTGGCTGGAGGGGTCAGCCCAGGCCAGGTGGCCGAGACCCCATGTGGGCCGTGCGAGGGGAGAGCATTTAATTGTGGGAATTATCACGTACACGGGGGAAGATGCTATTTAACATGTTGTATTCACTTTCAAGGGGAAAGGAGCCGTTGAGGGAAGGGAAGGAGTAGACCATTAGGAGGAGGTGGCGGCTGGGCTGGGGGGTGGCAGAGGGCAGGGCCAGCGGTGGACTCAGAGAGACGGAAGGCAGGGGTGGAAATGGTCAAGAAGAGACAGAGGGAGGGGCCTTCCTGATGTGTCTCCTGCTGCCTGAGGGGAAGCAGATGTGGAGTCTGACCTTGGCCCCAGGACCTCTGAGCCCCCTCCCCAAGGCAGCAGTCCCCCTGGAGTGAGCCCTGGTCCTGCACCCAAGGCCCAGCTGGGAGCCCCACCAGAGACACAGCCTCCAACCAGGGAAGAGGGTGGCTCTCATTGCAACCACAAGCCTCGTTCAGAGATCCGAAGGTGCCCACCTCCTGACCGTGGTTGTGGTTTAAGTAACTGTGTCTGTGCGGCTGCATGTACTCTTGGGTCCGGTCCATCGTGGTGGATATTGCTGGTCGGATACTTCTGAGCTGCTAAGGCAGGCAGACACAGAGTGAGGAGCAGACTATCTCTAAGATGCACGTGGTGTGTACACTGAGTGCCCCACGGGTCCATGGAGAGAGACTCCCTGTAATCGCATGGCATCTCTGCTCTGTGTACACACAAAGGCATACCTCCTGACACACCAAGGATGCCACACCTGGGACCCCGAGGGCCCAGACATGGGCAGCTGTGACTTGGGGGCTCCAAGAGAGGCTCACCCCAGAGAAAACATCCCATAATGTAGCTCCATCCCAGAACCAGCAAGTTTTGGAATCTGGGCCATGGAAGACCTACCTCCCGTCCCTTGCACCCGTATTCATGTGTGAGTGGGGATAGCCATAGGGCGCCTGATCCTGCCCTGGGCCACCCTGCTCGTGTGGGCCTTGATGGAAGACAGTTGCAGGCGGATGGAACAGGAAGGGCAAAGGCCCGGGGCAGGAACAAAGCTGAGGATTCACGAATCAGAGGAAGGGGTCCAGAGCAGGTTGGGGTGGGGGAGCTGCGGAAGCCTGTGCTGGGCAGATTATTCACAGGCTTGCCTCCGTGGGGACACTTTGTTCACTGCGGTAGCAGAGGGAACTCCTGGATATCATATGTGTTGCTTATTTTATTGTCAGCTGGCTTCCAGAGGCATCAGAATTGCATTGCAGGCCCCAGGCTCCCCGGCTAGCTCTGTGGCCCTCAGTGTCTTATTTTACTTTTTAAATTAATACTCAGTAAAATGGATCCTTTTTTCTCTCCTACACTGTTGGTGGGACTGTAAATTGGTGCAGCCACTATGCAGAACAGTATGGAGGTTCCTTAAAAAACTAAAAAAAGAGTTGCCATATGATCCAGCAATCCCACTCCTGGGCATATATCCTGACAAAACCATCATTCGAAAAGATACATGCACCCCTGTGTTCACTGCAACACTATTTACAATAGCCAGGACATGGAAGCAACCTAAACATCCATTAACAGAAGAATGGATAAAGAAGATGTGGTATCCATATACAATGGAATAGTACTCAGCCATAAAAAAGAATGAAATAATGCCATTTGTAGCAAAACAGATGGACGTAGAGATGACCATACTAAGTGAGGTAAGTCAGAGAAAGACAAATATCATATGATATCATTCATATATGGAATCTAATTTTTATAAAATGATATAAATGAACTTATTTACAAAACAGAAACAGACTCACAGACATAGAAAACAAACTTATGGTTACCAAAGGGGAAGTGGGGGAGGGATAAATTATGAGATTGGGATTAACATACACACACTACTATATATAAAATAGATAATCAATAAGGACTTACTGTATAGAACAAGGAACTATATTCAATATTTTGTAGTAACCTATAAGGGAAAAGAATCTAAAAAAAAATACATATATATACATATAAATATATAAACACATGTATATATGTATAACTGAATCACTTTGCTGTACACCTGAAACTAACACAACATTGTAAATCAACTCTGCCTCAATTAAAAAAAGGAAAAAATGGACTTTTTTTGGTGTACAGTTCTGTGAGTTTTAACCCAGCCATAGATTCATGTAACCACCGGCACAGCCAAGGTATAGAACAGTCCCATCTCTCCCCCAAGTCACCTCGTGGCACCCCTTTTAGTTACACCTCTCCCACACCCCACTGATCTGTTCTACATGCCTATAGTTTTGTCTTTTCAAGATCGTCATGGAAACGGAAGCAGACAGTGTGTAGCCCTCTGAGTCTGGCTCCTTTTCACTCAGCATAACCCCCTGGAAATTATTCCAATAGTTGGATGATTCCAACAGTCTGCTCCTTTTTATTGCCAAGTTGTATTCCATTGTATTGATGCACTAAAGTTTATTGATTTATTTGACTGTTGGAGGGCATTTGGATTGTTTCCAGTTTTGGGCTCTTATAAATAGAACTGCTGCAAAAATTCATGTATAGGTTTAAAAAAATTTTAGAATAGTATTCTTTACTTAACTCAATATATGCAAAATATTATCTTTTCAGTATCTAAAACTATGAATGAGATAGTCTGTTATTTTTTACATTAATTATTTTTTCTATTGTGGTAAAATATACATACAATTGACAATTTGAACCATTTTTCAGTGCACAAGGCTGCAGCTTAAGGACATTCACGATGTTGTGTAACCATCACTGCCACCTATTTTCAAATTTTTCTTCATCCCAAACAGAAGCAATAACTCCTATTCCCCCACCCCCACTCCTGGTAACCACCATTCTATGTTTTGTCCCTATGAATCTGCCAACGCAGGAGACCACATGAGGGTAGAATAACACAATACTTGTCCTTCTGTGCCTGGATTATCTCACATTAGGTCTTCAAGGTTCATCCATGTTGTACCAGGTACCAGAACTTCACTCCTTTTTATGGGTGAAAAATACTCCGTTGTGTGGATAGGCCACATTTTGTTTATCTCCCCATCTGTTGATAGCCCCTTGGGTTCTTTCCACCTTTGGCTACTGTGAAAAATGCGGCTCTGAACATGGATGCACACTTATCTCTTTAAGTCCCTGCTTTCAAGTATTTTTGGGTGTGTACCCAGGAGTGGAACTGCTGGGTCCACACAGTAAATCTATGTTTAACCTTTTGAAGAACCGCCAAACTGTTTTCCACAGAGAGACTGCACCATTTTACATTCCCGCCAGCAGCATGGGAGGGTTTCGATTCCTCCACATTCTTGACAACCTTGTTATTTCCCTTTTTTTTTTTTTTTTTAAATCGTGGTCACCCAGTGGGCGTGAAGTGGTATCTCATTGTGGTTTTGATTTTCATGCCCATGTTTTGGGGTGACCATAGGTTTCCAAGTTTTTAGGGTCAATACCTAGAAGTGGGATGGCTGAGTCATGTGGCTTTTTTTTTTTTGGCTGTACCACGTGGCTTGCAGGATCTTAGATCCCTGACCAGGAGTTGAACCCAGGACCCTGGCAATGGAAGCACGGAGTTCTAACACTGGACTGTCAGGGAATTCCCAGGGGCATGTTTTGTTTTGTTTAATTTAATTATTTAATTAATTTATTTTTGGCTGTGTTGGGTCTTCATTGCTGTGCACGGGCTCTCTCTAGTTGTGGCGACCGGGGACTACTCTTCATTGTGATGTGCAGGCTTCTTGTTGCGGTGGCTTCTCTTGTTGCAGAGCATGGGCTCCAGGCACCCGTGCTTAGTACATGAGGCATGCAGGCTCAGTAGTTGTGGCTCATGGGCTCTAGAACGCAGGCTCAGTAGTTGTGGTACACGGGCTTAGTTGCTCTGCGGCATGTGGGATCTTCCCAGACCAGGGCTCAAACCCATGTTCCCTACATTGGCAGGTGGATTCTTAACCACTGTGCCACCAGGGAAGCCCAACATGTTTATCTTCATAAGAAACTCACTCTTTTCCAGAGTGGTTCCGCCATTTTGCATTCCCAGCAGCAATGGATGGGGAGTTCCTGTTGCAAAATCTGGGCTGCGTTTAAAGCGTTTACACTCTGCCTGTTTTCAAGGTAGAACGGCTTTTGTGTTCACCTCCATGAGAAATAACGGTGATTGAGGGAGGAATGGAAATAAGGGAGCAGCCAGAGTGACATTTCCAACAGGGATCACCTGGTTCCCGAGTAGAAGGCATTGGAGAGTCAACACAAGGCTTGGAGTCCAGAGGAAACCTCAGGTCAACAGCCCACCTTGGAATGTACTCGGGATTCATGAACTTGATGCCAAGCCATCTATTATATACATTTCCATGTAATTAAAGTGAGGTGGATGGACCTAGAGTCTGTCATACAGAGTGAAGTCAGAAAGAGAAAAACAAATGCCATATGCTAACATATATATATGGAATCTAAAAAAAAACGGTCATGAAAACCCTAGGGGCAGGACAGGAATAAAGACACAAACGTAGAGAATGGACTTGAGGACACGGGGAGGGGGAAGGGTAAGCTGGTACAAAGTGGGAGAGTGGCATGGACATATATACACTACCAAATGTAAAATAGATTGCTAGTGGGAAGCAGCCGCATGGCACAGTAAGATCAGCTCGGTGCTTTGTGACCACATAGAGGGGTGGGATAGGGAGGGTGGGAGAGAGACGCAAGAGGGAGGAGATATGGGGATATATGTTTATGTATAGCTGATTCACTGTTATAAAGCAGAAACTAACACACCATTGTAAAGCAATTATACGCCAATAAAGATGTAAAAAAAAAAAAAAGAAGGAGCGACTTCCCTGGTGGTCCAGTGGTTAAAAATCTGCCTTCCATCTACCTGCCACAAATGTCTCCCATCAGGAAACTTACACAACCCTCTTAGATAGCCTCATCCACCAGAGGGCAGACAGCTGAAGCAAGAAGAGCTACAATCCTGCAGCCTGTGGAACAAAAACCACATTCACAAAAAGATAGACAGGATGAAAAGGCAGAGGGCTATGTACCAGATGAAGGAACAAGATAAAACCCCAGAAAAACAACTAAATGAAGTGGAGATACGCAACCTTCCAGAAAAAGAATTCAGAATAATGACAGTGAAGATGATGCAGGACCTCGGAAAAAGAATGGAGGCAAAGATCGAGAAGATGCAAGAACTGTTTAACAAAGACCTAGAAGAATTAAAGAACAAACAAACAGAGATGAACAATACAGTAACTGAAATGAAAAATACACTAGAAGGAATCAATAGGAGAATAACTGAGGCAGAAGAATGGATAAGTGACCTGGAAAACAGAATGGTGGAATTCACTGCTGTGGAACAGAATAAAGAAAAAAGAATGAAAGGAAATGAAGACAGCCTAAGAGACCTCTGGGACAACATTAAACGCAACAACATTCGCATTATAGGGGTCCCAGAAGGAGAAGAGAAAGAGAAAGGACCAGAGAAAATATTTAAAGGGATTATAGTTGAAAACTTCCCTAACATGGGAAAGGAAATAGCCACCCAAGTCCAAGAAGTGCAGAGAGTCCAAGGCAGGATAAACCCAAGGAGAAACACACCGAGACACATAGTAATCAAATTGGCAGAAATTAAAGACAAAAAAAAATTATTGAAAGCAGCAAGGGGAAAATGACAAATAACATACAAGGGAACTCCCATAAGGTTAACAGCTGATTTCTCAGCAGAAACTCTACAAGCCAGAAGGGAGTGGCATGATATACTTAAAGTGATGAAAGGGAAGAACCTACAACTAAAATTACTCTACCTGGCAAGGATCTCATTCAGATTCGATGGAGAAATCAAAAGCTTTACAGACAAGCAAAAGCTAAGAGAATTCAGCATCACCAAACCAGCTCTACAACAAATGCTAAAGGAACTTCTCTAAGTGGGAAACACAAGAGAAGAAAAGGACCTACAAAAACAAACCCAAAACAATTAAGAAAATGGTCACAGTTACATACATATTGATAACTACATTGAATGTGAATGGATTAAATGCTCCAACCAAAAGACACAGGCTTGCTGAATGAATACAAAAACATGACCCATATATATGCTGTCTACAAGAGACCCACTTCAGACCTAGGGACACATACAGAGGGAAAGTGAGGGGATGGAAAAAGATATTCCATGCAAATGGAAATCAAAAGAAATCTAGAGTAGCAATACTCATATCAGGTAAAATAGACTTTAAAATAAAGAATGTTACAAGAGACAAGGAAGGACACTACATAATGAACAAGGGATCAATCCAAGAAGAAAATATAACAATAATAAATATATATGCACTCAACATAGGAGCACCTCAATACATAAGGCAACTGCTAACAGCTGTAAAAGAGGAAATCGACAGTAACACAATAATAGTGGGGGACTTTAACACCTCACTTACACCAAAGGACAGATCATCCAAACAGAAAATTAATAAGGAAACACAAGCTTTAAATGGAACAATAGACCAGAGAGATTTAACTGATATTTATAGGACATTCCATCCAAAAACAGCAGATTACACTTTCTTCTCAAGTGCGCATGGAACATTCTCCAGGATAGATCACATCTTGGGTCACAAATCAAGGCTCAGTAAATTTAAGAAAATTGAAATCATATCAAGCATCTTTTCTGACCACAATGCTATGAGATTAGAAATCAGTTACAGAAAAAAACCGTAAAAAACACAAACACATGGAGGCTAGACAATACGTTACTAAATAACCAAGAGATCACTGAAGAAATCAAAGAGGAAATCAAAAAATATCTAGAGACAAATGACAATGAAAACACGACAATCCAAAACCTATGGGAGGCAGCAAAAGCAGTTCTAAGAGGGAAGTTTATAGCTATACAAGCCTACCACAAGAAACAAGAAAAATCTCAAATAAACAATCTAACCTTACACCTAAAGAAACTAGATAAAGAAGAACAAACAAAACCCAAAGTTAGCAGAAGGAAAGAAATAAAGATCAGAGCAGAAATAAATGAAATAGAAACAAAGAAAACAATAGCAAAGATCAATAAAACTAAAAGCTGGTTCTTTGAGAAGATAAACAAAACTTATAAACCATTAGCCAGACTCATAGAGAAAAAGAGGGACCCTGGTGGCGCAGTGGTTGGGAGTCCACCTGCCGATGCAGGGGACGCGGGTTCATGCCCTGGTCTGGGAGGATCCCGCGTGCCACGGAGCAGTTGGGCCCGTGGCCATGGCTGCTGGGCCTGCGCGTCCGGAGCCTGTGCTCTGCGGTGGGAGAAGCCACAGCGGTGAGAGGCCTGCGTACCACAAAAAAACCCCAAACAAAACAAACAAACAAACAGTTACAACAGACACCGCAGAAATACAAAGCATCCTAAGAGACTACTACAAGTAACTCTATGCCAAAAAAACTGGACAACCTGGAAGAAATGGACAAATTCTTAGAAACGTATAACCTTCCAAGACTGAACCAAGAAAAAATAGAAAATATGAACAGACCAATCACAAGTAATGAAATTGAAACTGTGATATATGATCATCTCAATAGATGCAGAAAAAGCTTTTGACAAAATTCAACACCAATTTATGATAAAACTCTCCAGATATGAACAGACCAATCACAAGTAATGAAATTGAAACTGTGATTTAAAGTCTTCCAACAAACAAAACTCCAGGACCAGATGGCTTCACAGATGAATTCTATCAAACATTTATTCCCTGGTGGCGCAGTGGTTGACAGTCCGCCTGCCGATGCAGGGGACATGGGTTCATGCCCCGGGCTGGGAGGATCCCACATGCTGCGGATCAGCTGGGCCCGTGAACCATGGCCACTGAGCCTGTGTGTCCAGAGCCTGTGCTCCTCAATGGGAGAGGCCACAACAGTGAGAGGCCCACATACGGGAAAAAAAAAAAAACTCTCCAGAAAGTGGGCATAGACTCAACATAATAAGGGCCATATACGACAAACCCACAATAAACATCATTCTCAATGGTGAAAAACTGAAAGCATTTCCTCTAAGATCAGGAACAAGACAAGGGTGCCCACTCTCACCACTACTATTCAACATAGTTTTGGAAGTCCTAGCCATGGCAATCAGAGAAGAAAAAGAAATAAAAAGATTACAAATTGGAAAAGAAGAAGTAAAGCTGTCACTGTTGGCAGATAACATGATACTATACATAGAGAATCCTAAAAATGCCACCAGAAAACTACTAGAGCTAATCAATGAATTTGGTAAAGTTGCAGGATACAAAATTAATGCACAGAGATCTCTTGCATTCCTATACACTAATGATGAAAAATCTGAAAGAGAAATTAAGGAAACACTCCCATTTACCACTGCAACAAAAAGAATAAAATACCTAGGAATAAACCTACCTAAGGAGACAAAAGACCCGTATGCAGAAAACTATAATGATGAAAGAAGTTAAAGATGATACAAACAGATGGAGAGATATACCATGTTCTTGGATTGGAAGAATCAATATTGTGAGAATGACTATACTACCCAAAGCAATCTACAGATTCAATGCAACCCCTATCAAATTACCAATGGCATTTTTTACAGAACTAGAATAAAAAAATCTTAAAATTTGTATGGAGACACAAAAGACCCCTAATAGCCAAAGCAGTCTTGAGGGAAAAAAACGGAGCTGGAGGAGTCAGAATTCCTGACTTCAGACTATACTACAAAGCTACAGTAATCAAGACAATATGGTACTGGCACAAAAACAGAAACATAGATCAATGGAGCAAGATAGAAAGCCCAGAGATAAATCCATGCACCTATGGTCAACTAATCTATGACAAAGGAGGCAAGGATACACAATGGAGAAAAGACAGTCTCTTCAATAAGTGGTGCTGGGAAAAATGGACAGCTACATGTAAAAGAATGAAATTAGAACACTCCCTAAAACCATACACAAAAATAAACTCAAAATGTATTTGAGACCTAAATGTAAGACCGGACACTATAAAACTCTTAGAGGAAAACATAGGAAGAACACTCTTTGACATAAATCACAGCAAGATCTTTTTTGATCCACCTCCTAGAGTAATGGAAATAAAAACAAAAATAAACAAATGGGACCTAATGAAACTTAAAAGGTTTTGCACAGCAAAGGAAACCATAAACAAGACGAAAAGAGAACCCTCAGAATGGGAGAAAATATTTGCAAATGAATCAATGGACAAAGGATTAATCTCCAAAATATATAAACAGCTCATGCAGCTCAATATTAAAGAAACAAACAACTCAATCCAAAAATGGTCAGAAGACCTAAATAGCCATTTCTCCAAAGAAGACATACAGATGGCCAAGAAGCCATGAAAAGCTGCTCAACATCACTAATTATTAGAGAAATGCAAATCAAAACTACAATGAGGTATGACCTCACCCCAGTTAGAATGGCCATCATCAGAAAATCTACAAACAACAAATGCTGGAGAGGGTGTGGAGAAAAGGGAACCCTCTTGCACTGTTGGTGGGAATGTAAATTGATACAGCCATATGACGAACAGTATGGAGGTTCCTTAAAAAACTAAAAACAGAATTACCATATGGTCCAGCAATTCCACTACTGGGCATACACCCAGAGAAAACCATAATTCAAAAAGACACATGCACCCCAATGTTCATTGCAGCACTATTTACAATAGCCAGGTCATGGAAGCAACCTAAATGCCCATCGACAGACGAATGGATAAAGAAGTTGTGGTACATATATAAATGGAATATTACTCAGCCATAAAAAGGAACAAAATTTAGTCACTTGCTGAGACGTGGATGGATCTAGAGACTGTCATACAGAGTGAAGTAAGTCAGAAAGAGAAAAACAAATATTGTATATTAACGCATGTATGTGGAACCTAGAAAAATGGTACAGAGGAACCGGTTTGCAGGGCAGAAGTTAAGACACAGATGTAGAGAACAAACGTATGGACACCAAAGGGGGAAAAGGGGGAAAGGGGGTTGGGGATGGTGGTGTGATGAATTGGGCGATTGGGATTGACATGTATACACTGATGTGTATAAAATTGATGACTAATAAGAACCTGATGTATAAAAAAATAAATTAAATAAAGTTCAAAAATTAAAAATAAAATAATAAGAATCTGCCTTCCAGTGAAGGTGATGTGGGTTTGATCCCTGGTCAGGGAACTAAGATCCCACATGCCACAGGGCAACTAAGCCCATGCACCACAACTGGAGAGAAGCCCACACACCACAATGAAAGATCCTGTGTGCCTCAACTAAGACCTGACACAGCCAAAGAAAGAAAGAAAGAAAGAAAGAAAGAAAGAAAGAAAGAAGCAGACACTTTTCTAATAATCCACACAAAACATCCAGTGGTCAGGAGACACCCACTTGTAAGTCATGCACATGTCTTAAGTACACATCAACTACTTGGAAGTTCATATCCCTGGACCTTATTTTTCTCACTTTTCCTTATTGTCTAGGCTGAAGGTCCCTCATGTATATCTTCCTATGTGTGGTTGTCTTGTCCTGGGTGCCTGCCAGGGGCCTGAAGCAGAGTCAGTGTTAAAAAGCTATACATTCAACTGAATTTTATTTTATTATTATTATTTTATTATTATTATTATTTTTGCTGTACTTATGATTACCATTTTATTATAAAGGATAACAATGAACAGCCAGATGAACAGGTATATAGGGCAAGTTTGTAAGAACAAGAACTTCTATCCTTGGGGAATCAGGGATTCCACCACCCTCTCAGTACATCAATATTTTCACCAACCAGGAAGCTCCCTGAGCCTTGTTGTTCAGAGTTTTTCATATCAAGATTTCTTTACATAGACATGTGTGATGAAATCATTGGCCATGTAATTGAGCTCACATTTCCGGCCCCAGTATCCCTAGAGGATGGAGATTGGGAGGTTGGGCTGAAAGTTCAAACCCTCTAATCATATGTTTGGTCTTTCTGGTGACCAGCCCCCATCTGAATTGATCTAGGAGTCCCGCCAGGAGTCACTTCATCAGCATAACAGACATTCCCATCACTCAGGAAATGCCAAGCTCTGTCAGGAGCTGGAGATAAAGATTTATAGACCAAATATAAAGACTCAATATATTTTTTATTATATCACAGTAGTCGCTCAACTGAAATGTATTCGGTCTGGTTCAGTCTGGTTCAGGGTCCCTCAACCTCAGTGTAATGGGCAGTTGGGGCTGGATAACTCTTGTAAGGGCCATCCTGTGCCTTGCAGGATGTTGAACAGCATCCTTAGCCTCTACTCATGAATTCCCTATCCCCGACTTGTGATTAAAAAAATGCTGTCAGACGCCTTCTGAGGACAACGTTCATTCCCAGCTGAGAAGCACAGTCTAGAGCAATGTGAAGAATGTGTCTTCTTACAGTGTGATCTTATACTCTGTGTCTTTTAACATTTACACACACACACACACACACACACACACACACACACACACACCATATCTGTAGGGCTGTGAGCCTAGTGATTAAGAATGTCGTGCGGGGACTTTCCTGGTGACACAGCAGTTAAGAATCCGCCTGCCAAGGCAGGGGACACAGGTTTGAGCCCTGGTTTGGGAAGATCTCATCACATGCCATGGAGCAACCAAACCCGTGCACCACAACTACTG
This sequence comes from Lipotes vexillifer, assembly GCF_000442215.2. Taxonomy (NCBI): domain Eukaryota; kingdom Metazoa; phylum Chordata; class Mammalia; order Artiodactyla; family Lipotidae; genus Lipotes; species Lipotes vexillifer. The sequence continues at coordinate 828,375 of NW_006785389.1, read as the reverse complement.
AGCCTGCACTCTAGAGCCCGTGAGCCACAGCTACTGAGCCTGCACTCTAGAGCCCATGAGCCACAGCTACTGAGCCCATGTGCTGCAACTATGGAAGCCCACACTCCTAGAGCCCATGCTCCACAACAAGAGAAGCCACCGCAATAAGAAGCCTGCACACTGCAACGAAGTGTAGCCCCCACTCACCACAACTAGAGAAAGCCCATGCACAGCAACGAAGCCCCAGTGCAGCCAAAAATAAATAAATAAAATAAATTAAAAAAAAAAAAGAATGTTGTGCGGCTGAAAGACCATCAGCCTAACCTCTGGGGAGGAGAGAGAGGAGCAGGATACTGAATTCAACCGTAGGGCAAATGATTAAATCAACTATGGCTGCATAATGAAATCCTAATAAAAACTCTGGACACCGAGACTTGGATGAGCCTCCCTGGTGACACACACGGATGGGCAAGAAGGTGAGGCACCCTGAGGATCAAGAAGCTTCATGTCACGCCCTTTGCATTCCTTCCTTTGGAGGCTGCTGGTCTGTATCCTTTATAATAATATCACGTTGTGAGCATAGTGCTTTCCTGAGTTCTGTGAGCCTTTCTAGTGAACTATAGAACTTGGGGTGATTGCAGGAATTGAGGATCCCCGAATTGGTAGCCAGAAGTGTGGGGGTGGCCTGGGAACTCCCAAAACACTTGGCTGAGGTCTAAAGAGAAGGCAGTCTTGTGCCCCCCACCTGTGAAGTGAGTGCAAACTCTTGGTAATTAGCACAGGACTGCATGGCAGTCCCCCATCCTCACAAGACAGTGGGAGAAGGGGCCCAGAGGCCACCCCATCCCCTCCCCAGGTCTCAGAGAGGCAGACACTTGCAGAGCCCGGCTCAGCCACGACCAAAACGAACCCCCTCATCTCAGAAAACGGCACCACCATCTAAAATAAGTCCCCATTGTGCCATCTGCAGAGACGTGGATGGACTCAGAGACTGTCATACAGAGTGAAGTCAGAAAGAGAAAAACAAACAGCATATATTCACGCATATATGTGGAATCTAGAAAAACGGTGCAGATGAATCTACCTGCAAAGCAGAAGTAGAGACACAGATATAGAGATAAAAACGTATGGACACCAAGGGGGGGAAGGGGGGCAATGAACTGGGAGATTGGGACTGACATATACACACTACTGATAACTGTATATAAAATAGATAACTAATGAGAACCTACTGTATAGCACAGGGAACTCTACTCAATGCTCTGTGGTGACCTAACTGGAAAGGAAATCCAAAAAAGAGGGGATGTATGTATATGTATAGCTGATTCACTTTGCTGTACAGCAGAAGCAGATACAACATTGTAAAGCAACTACACTCCAATAAAAAAATAAATAAAATAAAATAGGTCCCCAGACCTCCCCGCCTCTGTCCTCCTCTATGTTCACTGCGGCCCAATCCACGCGGCAGCCGTCTCACCCGGGTCGACATCACTTTGGTAACCTCTGTCCCTGGCGGGCACGTTCCTTGGCAGGTAGCGGGTGCTGGAAAAATACATTTTTGTTCTGGAAGCGCACACTTCTGCGAGCTCCTGAGGAACATCTGTCTCTCCCAACAATTCAGAAGCCGGGAAGTGGAGACCCTGTTCCCTGGCGTAACTTGGGCGTCAAGCACTGAGCCTGGCACCCAGCAGGTGCTCAATCAAGTGCCTGTTCAAGGGCACCAGGATACGCCACCCAAAAGACGGCACTTTGGCACACCAATTATTCCGAGCTGAAGGCATTTGTGTTCCTGAAATCCACTACCTGCCTAAAAGCAGAGCCTCAAGTGTCATTAATCCCCTCCCGGGAGCAACTCCCTCTTCTGGGAGACGTGGAGCAGAAACCACATCCAGACAGATGTCCAGACAATTCACCCATATACTTCCTCCCATCTATTCCCCAAAGGGGGTCCATGTATCTTCCCAAAGATACATCAGAAAACTAACGTCCTTTCTCCCGCGCCCCTCCCCAACTAAGTTAGGTCTATAGATCCCAAATTCTGACCCACGCTGGGTCAATCATCTCTGGGTGCTCCCGTGTGTCACACGCACAACTCACGTTTTAATACGTTTCTGTTGGTTTTGCGCTCGTCCACCTGCTTTGGTAATTGCTTTTCACTCACAGGGCCCCTGCCAGAGTAACCGAGACTCATTGAAAAGAGATATTTTCCCTCCCCTATGCTTTCAACGTTATCAACACTAGCAATTTATTTATTTATTTTTTGCATTTTATCATACAGTTAAACAGCTATAAAAAATAAGCACAATCAACTACTCAATAACAATAGTATGGAAAACTTATTCAGAACATCGCTCTTTGGTTTTGTTTCTGTTTTTTTCTTTGTTTGTTTTGAATTTGCTTGGATTTTATATTTTCTACTCTCACATTAAGATGCAAGGTTCAAATATCTGGATATTTGGGACCAAAACTTTCCTCAGCCTTGGGTATTCAATACTTTGCATTGGCCCATGTGTTCCATGACAGGCTAATCCATAATAGGTTAACATATTTTCATCAGCTTTGGTACTACAGCCAAGCTGCAGTGTGTTTAACACTAGCAATTTATTAATGATGAATTAACAAAACCCGAGGCTCTTACCAGAGCCAGAGGGCTCTGCACAGTCTGGCAGTGGTAATTCTTAGGCTTCATCTCCCTCTCTAGCTCCCTCTCCCCACAGCGGTCTGGCCTCTCTTCCTTGTTGTCCCCTGCCCACACAGCTGAAGCGCTAAGTGCTCACCTCTCGCCTATTCCTGCGGTTTGCCAAGCCCTTCATTCACGTCCACGTCCAAATACCACCACCTCCAACCCCACCCCTGACCTAGCCTTTTTACTCTCCACAGCCCTTAGCATTCTCCCACAACAGAAATGTATTTTATTATATGTCTCCCATGACCATAAGGTCCATAAAGAAAGGGGCTGTAAAAAAATTATTTTATTTTATATTTTAAGAATTATTTTTATTGGAGTATAGTTGATTTACAATGTTGTGTTAGTTTCGCGTGAATCAGGTGAATCAGCAAAGTGAATCAGTTATACACGTACATATATCCACTCTTTTTTAGATGTTTTTCCCATATAGGCCATTACAGAGTATTGAGTAGAGTTTCCTGTGCTACACGGTACGTTCTTATTATTTATCTGTTTTATGTAAAAAAAATTATTATGCCACTTGTTAAAACACAGTAAGGCAGACTTTATTCAGGACCATCGACATAGGTGCAGGGACCACTACACTGGTGGTGGTGGTGGGGGAGGTTGGGTTCAACTCTGAATACAAGGAATAGTGGGGATTTATAGCCAAGGAGCAGAGTGGGGTGAGTATCAGTGGATGGAAAGTTACTAAACCTCAGGGGAAGGGGAGATTCTGGCTAAACTGACCTTGTGGGATTTCTCCCCTCCCCAGCTTTATTGAGATGTAATTGACACATAGTTTAAGGTGTACAAGTGTTGATTGGATACATTGATATATTGCAATGTGATTCCCACCTTAGCATTAGCTAGCACCTCCATGCCATCACATAATGCTCGTTTCTTTTTTTTCTCCTACTTTTTTTAAAACATTTAATTTTATATTGGAGTATAGTTGATTAATGATGTTGCAAAAGTTTCAGATGTACAGCAAAGTGATTGAGTTATACGTGTACATGTATGTATTCTTTTTCAAATTATTTTCCCATTTAGATTGTTACATGATATCAGGAACTCTGCTCATTTCTTTTTGGTGGTGAGAGCGTTTAAGATCTAGTCTCTTTCAAGTATATAATACGATACTGTTAACTCTAGCCACGATGTTGTACATTAGACCCCCAGAACTTCGTCTTCTAACTGGAAGTTTGTGCCCTTAGACGGGCATCTCCCAGGTCTTGCTGAAGCCAGGGCAGGGTGATCAGCCGTCTCCCACGGGATGACAGGGTGGGGGTGGTGAGAAACCTGATCAGATATTGAGGGCCACCAGACACGCAGGGTGGGAGATTCTAGCTAAACGAATTGAAGCAAGATTCTTGCTCAAATTGAACAATGCAGAAATAGACGCAGAAGTGGGGAAGTTGAGACCTGGTTGAAAAGTCAGACGGTCAGAAGAGCCTGGCCAGAGTTTGGCCAAAGAGAGAGCCTTTGTCAGGGATCTGTCTGTTGGTTTCCCTCTCTACCCCAGGCAGTACTCACCACAACATAGCCACTTGGCAAACTTGTGGAGGATCAATCAATGACTAAAGCCCGTGAAGAATGAATGCCTCATCCAACACACCCTGTCTCCAGACGGGCAGGACCTCATCTCTGTTTATTGAACACTGTTGTTTTCCCCACCTGGGAACAGGGCCGGGTGCACAGCAGAGGCTCAGGCAACATTTGTTGGATTAGTGAGTAAACGAATGAATGAATTCATGCTGGGAAGAGATCTGCTTATGTTACCGATCCTTGTGGGAGATGTGTGATTTCTAGAACCACCTTTCTGCCCCTCTGCAAAGATTTCATCCCCAAATGCATTTCACCGTGCGCAAAGATCACGTGGGTGGGGTGGGGGATGCTACCTGAGCCCCCCCAGGCCTTGGCCTCTGCAGCTGGGCTGTTATGACATCCATGCCTCTGCCTGGTCCCCCCAACCCTACAGGGACTCCCCCCTGCTGGTGGGAACAAGGTGGGCTCAGACTGTTGCCATGGAAACGACTGCTGGAGCCAGGGAGGGAGGGAAGAAGGGTTGAGGAAGGTTGCTAAGAGAGCCCTGTGTAGTTAACACATTTGGAGCTCTCCATACATTTCCTTCCATTTTTTGGAGGGAAAAAGACTCCTGAGGCCACTGTGGCCTCCAGTCTGTTTTCCACAAAGTAGCCAAAGAGGTGTTTCACACCTATAACTCAGATGTAATCAATTGTTCCTAAAACCACTGTGTTACCTAGTGAGGGCCCTGCTGACCACCCCGCCCCACCCCGTCCTGATTCCCGAACCCACTTCCTTCCTTTACTACTGACCTTTGTCCTGCTCTCTGAAGAGAACAGAGTTCATCTGCTCTGGGCTTTTGCACTTGCTGTCCCTCGTTCCTGAAATGGTCCCCCCGAACATATTAATGCGGCTGGCTCTGTCCAGTCCCAATATGTCCTAAACTCTCTGGGCCACAGTTCACTCATTAGCAAATGAGAATAATAACAACACCCGTAAGGATGCTCTGAGGATTCCTACAGATACGCCTACAAAACCCACGAGAGAGATTCCTAGCTCAAGATCCTGCTACAAACAAACAAACAAATGTATGTGTCTTATCTGCCGTCTGACTTGTACCTACAGAATTCTTGTGATAAATAGAAATAAGGATGCTTCTGGGATGAGCATATAAGACCTTACAAATTTCTGTCCCCAAACAGAGGCAAATTCTCTCAGTTTGGATAACGTCTGGTAGAGATTCCTTAGGGTCATTTTTGGAGGCACAGTCATTAAGTCTGCATATGAAGGGCCTACTATGTGCTGGGCCCTGATTTTAAGCCCCTGGGATCTCCCTGCCCCACCCCCCTCCAGCCTTTCCCATCCCCCACTCCAGCTGCAGTTTCCATGGCAACACGGTGGTCTCCCAGGGAGGATGGGGCAGAGGGACAGACCAGCCTGGCTGGGGAGAGCGAGGTCCCCCACCCACCCCCTGTGCAGTCTGGGCATCGGGGGTTCATATGGTATTTTGTGCACGTAATGCGACACAGGCCGAGTCTCTCTGCAGCAGGGAACATGGGGCCTCTGCAGATGTGGATAGAATCGCCAGTCTCCTCTGAACACCAGCATTCCTCCTTGAATTCCATCAGAAACATTGACGGGGCCCCTCCTGTGTGCCAGAATAAAATAGGATGCAGGAAGGGCCTGGTCTGTGCCCTGACCAGAGTCCAGGGACTATCAGGGGAGACACCTTCACCCCCAAATACATTTATGTCCAGAGTATGGAATATTATTCAGCACTTAAAAAAAAAAAAAAAAAGAACCATCAAACCACGAAATGACATGGAGGAAGCTTAAACGCACATGACTCCGTGATAGAAGTCAATCTGAAAAAGCTCCATGCTGTGTGATTCCAACTACGTGACATGGAAAAGGCAAAACTATGGAGGCAGGAAACAGATCAGTGGTCACCAGGGGTGGGGAAGAGGGTAGGATGAATGGAGCAGGGCACAGAGGAGTTTTAGGGCAGTGAAAATACTCTGCATGATGCCACATGATGGATACATGTCATTATACATTTGTTCCCAACCCACAGATTGTACAACACCAAGAGTGAGCCCACAGCTGCACAGACACTGGTACTTAAACCGCAACCACGGTCAGGAGGTGGGCACCTTCGGATCTCTGAACGAGGCTTGTGGTTGCAATGAGAACCACCCTCTTCCCTGGTTGGAGGCTGTGTCTCTGGTGGGGCTCCCAGCTGGGCCTTGGGTGCAGGACCAGGGCTCACTCCAGGGGGACTGCTGCCTTGGGGAGGGGGCTCAGAGGTCCTGGGGCCAAGGTCAGACTCCACATCTGCTTCCCCTCAGGCAGCAGGAGACACATCAGGAAGGCCCCTCCCTCTGTCTCTTCTTGACCATTTCCACCCCTGCCTTCCGTCTCTCTGAGTCCACCGCTGGCCCTGCCCTCTGCCACCCCCTAGCCCAGCCGCCACCTCCTCCTAATGGTCTACTCCTTCCCTTCCCTCAATGGCTCCTTTCCCCTTGAAAGTGAATACAACATGTTAAATAGCATCTTCCCCCGTGTACGTGATAATTCCCACAATTAAATGCTCTCCCCTCGCACGGCCCACATGGGGTCTCGGCCACCTGGCCTGGGCTGACCCCTCCAGCCAGGACCGGCTGCGTAACTTGCAGGGTCCAGTGCAGAAGGAAAATGCAGGCCTCTGGTTCAAAAGAGCAGGAAAAGGCTCTTTCCTTTCTTCCCTCAACCTGTCAATGGTGCTTTTTGTTTGCCATTCAGTGTCATGCTCCCTCGGCCACACGGGGTTGCTGGGGGGCGAGCGCAGACCCTCACGGGGGCTGGGGCCCGCCTGACCCTAACCCTCCCCAGGCTTGTGCCCTGAACCCCCCTCCTGGGGGGGGCAGAGGGCAACAAGGGTTCCTGGAGGGGAGGGTTTCTGAACTGCCCAGAACCTGCCCCAGGGATGCAGGACTAAGTGGAGGGCAGGACTCCCAGCCCCTGACACAGATCCCTGTCCTGTGGGACTTCACTTCCAAAACTCAACTTCAAAGATCAAATTAACAATTTCCTCAAGAGAAAAAGAAGAGGAATTCTCGGTGGTCCAGTGGTTAGGACTCTGTGCTCTCACTGCTGTGGGCCTGGGTTCAATCCCTGGTCAGGGAACTAAGACCTCACAAGCCATGTGGCCAAAAACACACAAACAGAAACAAAACAAACAAACAAAAAGGAAGTTCATGATGGTGACCTCAGAGCATTAAACCCCAGCACAGGGACCCCTGATGTGGGCCTGGTTGCAGGGTCTTCAGCCCCCTGTCCTCCCCTCCCTCCCTCAGTCTGGCCTCTCTGTGATCTTACAAAGAGGAAGCTGGCTCTGCTTCACACTGGCTGTTCCCTGTGCCTGGAGCAGCCCCGCCCAGGTCCTCTCTGACTGTTTCCCCGGCTCCTGAAGAGCTCAGCTGCCTGTGCCCCACCCCCTGGGCCTGGGGTCCCTCCTCAGTCAGCCGTGGGGCCGGGGCAGAAGAGCCCTTTGTCACCGCGGCCCTGTGGTGGGGCCGCTCCGGCGCGGTCCCTGCTGCTTCCCGGGGGCTAATGCTGGACCCTATTTCAGCTGCTTGTACAGAATTCGTGAGGGAAAGGACTAAACGCATGCCACCATTCCTAGATCCAAAGACTTGGGATATTAATTCTTGCCAGAAACGGAGCCAAAAAAGAATAGATTCCAGGATGATGGATGGAATCCCTGGGATTTCTGGGGGCACAGACATTGGCCTTGCCGACCTGCCTTGAGGGCCTACTGTGTACCAGGCTGGGATTTGGATTCTGTGCACACACACTCCCTGCGGAGGCAGAGACATTCAGGGCCCCTTCTACAGTCCCGCATCCTCCCTCCACACTGTGGCTATGGTTTCCATGGCAACTGCCTGAGCCCACCTGCGTCACCACAGACGTGGGGGCTCCTGCTCTGGGAGTGGAGCAGAGGGGTGCGCATCACACTCGCACCACCTGGGAGGGCTAGGCTCACTGCGCAGCCTCCACGTCAGCAGCACGTCTGCACATTTTGCGCGGGTTGAAATGCGTCAGTGGTACCATCTTCGCAGAAAGAGAAAAAAAGAAGGAAAAAAAAAGCGTCTGCCGGAGCCTCCACCGACTCCGAGTGAAGTTTTGAATCTGTTCTGAGCAGCTGTGACACAGCAGTTTATGTTTTCACCATTCATTTATTTAGTACATATTCGTATTGCATGTGAACTGAGAAATTAGATATACACACCTATGTGTATTCATGGAGCTACTGCCTGTTTTACATGCTTTATTCTAGATCTGGAAAGTGAAACGGTGAGACATAAGTCCCAGTTTCTGACTGCTGGTAGACCATTCATTCCTTCCTTCACCCCCCAAATTATGTGTTTACTATGCAAGTATTTATTGAGGTCCCACTATGGGTCAGCGCTGAGTTAAACCTGGTGCATGAAGTAGAAACCAAGACAGATTTCCCCCCACCCGCCACCGTTAAGAATCTTTCATGTATGTGAGAATAACAGTCAATAAATGTAACTTAAATACCAGATGATGGTAAGTTCTATAAAGGGTAAACAGGGTGAGGAGATGGAGAGTGAAGGAAGGGGATCTTTTAGCTGATCAAGGAGGTCTTCCTGGAGGTGGAGGTATCTAAGCAGACTTGAATGAAGGGAGGGCACAAACCTTCGGATCGTTAGAGAAACAACCATTCTGGGCAGAGAGAATGGCACCTGGAAACATTGGAAGATGGGGCATGTTTCTCATGCTTGATGAACAGCAGGGAAGCCAGGGTGTGTGATGGGAGTGAGTGAGGAAGAAAGCGGATGGGGGTGGATTCAGATGGGGAGCTGGGAGGAGTCATGCAGTGCCTTCTGGCTTACATTTAGTGAATAAACACGTAGCTAAATTTATCATTAAGGTGTTCACATTTTTGTTTCTTAGAGATGTATTTCCTCTGTTGGATGGATGGATGATTGATGGTTGGATGGATGGATGAATGATGGTTAGATGGATGGATGGATGGATGATGGATGGATGGATGGATGATGGATGGATGGATGGATGATGGTTAGATGGATGGATGGATGATGGATTGGTGGATGGATGGGTGATGGTTGGATGGATGGATGGATATTTAAATGAACAAATGGTTGGAGAGATCGATGGATGGATTAATCGTTGGATGGATGGATGATGGCTAGTATAATGCATAAATGAATGGTTGGATAGATTGAAGGATGGATTAATGGGTGGGTGAGTGTAAGGACTAATGAGTGGATGGATGATGGATGGATAATGGATGGATGGATGGATGGATGGGTAGACGGATGGATGGATATTTCGATGAATGAACGTTTGGTTGGGTGGGTGCTACAAGTAAAATAGACAATTTTTTCCTTATCCAAGAGTCAATTCTGATTTCTAGAAGTCTCCCTTGCTCTCTGTCTACACCACTCATCTGTGAAGATCATGACTTTGGGGTATATATACATAAAAATATATATTTGGAAGTAAAGCAGTGGTGAATGAATAAGGGTAATTGAAAGGTGGCCTCCCCTTTGTGTGCAAACACCTGTGGGAGTGGGTAATATTTTCATCATAATGTCCCATCTTTCTGATCAGTCGGTTGAGGTTTGAATGCCCCTCTCTTGCCCCACTCTCCTTGGGTGATGCAGATGAAATTCCCACTCATAGTGTTATCTACATAGATGGCGCCCCCTGGAGTTGTGCAGTGTACAACCCTGTGATCTCCAGTGACTCTGTGCATTTGGCAGGATCTCCAAATCTGCATCCCCAGCCCAGACCTCCCTCAGGAGCTTCAGAAACAGATATCCACCCAGCAACTGGACGTTCCCCTCAGGATGACATTCAGGACAAACGGTGCAAGTTCAGGACTGATCTAAACATCAACAAACCCAGCCCACCAGCAACAGGTCAAGAATTCCCACGATAGAGCTCCACCCAGGCCTCTTCTCTGCGTATCTTTCGAGTCCTCCCAGATTTCCCAATTTCCAGAGCCACCACCCTATTCTAAGCCACCTCCTCTCTTGCCAATGGACCAATGGTGTCCAAAATGGAGCACCGTGAGAAAAGGTTTAAGACGTTTTATTTCTACTTTTTTTTTACTTTCACCTTTTGAAATGATATATTTCTTTTGAGAGCTTTATTATCTATACACTGCCTTGCTGCAATAGCATATAATCTGTCAATAGCTAGCTAAGCCTCCTTGGTGGCTCTGTGTGGCAAATCCTACTACTGAAACAAGTGAGGGAAATTGAGTCAGAGGGTGGTCAGCTCACTTTGAAAATCCTAGGTTGGTGCCTTAGTTGCCTCAGCTCTCAAATGGGCACCAGAGCATAGGCAGCCCTTAGAAATCTACCAAGCAAGGACATAACCCCCGGGGCGAAGAGCCCAGATGACAAACTCTGGCTGCCTGGGTTCGAATCCTGGCTTTGTCACTTGCTAGTTGTGTGAACCTTCAGAACGTATGGCCTGCCCCAAGCTGCCATCTCCTTGTATGTAATAGTGGGATAATATTAGAACATATCTCAAACGAGCCTTTCTGAAGCAAGAATTCAGAGGACTGAATGGCATAGCGTAAGTGCTATTATGTTGGTTATTAAACCAAGCATAAGTTCTGTGATTATTGAGTGGTTTCAACATTGGGAACTGTGGGAACACTGCCAGGCCTGCAATAAAGTTTCCCTCAAAAGTCACCAAAAGGGACTTCCCTGGTGGTCCTGTGGTTAAGAATCCATCTTCCACTGCAGGGGACGAGGGTGCGATCCCCGGTCGGGGAACTAAGATCCCACATGCCGTGGAGCCACTAAGCCCGCGCCCCACAGCTACTGAGCCCATGTGCCGCAGCGAAGACCCAACTCGACCATAAATAAATAAATAAATAAATAAATAAATAAGTGACCCAAAGTACTGCTATGACAAATGGCAGAGCTGGAAACCCATCCCAGTCAAGTTGGTTATTGTGGTTAAAATCGGGGACCTGGGGAGGACAGCCATTGGGGAAAACAGTACGGTCATACCTCAAAAAATTAAAAAATAGGGCTTCCCTGGTGGCGCAGTCGTTGGGAGTCCGCCTGCCGATGCAGGGGACGCGGGTTCGTGCCCTGGTCTGGGAGGATCCCACGTGCCACGGAGCGGCTAGGCCCGTGAGCCATGGCCGTTGAGCCTGCTCGTCCGGAGCCTGTGCTCCGCAGCGGGAGAGGCCACAACAGTGAGAGGCCCACATACCACAAAAAACAAAACAAACAAACAAACAAAAAAAATTAAAAAATAGAATTACCATTTGATCCAGCAATTCCATTTCTGAATATATACCCAAGAGAATTAAAAGGAGGGTCTCAGAATGATACCTGTACACCCATGTTCATAGCAGCCTTGATCACAATAGCTAAAAGGTGGAAGCAACCCAAGTTGTCTACTGATGAATGAGTGGGTAAACAAAGTGTGGTGTATGCATACAATGGAATATGACTCAGCCTTAAAAGGGAAGGAAACTGTGACACGTGGTACCACATGGATGAACCTTGAGGACGTTATGCTAAGTGAGATAAATCTGTCACAAAAGACTAATGACTACTCTATGATGCCACTTCCATGAGGTACCTAAGACATCAAATTCATAGAAACAGAAAGTAAGATGGTGATTGCTGGGGCGGGGAATGGGGAGTTATTGTTTAAGGGGTACAGAATTTCAGTTTTACAAGATGAAAAGCGTTCTGGACATGGATAACGGTGATGGTTGCACAACACTGTGAATGTATTTATCACTACTGTACTGTACACTTAAAAATGTCCTTAGGAGGGCGAAGTGTGTGTTATGTGTATTTTACACACTGGGGAAGACTGAGGGGGCTGGCAGATTGGGAGGTGGAATCGTCCAGCGTTGGTGTTTTGCCTAAAGAGTAGGAAAGAGAAGGGGCAGAGTATTTCCAAGGGAGACCATAACTCTAGACGGCTAAGGACAAAGGAAAAGGGGTGATGGACCCTGCGAGAGACTTGGGGTCAGCAGAAATGTAGATGAGGTCGTTGGACTGAACCGACAATATTACTGCAGAGCCTGGAAAATTCCACTCTGCGGCTCTCTCTTCACCTTCCCCAGCCCCTCGCCTCCCTGACTCTGGCCGCAGTTTCCACAGCAACAGCCCGAGCTCCCGCATCCTGCATCCTTCGGGGGGAAAGTGGGTGCCCTTGTGAGGGGAACCAAGTGAGGAGAGGGATGAGGCCGGCGGGGGAGGGCCTGGTCTGTCCGACAGGGTCTTGGCATCCTGGGTGCACGTGTGCTTTATGCACACGATGAAATGTGTCACCATCCGCAGTGGCTCTGCAGAGGGGAAGACTGGCGTCCGGAGGTTCTACGGACGTGGCTAGAAATCCTGAGTATCTTCTCTGCAGTGCACCAGCACTTCATGTTTTCAGAATATTGATTGGTCAGAAATACTGATTGAGCTGCCATTGTGTACTGGGCTGTGCACTAGGGGCATGGAGAATAAAATGGTGACTGAAAAAGTGTCTCCTCTCTGCCTACCAGGAGTGGAGAGACCGTTAGCAGAGAGCTTTCCACACCCTCATTTATTTCATCACCCATCCTTTCCTTCAGACAATATTTACTGAGAGCAGAACTTGAACTAAGCCTGGTGGAGACAGCAAAGAACCAACAGACATATCTCTGCTCTTGTGATCTTGCGAGAGCCAGCTCCAGCATACCTCTGACATACCACAGAATACTGTTCTGCGTCTCGTCTAAACTCTGCTGATAAGCCCAGTACGGGAAGGAGTTAGACCCAGTCCGCAGCACACTGAGTCTCAGGTCTTAGAGAGCTCTTTGGTCACAAAGAACCTCAGTCTGCACAGAGCAGAATTCACCGCCCCTCTGATCTGGGCCTCCTGAGAGGCTCTGGCCCCCTGATCTGGGCCAGGTGGCAGCAGCTGGCTGGGAGGAAGAGGGGTCTTTGTGCCTTGGAATGTCTGGCCTGAATCCCTCTCTCTGCAGAAGGGGCTGGGCAAGTGGGGGAAGGGTCAGGGATGGGACAGAGGGGAGGGAAGGATGGTCTCCAGATTTGTGCAGCTCTTCTTTATTATTTTTTTAACTTTTTATTTTATCTTGGAGCATAGTTGATTAACAATGTTGTGATAGTTTCAGGGGAAAAGCAAAGTGATTCAGTTATATATATACATGTATCTATTATTTTTCTAATTCTTTTCCCATTTAGGTTGTTACAGAGTATTGAGGAGAGTTCCCTGTGCTATGCAGTAGGTCCTTGTTGGTTATCCATTTTAAATATAGCAGCATGTACATGTCAATCTCAAACTCCCTAACTAGGAAGCTCTTCTTTTTTTTTTTTTTAAGCTCTTCTGAAAGCACGTGTGAATGCTGGTGTAAACGGGACTTTCTAAGGACTTTCTGACATGACACAGTAATACATATGTGTCGTCACAACTTTAAGCATTTTCCTGCACATAAATTCATTGCCTATTTCCGACAACCGGGTAACATGGGACAGTTGGCATCCTCGTCTGCATCTGAGGTGGAAACAAGCTCAGAGAGGTGAGGTCGTGTGGGAGGAGGTGGCAGGTGAGTGATGCTGCAGGAGACCTGCCTGCTTTTGTCACTTGTGTTCTTTTTTTTCTTTCTTTTGACATGTAAAGAGCAACACTTATTTAATGTACACAACTCAGTGTTTGGGGTTAAGTATACGGCCATGAAAGCAGCACCACCATCAAGATCATAAACACATCCATCACCTCCCCAATGTTCCTCCTGCCCCTTTATTATCTTTATTATTTGTGTGCGTGTGTGTGAAGAGCACCTCGCTGGAGAGCTGCCCTCTGGGTAGGTGTTAAGTACAACATGCAGTGCTGTGGCCACAGGCAGCGACACCCGATGGCAGATCTCCTGGGTTCTTAACTCATCTGTCCACCACTCCCTGCTTACAATTTCCAGAAGCTTCCCCTGCAGCTACACAGGACACACCCATGGCTGTTGTGGGAACGGATGGAACACATGCACTCAGTCTTAAACAGCTGCCTGGCACCTAGTCAATGCTGAAACTGCTTAGTTCTGAGATTTTCAAGTCCTGGTTTTGCCAAGAAATTCCCACGGACAGAGAGGACGTGAGAAGACGGTTCTCCCTGCATCTGCGCTCAGCTAATCCCCGAGTCCTCTGTTTCACTGGTTCCCTCGGGATGGGAAATGCCTGGAGAGACGCGCATTTCTTCTTTCCACAAGCCTTTCTCAAGTACCTCGTGTGTGCCGGGCGGGCTGACGGTTGGAACACTTAGATTCTGGAAAATTCCAATCTCAGTCTCCCTCTGTTCCCTCCTCATCCTGCTGTGGTTTCCATGGCGACAGCCTGAGCTGCCTCCGTGGTCCTCGAGAAGTGGGAGCTCGTGTGGGGATGGAAGGGGAGGACTGAGAGGCCGACTCAAGCCTGCTGGCCCTCCAAGTGGTGCGGGGGGGGACACGCGCCCCGCAGGGAACACTGAAACACATACTTGAACCAAGACCTGCAGAAGGGCCTCACTGAGCCTGGGCAGGTGTCTGCAAATGGTTAGAAATAACACTTCGGTCCAGCGCCAGTGATACCAGCACTGTCTGTTCTCACCACTCACCCACTCACTCCACACGCCCCTTGAGGCCCTACTTGTTGTGCCAGGAACAGTTGGAGGTACCAACAACACCCTGATTATGGAAGGCAAGTCAGCTCCCCTTCTCCCATCTGTATGTTGAGATTCTAACCCCCAGTACATCCGAATGGAGCTGTACTAGGAGCCAGTCTTTTTTTTTTTTTTTTTTTTGCGGTACCCGGGCCTCTCACTGTTGTGGCCTCTCCCATTGCAGAGCACAGGCTCCGGACGCGCAGGCCCAGCGGCCATGGCTCACGGGTCCAGCTGCTCTGCGGCATGTGGGATCTTCCCGGACCGGGGTATGAACCCGTGTCCCCTGCATCGGCAGGCGGACTCTCAACCACTGCGCCACCAGGGAAGCCCTGGAGCCAGGTTTCTAAAGAGGTGATTCATTTAAAACAAGGTCCTATGGGTGGGCCCTAATCCAATGGGTGTGTATCCTTATAAGAATAAGAGGAGATTAGGACACAGACACGCACAGAGGGAAGACCAGATGAACAAGCCAAGCAGAGAGGCCTCAGGAGAAACCAAGACCTTGATCTCGGACATCCAGCCTCCAGAGCCATGAGAGAATAGATTTCTGTTGCTTAAGCTACACCATCTGTGGTGACTTGTTATGGAAGCCCTAAAAAATTAGTACAGCGCCTGCATCTGTGTTATGGGAGAGACCTTTATTAAAAAAAATTTTTTTTAAACTCATGTATCCAATAAATATCCAGAGTGCCTCTGTTCCAGCCAATCTCTCATAGTAAGACTCCTCTCTTACACTTGGCTGTCCATGTGCAGTGGCCGTCTTCTTGTTGTCCTTTAGACGTGCAAAGCCCCTTCCTACCTCTGGGCCTTTGCTCTCCCCGTTTCTTGCTATACTCGTTCTCTCTGGAGCTTCCCGTGGCTGGATTCTTCCTGACATTAGAGTCTAATCAACAGCACATCAGCTTGGGACTTCCCTGGCGGTCTAGTTGTTAAGACTTCCAGTGCAGGGGGCATGGGTTCCATCCCTGATTGGGGAACTAAGATCCCACATGCTGCGTGGTGCGGCCCACAAAAAAGACAAACACCACATCAGCTTGCTTTTTGTTCTCTGTGGCATGGGCTCGTATTAGAAATCCCTCTTTTTTGTATTTGCTCCTATGTGGATGGACTTCTGGTCTGCTGGAGTATAAACCCCATGAAAGCAGGGCATTTTTCCTGTCTTGGTCACCACTGTCCTCCCAGTGCCTGGCTCCATAAATATCAGTTGCATGAATGAATGAATGAGTGAATGGATGAGTGAAGTGTGAGCATCCCAGAGCACTCCCTGAGTCCCTGGCTGTTACAGGCAGGGTCTCTCTGAATTCCTCTAGGCTCACTGTAGGGGGAATTCGAGGGTATCTCTTGAATAAGGGAAGACTCAGACCAGCCCCCTCTCTCACTCCTCCCATCCAATGTGCGCTCACCTGACAGGTGAAGGATAGGTGTGGGCCCAGGTCCACTCCCTGATGTTTAGTCCCCCGGAGGATTCCTCCCCACTTTCTCAGGCCTGTTAGCTGCAGGGGACCTTCATTGGGGAGGGGGCAGGGTGGTTTCTGCTCATTGTTCCAAGTTTCAGCAGAGGGTGATGGGGCTGTATCTCGGCTGAATCTCCCCCATACAGGAGAGCCTGAGGTCTGCAGTTGGACAGTAGGATGCCCAGGAACTTTGCAGAGGCAGGAGGAGGATGGGTAGAGGGAGTGCTGGGGCTTGGGCTGAGGCTTCTGGCCTGTGTAAGAAGCATATTCTGACGTTTATAAAGTGAATGTGTAGCATTTTCAGTCTGAAAAGAAAATAATGCACCTCATTTTTTTAAAAGAAAAAAAAATTTTTTTGAATCTTGAAGAATTGCTTATAAAGACACATCTTGGGGGCACACCGACCTCCAGACCTGTTCAACATAGCCGTTCCTGTTCATCTTTACACTTTCAACTAAAAACCAGCCAGCGTAGTAATTTCCCCTAAGTGTTTCCAGCTGTGAGATGTCAGTTTCTAGTTTGGTTTCCAGATGCACTATTAGAGTTAATAAACTTTAAACTTGACAGTGTAAAACCTTGAAATACTGCATTGCATTTATGAAGAAAAAAACTAAGTCCATCTTTCCCTCTGCAGCTTTTCTGACGTTTTCTGAAATGGACACACATCTCTCATTATTCTGAGGCTAAAATTCTTGTTCAGATTGCTTGGGGCCTGAAAAAGAGCCCTGCTGGCTTTGCTTAGGGTATTTCCTATGTGGGGTAACACAGAACATCAGTCTCTGTGAAATCATTCATATTTTGTGTTTATCCAAGTACAGAGATAGTTTCTTGTATGAAGGTGTAAGATAACCAGTGACAGAATGCAGTAAGGTTTGCACTATAACTTAAAATTATAAAAGTAAAAATATAATACAAGTTTTCAGATTTTTTCCCCTAAATTACTCAGATTTGATTCATAGCATATATTCTTAGGGTTTTTTTGTTTGTTTTACTGGGTTCATTACAAGGTGTATTAATTGCCAGTGGTGGGGAAATGTAAAGAAATTTCTTTATACTTAAAAGCCCTCGGTTTTCAGAAAATATTTATAAATGAACTTATTACAGAATTATCTAAATCATAGATTACTAGTTAGGCCAACCTTTTGAAAAATGATATATATTTTTACTGTTATTACTCCATAAAAGAAAATTGTCTGATATATTTACATCTCTTGCAGTAAAGCTTTCATCCTTAAATAGCTGTATGTCTATACTCTGAAGACATTTAAAATACGTTTTTATGTCTGCAGCAGAGATTGCAGAAGTGAATTCACTTGGTTTTGTTTGTTTGTTTTGAGGCCATGGATTTTAAGAGGTAAATTATTTTGGGCACCATCATAAAAGAAAACTACCACTTGCTACATTATGGCAAAGATGTTAACATCTGAAAAAGAGATACGTTTTAGAATAAATGAAAGAACATCATTGTGATTCTGGGCACTGATCTTTTGATGAAATTTTTTTTGTTGTTTTTTTGACAAAATTCTTGTGTAAGTTTTGATACTGTAAAGTTCTGCATTGTGTATGTGTTCATTGTAACAATGTAATCAATTATGCAGTCTCAAAAAGTATTTGTTGTTTATCTGACATTCAAATTTAACTAGCATCCTGTAGTTTTATTTGCTAAATCTGGCAACCTTAAATATTGGTAACAGCAACAATAATGATAATAATGACCACAAATGTTTGTTAAATGCTTACTGAGTGCCCGGCCACCTAACGATCTGGGACATGTTTATGCTATAATTAAGTTTAAAAAAGAGAGAGAGAGAGAGAGAGAGAGAGAGAGAGAAGGCAAACAGTATAAAAACATTATGACCCCAGCTTTTCAGAGGCAAAATTTATTCCTTCATTCATCTACTCATTCAGCCATTATCTATTGGTGCTCTAGTAAGCATCAGGTGGTAGAGTGAGTTTTGACCACATAGCACCCAAAATCACACAGCAATGCCATAGACAAGAAAAAAAGAAGAAAATGTTCAGAAAAGAAAAAAAAAGGAGGAGGAGGAGGAGGAGAAGGAGGTCTCATTTATTCTAAGGTATATTTTTCAGATTTTAAAATTTTTGCCATAATTTAGTAGACAGCATTTTTCTTTTATAATGGTGCCCATGATAATTTGCACCTTAAAATCCATAGCCTCAAAAAAATAAAAACAACAGTTGAATGAGCTCTTTAATATAAACATTTGATTAATTCAAATAGATATCTTACTGTTAGGACGACAAAAGCCAGAGCATTTTAGACTGGATTTTTTTCAAGGTAAAAGGGGGCAAAAATAAAGACTACACAGAAAGACCTGATCAGGGTGACTAGAGGGAGGCCTCTCAGAGAAAGAAAGCTCGAGAAACACTGGTGAAAAATGGAATCCCAGGAAACAATTTGCAAAACAGATGGCTAGTATTTAAATAGCCTATGGTTTGCAAATGGTTGGGTCTCCAGGACACTGACCACCTTGTGCTGTGTCCATGGCAACCCTTCTCTTCCTCAGTTACAAGGTAATAAGTATGGAATTTGGAATTCGGCTTGGCTTTAGGGGGGCGGTGTGGGGATTGTAGGAAAGAGCCATGGGCTGAGGGTCTGCAGAGCTGAGTTTGGGCTCTCATCACAAAATGCCATGGGCTGGGTGACATTTATTTCTCACAGTTCTGGAGGCTGGGAAGTCCTGGGTCAGGTACCAGCCTGGTTGGGTTTTGGGAAAACTCTATTTTACTCCCCTCTCCCAGTGTCCTCACCTGATGGAGAGAGAAATCATCTCTCCAGTGTCTCTTCTTAGAAGGGCACTAATCCCATCACGAGGGCTCCACCCACATGACCTCATCACCTGCACAAAGCCCACCTCCAAACACCATCCCGCTGGGAATTAGGGCTTCAACATGTGGATTTGGGGGAACACAAGCATTCAGTCCACAGCAAGCCCTTAGCCTGCTTGATAAATGTTAACACTTGACTGATGGTTTTGAGTTTCACTAAGATGGAAACTGAACCAAGAAAAGACTCAATAAATGCAGATCTCACTGATTCCAACTTTCAGTTTACTGCAAAGGGGCTTAAATGGGCAGTGGGAATGTGGGGAACTCCCTACCATATGCTTTGTGGCTCAGCCATTCATTATTTCAACAAATATTTAAGGAAGGCACACTGTGTGCCACGTCAGGGTTCACAACGGACTCCAAAGACTGGAATATTCCGGTTCGCTGGGCTCCCCGGGGCCCCTTCCTCAGCCCCTCCCCTTCTCCTCGTGGCTGCAGTTTCCATGGTGATGGTCTGAGCCTCTCTCTGTTGCTAAGGGCAGATCAGCAATCTTGGGAGGGAGCGGGTCACACTGGTGGACGAATCTCATTGAGAGATGGCGGTGGGCATCAGGGGAGCGGGGCGGGGGATTCAGAACAGGCTGCTGCAACCACCTTTAGGTGCTTTTGAATGGGGGTCTGCGGAAGAACAAAAACGCTCATGTGAGGGGGTCTGCAGCAGAACAAAAACGCGCATGTGAGAGTTTCTGCAGAGTCGGTGAGAACGCATGAGTCTCCCGCAGTCCTCCAACCGTAACAGCGTTATCCGCCCTCAGAATTCATCAGGTGGTTCAATAGATAGCCATCGAGCTCTTTTGCATGCCAAGCCCTTGTCTTTGGGCAGAGAATAAATGTCAGACCAACAGGCTGCTACCCTGTGCTCTGCCCCAGCAGGAGAAATGTTCATTCATCCCCAACATCAGGTCCTTTATTGAGCAAGAATGATGTGCATCTTCCAGGAGACAGGTAGCATCCTAGACTTTGGGGAAATGGCAGGGAGGAAGAGGGGCCAAACCTCTGCATTGTGAGGGCTGCACTGGTGCAAGGGAGACGCACAATGAACAGAAGTATTAATATAACATCAAAGGTTGACAAGAGCTACCATATGACCCAGCAATCCCACTCCTGGGCATATACCCGGAGAAAACCATAATTCGAAAAGATACATGCACCCTGGTGTTCATTGCAGCACTATTTACAATAGGCAGGATGTGGAAGCAACCTAAGTGTCCATCGACAGATGAATGGGTAAAGAAGATGTGGTACATACGTACAAAGGAATATTACTCAGCCATAAAAAAGAACAAAATAATGCCATTTGCAGCAACATGGGTGGACCTAGAGATTGTCATACTGAGTGAAGTAAGTCAGACAAAGAAAGACAAATATCATATGATATTGCTTATATGTGGAATCTAAAAAAAAGGGTACAAATGAACTTATTTACATAATAGAAGTAGAGTCATGGATGTAGAAAACAAACTTATGGTTACCAGGGGGTGGGGGGAGAGGGATAAATTGAGAGATTGGGATTGACATATATGCACTATTATATATGAAATAGATAACTAATAAGAACCTACTGTATAGCACAGGGAACTCTGCTCCATATTCTGTAATGACCTATATGGGAAAGAATCTAAAAAAGAGTGGATATACGTATATGTGTAACTGAGTCACTTTGCTGTACACCTGAAACTAACACAACTTTGTAAATCAACTATACTCCCATAAAAATTAAAAAAAAAAAAAAGGGCTGACGAGATCTCTGAAGGGAAGAGCTGTTTTAGATGCATGCTAAGGAAGTGGTAACATCTGAGCAGAAAGCTGAATAAGGTCAAGGAAACATGGGACTCTTTAAAAGTAGAGAGATCTAGGCAGAGGGAATGGTAAGTGCAAAGGTCCTGTGGCAGGAACATGCAAGGCATGTGCAAGGAACTCCATGGCAGCCAGTGAGGGACACAGAGTGTTAGGAGGCGAGGTCCATATGGCAGGCAGCTTATGCAAATCCTCATGAAACACTGGGCTTTCTTTTTTTTTTTTTTCTTTTTGGGCTTTCTTAATCAATGATGACTATTGATTCTAACTGGGTTACTACTAGGAGTCAGGCCCTGAGCTAGGTGCACCAAAACAGACAAGCTCCCTGCTTTCACAGAGCTCATGGTTATTAGGAGATTATGGATATCAATCAGATCATCAAAAGATAAACGTCTTTCTTTTTTTAAATTAATTTTTATTGGAGTATAGTTGCTTTACAATATTGTGTTAGTTGCTGCTGTACAGCAAAGTGAGTCAGCCAGACGTATACATATATCCACTCTTTTTTGGATTTCCTTCCCATTTAGGTCACCATAGAGTATTGAGTAGAATTCCCTGTGCTATACAGTAGGTTCTCATTAGTTATCTATTTTATACATAGTATCAATAGTGTATATATGTCAATCCCAATCTCCCAATTCATCCCACCACCACCCCCCTTCCCCCCCTTGGTGCCCATACGTTTGTTCTCTACTTCTATGTCTCTCTTTCTGCTTTGCAAATAAGTTAATCTGCACCATTTTTCTAGATTCCACGTATATGCATTAATATACGATATTTGTTTTTCTCTTCCTGACTCACTTCACTCTGTATGACAGACTCTAGGTTCATCCACATCTCTACAAATGACACAATTTCGTTCCTTGATAAATGCTTTTCAGGAACATCAAATAAGCATTCAGTACCTTCTCCCTGCTTGTGGTCTCCATCCGGGGTGGGCATCCCCAGATAAATAAGCCAGTCATGGATGTTACGTGATGGGGGTGGAAGCAGACACAGTGAACATACTTTGTGGGGGGACGGTGTTGCCATCTCCTGAGCTGAAGGAGGCTCCATGGCTTCAGAGCAATGAGTGGACAGAAATGGACAATTACTGTATCTAAAATCAGCTGGGTCCTTACGATGTACCGAGTACTGTTGTAAATTCTTTACAAGAAATTCAACAAGCCTATAGGGTGGATAACATTATTATCCCTCATTTGGACATGCAGAAACTGAGGCACAGAGAGGCTGAGCAGTCTGTCCAACATTATGCCACTAGAAGGGGCAGGGTTTTGTTTTGTTTTGTTTCTTGTAGTTTGATTGAAGTATAGCTGATTTACAATGTTGTGTTAATTTCTGCTGTACAGCAAAGTGACTCATTTATACATATATATGTTCTTTTCCATTATGGTTTATCCCAGGATACTGAATATAGTTCCCTGTGCTCTACAGTAGGCCCTTGCTGTTTATCCATCCTATAGGTAATAGTTAGAATCTGCTAACCCCAAACTCCCAATCCTTCCCTCCTCCAACCCCCTTCCCCCTTGGCAGCCACAATTCTGTTCTCTTTGTCTGTGAGTCTGTTTCTGTTTCATAGATAGGGTCTTTGGGTCGTATTTTAGATTCCACATGTAAGTGATATCATATGGTATTTGTTTTTCTCTTTCCGACTTTCCTCACTTAGTATGACAAACTCTAGGTTCATCCAACTTGTTGCAAATGGCATTATTTCCTTCTTTTTATGGCTGAGTACTATTCCACTGTGTGTATATGTGTATATTGTGTGTGTAGTGTATATATATATATATATATATATATAAAACACATCTAGAATGGGCAGGGTTTAATGGAAGCCATCTGGCCTCCATGGCCCATGCTTTTCACCTCGTCAGGATGCTCCCGTCAACCACGTTTTAGTCCAGAACTGGACTAAAACTGCACACAAGTTGGCACAGACCCCAGTGTTAGAAGTCTATGTGCTAAGATGATGAGGGGTTGCTTCTCCAAAGAAAGCAACTGGGATGTGTGGGGGAGGAATACATGGTGTTGGAGGAAAAATAACCTTGATAAGTGGAACCTTCATTTTTATTTTTAAAAAATATTTTATTTATTTCTTTGGTTGCGCCGGTCTTAGTGGCGGCAGGCGGGCTCCTTAGTTACAGCATACGTGTGGCATCTAGTTCCCCGACCAGGGATCGAACCGGGTCCCGCTGCATTGGGGAGCGCAGAGTCTTAACCACTGCACCAACAGGGAAGTCCCAGAACCTTCGTTTTTAAGGAAAGTTCTCCAAAGTCACCCGATAACCACCTATTTACCAAATTCTAGTTTATCAGATGCTGGGCCGTGTGTTTGACGCCGTGTTTTCATTATCCTACAAGGTAGGACTGATTAACATTCTGACTACAAATAAGAAGTTTGACTAGGAAAGGCTCAGAGAGATGGAAATACCTGCCAAGGACGCACAATTTTTTTTTTTTTTTTTTTCGGTACGCTGGCCTCTCACTGTTGTGGCCTCTCCCGTTGCGGAGCACAGGCTCCGGACGCGCAGGCTCAGCGGCCATGGCTCACGGGCCCAGACGCTTCGCGGTATGTGGGATTTTCCCGGACCGGGACACGAACCCGTGTCCCCTTCATCGGCAGGCGGACTCTCAACCACTGCACCACCAGGGAAGCCCAGGACGCACATTTTTATATTCGTTTTTAAAATTATGGAAAATGCATATAACATACAATTTACCATCTTATCCACTTTTAAGTGTACAGTTCAGTGGCATTAAGTACATTCACAGTGTTGTGCATCCACCAGCACCACCCATCCACACAACTCTTTTTCATCTTCCCAAACTGAAACTCTGACTGCATTAGACAAAAACTCCCCCCACTCCCCCAGCCCCTGGCACCCACCATTCTACTTTCTGTCTGTGAATTTGACTACACCAGGGACCTCATGTAAGTGGAATCATGCAGTATTTGCCCTTTTGTGACTGGCTTATTTCATGCAGCATAATGTCCTCAAGGTTCACCTTTAATGTAGCACATGTGAGAATTTCCTTCCTTTTTGAGCTGAATAAATATTCTATTGCATGTATATATCACACTTTGTGTATCCACCATCTACTGATGGACACTTGGGTTGCCTATACCTTTTGGATACTGTGACTAGTGCTGCTATGAACATGAATGCCCACATATCTCTTTGAGTCCCTGCTTTCAATTCTTTTGGGTACATATACCCAGAGGTGGAATTGCTGGATCATATGGTCATTCTATGTTTAATTTTTTGAGGATTCTCCGTACTGTTTTCCACAATAGCTACACCATTTTACATTCCCATCGGCAGTGCTCAGGAGAAGAACACACATTTTTATTTATTCACAAATAATGAATGTGAAACTAGAGAATTCCAGGCTGGGATTTTAAATGTAAACTCGGTCTGATACAAGATTCTGGAATATTCCATCCTCTGCTGATTATCAGCTACCTCCACTTCCACCTTTTAACAGTAGTTTCCATGGCAACAGATTGAATATTGGCTGTGGCCAGTGACATAAACATTCAGTGTCCTCGCTATATTTTCATCCGTTCTTTCACTCATTCGTTCAACAAATATTTATTGGGTATCTGCTCTGGTAAGTCAATGTGCCAGGCCCTGGTGAGAAAAACTGACATGATGTTGGAGGACAGCAGAACAGGCCACCCCAAAGTATGACCGTAGGAGTTCAGGACATGCCACCCCCAATAATGGGACTTTGGTGTATTAGTTCACTGAGCTGCAGGCACTTGAAAACAGCAGATGCAGAGACAAGCTTTCTCTGAACTCCCTTATCTGCCTAAAGACAGATCCTCCAAAGGTAACTCACTTGTCAGAAATCCCCTCCCGGACGTTTCATCAACCAGGAAAGACTATTTCTTATCACAAAGAGGAGACTCGACACAGACACCACACCCAGACAAACGTTGTCACAAACTATCTTGTCATACTGCTTGTCTATTCTTCTAAGGGCCCATTCATCTTTCCTGAAAATCATTCACTCCGTCCAGCCCCACTTCTCCGATTAAGATGGTATTTAAGCCCCAATTCTAGGCCACCTCAGGGAGTTATTCATTTTCCCCTGGGTATCTCCCATGTTAATAAACTTCTGTTTTTCTGTTGTTAATCTTTTATTACAGGGGTCTTTAAGTCAAGAATTTAAAGGGTAGAGAGAAAATTATTTTCCTCCCTTATTTTTTTTTTTCTTGTAGAGATTAGGGTCTGCTTCCATCTGATAATTAGAGGCTTCCATCTGATAATTCATCCTACAAATATTCACTGCGGGTCCACCCTGAGCGGGACACTATGTTAGAAGAGAGAGAGACACACAGCCCCTCCAGAAGATGATGGGGTGGGTGGCGGTCAATCCTCATCAGATAAGCAGTGCCTCACCAGTGACACATGGACTGTTTATTCTTCATAAAAATGCATCTATGGAATGTCCTACATCTTTTTTTTTAAATAAATTTATTTTTTAAAATTTACTTTTATTTTTGGCTGTGTTGGATCTTCGTTGCTGCGTGCAGGCTTTCTCTAGTTGTGGCGAGTGGGGGCTACTCTTCGTTGCAGTGTGCAGGCTTCTCACTGCGGTGGCTTCTCTTGCTGCGGAGCACAGGCTCTAGGAGCGCAGGCTTCAGTAGTTGTGGCACGGGGGCTCAGTAGTTGTGGCTCGCGGGCTCTAGAGCGCAGGCTCAGTCGTTGTGGTGCACAGGCTTAGTTGCTCCGTGGCATGTGGGATCTTCCAGGACCAAGGCTCAAACCTGTGTCCCCTGCATTGGCAGGTGGATTCTTAACCTCTGTGCCACTAGGGAAGCCCCTGGAATGTCATACCTCTTGATTGTGGGGTTGATTACACACTTGCGTACATTTGTCAAAACTCATTGGTTGTATGCTGGCAATGGCTGCATTTTGTTATGTGTAACTAATACAACAGTTAAGTTGTCTTTTTTTTTTAATGGAGTTTTTGGGGATTTCCCTGGTGATCCAGTGGTTAAGACTCTGCTTCCACTGCAGGCGGCATGGGTTGGATCCCTGGTCTGGGAAATAAGATTATTTTGGCGTGGCCAAAAATAAATAAATAAATAAAATTTAAAAAAATAATAACTAAAGTTTAAAAAAATAAAATAAATGCATTTTGGGACAGTGTCAAAATTTTACTATTTGGGTCTCCGTGGACTCTGAAAGAAATCACACGTTTCAGAAAGCTGCTGATGTAAGCACTGTCTTCTGGCGACGAGGGTCTGTGTGCCCCGCAGCCAAAAGCAGACGGATATTGACACAGAGGGTGGGTTACCGTGTGAGATAAATAGTAATATTATGATGTCAGCGGAAGCAAGGCTTTGGGGTGAAAAAAATAGAGAGGGAAAGGGAGGGGCTGCTCTGGTTTAGCTCTGGTGGTCATAGGCAGTGATGTTGGAGCAAAGACCCGCGTGAAGGGGGGACCAAATTATGGGAAAATCTCAGGAAGACCAGAGTAAAGGTCTCAGCAGGTGAGGGGGTGGGTGGGTGTTGGGGGCTGTTCTCACTGGTACCCAGGGGAGGTTTGATTTATGTGGGTCACTGAGTCACTACGGAGAGCCTAATGCCATTGAAAGATTTTTATCACTTACATTCCCTAAAGGAAGGGGTGAGCCACTCAGGGCCACAGGGGAGGCCCCAGGGGCCAGGAGACAGAAGGCAGGAAGGAGGGGAAAGTCTAGCCAGATACTTCACTGGGGTTTCCATGGGAAAGGCAAAGCAGGAGAGGATGAACAGCTTACGCTTGGCTAGTTTGAATAATTCCTCAGGCTTTGGGCTGTAGCAGGTGGTCTCTAGTGCCTGGTACCCGGCCCTGGGATGATTCAGGTCAGGAAACAGGGGCTTGGTGTGTGAGGGTCAGGTGAAGAAGATGGTTGGGGCTATAGGCTTTGGATTTGTTGGTCTGCATATGAAAGATGTTTGTAGGCGAGATGTTATTATCTTTAGGGCTTAGGCAGCCCTTCAAGGGGCAGTCTCCCCCGGGGTCTGTGAGCGGCTCCCCCGGCCCCCCTCCCGAGATGTCAAAGCATCATAAGATACAGAAAATAAAAAACATAATTAATATGGGGGGGGGGAAGATGGGTCAGTGGATGGATGGATGAATTCAAACGCTGACTATATAGATTTCCACTCCCACGATGAGATTTTCAAAGTACAAGTAGAAGTGAGGTATGTGACGCCCCTCCGTCCACCACCCACTAGGTGACCCCTGGAGATCCAGTTATCTCTTCATTCACAAACATTTATTAAGTTCCTATTATTTGCTGGACCACCACCATTATTGAACCACACAGACTCTTTAGCCAAATCATGGAAACTTCCAGTCTCTGAGGCTCCCCAGCTCCAGCTGCAGTTTCCATGGCAACAGCCTCAGCCAGTCACTGTCCAAGAAGCACAGACTGGATGATCAAACTTCCAGCCAGGGTTGGGAGGGGGGATGGGAGAATTATCATAAACTCTCCAGGCTGCTGGCTGGATAGCAGTGGTCCAGTTAAGTCCTTTATGCGCATTAAAATGAAAAAGAGTGCTGCAGAACAGTGGGGGAAACGGGGGTTGGGGTGGGGGAGGAGGAATGGCCGCTCAGTCTGGCTCAGCAGACCTTTTTTTTTTTTTTAAGATTTTTCTGATGTGGACCATTTTAAAAGTTTATTGAATTTGTTAACAATATTGCTTCTATTTTATGTTTTGGTTTTTTTGGCCGCAAGGCATGTGAGATCTTAGTTCCCCAACCAGGGGTTGAACCCGAACCCTCTGCACTGGAAGGCGAAGTCTTAACCACTGGACTGCCAGGGAACTCCCTCTGCAGACTTTTTTTTCCTTGCGGTAAGCGGGCTCTCACTGCTGTGGCCTCTCCCGTTGCGGCCTCTCCTGTTGTGGAGCACAGTCTCCGGACGCGCAGGCTCATTGGCCATGGCTCACGTGCCCAGCCGCTCCACGGCATGTGGGATCCTCCCGGACCAGGGCACGAACCCGTGTCCCCTGCATCTGCAGGCGGACTCTCAACCACTGCGCCACCAGGGAAGCCCTGCAGACTTTTTAAAGGAATCGCTAAATCTACCGCAAGCCCCGGCAGTATGAACGTTACCTGTCCTCATCACTCACTCATTGAGTCAGTCAACAAACACCACCTGAGTCCCACTGTGTGCCAGGCACTGTCCTAGGCATAGGGACCAAAAAGGGAAGTAAAAACAGGCACCAAATGGACTCCCCCCCCGGGTCTTAGGCAATCAGAAGATTCATTCATTCTATTGCTTCCCAACATTCATTTGTTCCTTCAACAAGTATTGAGGGTATCCACAATGGGCTAGGTGCTGTGCTACACACGGGATTTGGGTGAGAACAGGAAAAAGATCATGCCCTTCCAGAGGCTTCACTCCAGTGGGGGAAACAGGGAAAAAGTCAGTGGGTGGGAAAGATTAGGAACAAAACGAAGGTGGGAGAATTGGGAGGGGGAAGAACGTGGCGGCAGGGGAGCAGGCTGTTTGCAGTTAAGGGATAAGGGAGGATCTAATATCTGAGCAGACGTGAAATAAGAGGATGAGCCACATCACCCTCCGAGGTGGTGTGATTCCATTTACCTGACAATATGCAGAAGGCAAAATTATAGGGACAGGAGATGGATCAGCAGGGGTGAGAGGAGGGTGTTTAGCTGCCGAGGGGCACAAGGGAATTTCTGAAGGTGGTGAATTAATTGCGGGGGTGGTTAGAGGACTGTGTGCGTTTGTCAAAACTTGTAGAACTCTACACGGAGAAGAGTGAATTCAACTGTACGTAATGTGAAGTGAGCATAATTTTTAAAAATGTCTCTGAATGTGAAGGATCTTTGCTGGAGGAAAATAATCAGTTGCTTGAGTCTTGGCAGACTGTGCTGGAAACCACACTTCTCGTGGAAACATCGGTGCTTGTAATCTGTTCCCACTGTTCATTTTTCCAGCACACACTGAAGGAGCCCTACTGTGTGCCAAGCTCCCATCTCCACGTGAGCAGGACATGGTGGGCAAGAGTCACAAACTCTGCCTGCAAGGAACTCGGAGTCTATCCAATTCATCTTTCTTCACCTTTCTTCATTCAAATATTTCCTAAGTGCCTAAACACGGGCCAGGCACGGTGATAGGCATTAGTGAAAGAATAGAGAACAAGAAAGACTGTCTCCCTACTCCCATAGGGCTTACATTCTAGTGGGTGAGATGGACAACAAACAAAAACACACTGCAATGTTGGTTGGTGATGACTGCCGTGAGGAATAATAAAGAAAGCTAAGGGGATAGAACTCAAGTGGGAGTGAGCTATTTTTGATCAGATGGCCAAGGAATACCTCTGGGGTGGTGATATTTGAACAGGATGGAAGGAAGGAAGGAAGGAAGGAAGGAAGGGAGGAGGGAGGGAGGGAGGGAGACAAAGGAATATCAGAGCAGAAGAGCATTCCAGGCAAGAGAGTAGAAAACAGACGCTCTGAGTCAGGAGCATGCTTGCACAGCTCAGGGACAGCAAGGAGGCCAGTGTGGCTGAAGTGAAAGGAGCAGAAGGGTAAAAATGGGTAGATAATGGTAGAAAAGGGGCCCAGGTAACCAGGAGCCCACCTACCCATGATAACGGGGGTTGATGTTTAATTAATCCAAGATCTTTCTCCTTTTGGGTGAGATAATGCTTGGGCTTGTACTCTACACGGTTTTCCTAGGGTTTCCCTCTGGGGCCAGCTCCAATGTTCTTTCATAGCTCGAGCGCCCTGCGGCCTCTGTTAGCTGCCTTCCCCTCCTCGTCGCCCTTCCCAACTACCCTGCCAGTATTTCCCCTGCATGGGCAGGTGGACTCTCAACCACTGTGCCGCCAGGGAAGCCCTGGAGAAGACTCTTAGAGCTGCAGACATCTCACCAGCAGTTCAAGCACATTTAAAAGACAAAAAAATTATTGTGGTAAATATACATACAAAATTTATCGTTTTAACCATTTTTATGTATATGGACTTGTACGATTGAGTATAAATTCACGTTGTTGTGAAACCATCACCACCATCCATCTCCAGGACTTTTCCATCTTCCCAAACAGAAATTCTGTACTCATTCCATATTAACTCCGTACTCTCCCCTTCCCCAGCCCCGGACAGCCACTGTTCTGTCCCTATAACTTTCACTCATCTAGGTACGTCATATAAATGGAATTATACGATGTTTGCACTTCTGTGACTGGCTTATTTCACTTAGCATAAGTCTTCAGCGTTTGTAGCATGCATTAGGATTCCCTCCCATTTTAAGGCTGAATGATATTCCATCATATGGACACACTGTATGTCACTTATCCATTTATCCTCAATAAATACATGGGTTGCTTCCATGTCTTGGCTATTGTGAATAATCCTGCTGTGAACATGGGTGTACAAATACCTCTTTGAGACCCTGCTTTCAATTCTTTGGGCATATATCCTGAACGGGCATTGCTGGATCATACGGTAATTCTATGCTTAATTTTTTCGAGGAACCTCCACACTGTTTTCTACAGCAGCTGTGCCATTTTACGTTCCCGCCAGTAATCATGCATCTTTTATGCCCTTCGAATTGCTTCCTAAGTCTTTGCAGATGGGCAAAAGGATGGCTCTGGGGTTTCTGCAGACTTTCAGTTCTTAGTCACGCAGCAGATGCAGGTGCCAGTGGCATAAATATCATCTGTCTCCCACCATCCATTCTTCATTTGTTTAATCATTTGTTTATATGCTCATCCCCTCATGGTACTTACCGAGTGTCTACAATCTGCTAGGCACTGGAAGTAAAGCGATGAGAAAAAAAGGACCCAGTCTCCATGTTCATGGAACTTAGAACACACTAATTCAGTCATTTATTCCATAAGTTCCTCCCAAGGGTCCACTCTGTGCCTGGCACTGTGCTGAGGGCCAGAGGATTGGGTGGTAAGCAAACCACACCATCTCTCAAGGTGATTACAGGTGTGTTGTGGGTTAGACATTAATTACACAAACCACAGCAGCAAACATGGCATCTTCTTAGTGATGCCAGACCATGGGGAAATGGTGCAAAAGAATAACCAAGCACCAGTTTCTGGTTTCATGGAGCTTACCTTCAATAGGGGGGGACTTAAAATAGAGAAACAATTCTGTCAGGATGCATCTGGTTCCAAGAGACAAGAAATGCAATTCAGTTTGGCTTAAACAGGGAAAGAAATGTATCAGATGTACAGACTGAAAATACCAGCAAGAGAGCAGGCTTTGTGCAGTTTTGCATTAATGGTCACTATTTTTTAAAAAATTTTATTGGTGTATAGTTGATGTACAATGTTGTGTTAGTTCCTGCTGTACAGCAAAGTGAGTCAGTTATACATACACATATATCCACTCTCTTTTAGATTCTTTTCCCATATAGCTCACTACAGAGTATTGAGTAGGGTTCCCTGTGCTATATACCATTATTACATATTAATACTATATATATATAATATATATATAATAAGGGATATTATATATCCCTTATTAGTTGTTTATTTTATATATAGTAATGTGTATACATCAATCCCAATCTCCCAATTGATGGTCACTCTTTATTAAGGTTTGTAATAACCATGTTTTCTAGTTTTTAAATTTGATCCTTTACCACTATTTACAGTAGTCAACACATGGAAACAACCTAAATGTCCATCAACAGATGAATGGATAAAGAAGACGTGGTTTATATATACAATGGAATATTACTCAGCCATAAAAAAGAATGAAATAATGTCATTTGCAGCAACATGGATGGACCTAGAGATTATCATACCAAGTGAAGTAAGTCAGAAAGAAAAAGACAAATACCCATACGGTATCACTTATATGTGGAGTCTAAAATATGACACAGATTAACCTAGGTATGAAACAGAAACAGAATCATGGACACAGAGAACAGACTGGTGGTTGCCAAAGAGAAGGGGTGTAGCGGAGGGAAGGACTGGGAGTTTGGGATTAGCAGATGTAAAGTATTACATATAGGATGGATAAACAACAAGGTCTTGCTGTATAGCACAGGGAACTATATTCAATATCCTGTAATAAACCATAATGAAAAAGAATAAAAACTTTATATTTAGCTAATAGGCATATCTATTATTTTAATTTTTCTAAGACTTTCCATTAATAATGAAAGAGAGGGGAATCCCAGTACACACTACATTTAAAAATAAATTAACTCTATATTGGTGAAAAACAGGTTATTAAAAATAATAGGTATTACTTCAATAAAAAGGAACTTCTTTAAAGTTTTTTTTAAAAAATAATAAATTTGATGCTTTGACATCTTGAGACTCTGCTGATACTGGAGAAACTGCCCCTCCCAGGGCTGGTCAATGGCTTGAGATAGGAAATAACTGACCTGGGAGTGTTGTCTTCACATGTAAACCAAATCATCCTGAGCACCTCCAAGCACCTCCTCTATGGGGCTCTTATACTCTGGACCACTCTCCACTTGCCTAATCCCTCAGGACAGGTATCAGACAACCAGAGACAGCGTCTGTCTCTAGATCCCACTGAAATTATTCACACTAGCCTATTCCAAGCCTTCTTTCCCTGCCTCACCCATTCCTTCCCCAGGGAAAGCACCATAAAGGCTCTTGCCCACATCTGTGCACCCTCTCCACCTCCTGATTGAACATGGTGCTTCCCCATGTGGCCCTGCATGATGTGGCACGCCCATTTCTCTTGCGATCTGTGAACTATAAACTGTCTTTTCAACGATATGTGTCTCCTGATCTGTTGACACTCCCATTTCTGAATAATAATAAAACCTATATTTTAAAAACAGAGCTCTACTCTGGTCTCTTTCCCCTGGGACCCCAATCCTGTTTTCTTCCCAGCTTTGTCTTCTCAGGACTGTAGTCCTTCTTTAAAAGGGAACTTAGGGAAAAAAAGGGAACTTGGGGTTCAGAGAGGGAGAGATGTTTGGGCATTTCTCCCAGACCCGTCAGCTGGGACTTTGTTATTCTTCCCTTCTTCCAGCCACACAGTGGTTATACTTGGCTTCCCCTCCTTCTGAAATACGTCTGCTCATCCAAATAATTTTAAATATAATCCTGGTCTCAAGGAAGGGACCAGCCCGTTCCCTGACTCTCTGCTTTCCACAGTGTCAGCCTGGAACGTTGCTATACCTCAGCTCCCCATCTATTCAACCTTCTCATGTTTCTTAGCTGAATTCAAAAGAACTTGTTCCTTATCACCTCACACTGATCAGAATGGCCATCTCCAAAAAGTCTACAAATAATAAATGCTGGAGAGGGTGTGGAGAAAAAGGACCCTCCTACACAGTTGGTGGGAATGTAAACTGGTGCAGCCACTATAGAGAACAGTGTGAAGGTTCCTTAAAAAACTAAAAATAGAGCTACCATTTGATCCAGCAATCCCACTCCTGGGAGTATATCCAGAGAAAACCATAATCCGAAAGGATACATGCACCCCAATGTTCACAGCAGCACTATTTACAATAGCCAGGATGTGGAAGCAACCTAAATGTCCATCGAGAGATGAATGGATAAAGAAGATGTGATACATATATACAATGGAATACTACTCAGCCATAAAAAGAATGAAATAATGCCATTTGCAGCAACATGGATGGACCTAGAAATGCTCATACTAAGTGAAGTAAACCATACAGAGAAAGACAAATATCATATGATACCGCTTATATGTGGAATCTAAAATATGACAGATGAACATATTTACAAAATAGAAACAGACTCACAGACATAGAAAACAGACTTATGGTTACCGAAGGGAAAAGGTGGTGGGGGGGAGGGATAAATCAGGAGTTTGGGACTAGCAGATACACACTACTGTACTATAAATAATATAGGTAAACAACAAGGTCCTACTGTATAGCACAGGGAATTACATTCACTATCTTGTAATAAACCATAACAGAAAGGAATTTGAAAAAGAATAGACACATGTATATGTATAACTGAATCACTTTGCTGCACATCTGAAACTATCAAAACATTGTAAGTCAACTATGTTTCAATTTTTTTTTTTTTTTTTAGGGTACGCGGGCCTCTCACTGTTGTGGCCTCTCCCGTTGCGGAGCACAGGCTCTGGACGCGCAGGCTCAGCGGCCATGGCTCACGGGCCCAGCCTCTCCGCAGCATGTGGGATCTTCCCAGACCGGGGCTTGAACCCGTGTCCCCTGCCTTGGCAGGCGGATTCTTAACCATTGCGCCACCAGGGAAGTCTCTTCAATTTGAAAAAAACCCTTCAGGTCCCATATTTGAAAAAAAATCTCAATGAACAGACACATCCTTGATGTTCCACTCCCTTTTACAGCTTCAGTGTCACTCTCACTTTTGGCCCCACAGAAAAAGACATACTGTGCCTTGTGCCTTCTCTTGTTTCCAAACGTACATTGGGCCTCTTCTCCAGTGTATATTTTCAATTTACACTTTCGGAGTCCATTGATTTGCCCTCTCTGCCCTGCGGAGAGCACAGCAGTTCCTGGAACTGGTTGTGTGTGTGTGCGTGCGTGTGCATGTGTGTGTGTGTGTGTGTGTGTGTGTCGGGGACTCTGAGTGCGGGGCCCAGGAGAAAGCCTCTCATTCTGATGCATTCGAGGCATCGGGTGTGGGGTTTCCAGCCTCTGGTCCTCCCAGCACTCTCCTTCCTCCCGCACTGAACTTACAAACAGCCAAGTCTTGTTTTTAAGGTTTGAGTCTGTCACCTCCTCCGCAACGGATTCCCGCTGAACGGAATTCCCCAAATGTGTCCAACATGTAACTGGAAAGTATTTAGAAGACTTTGAATGCTGTGCTTTGTAACCTGATGTACATGCATGTGTACGCTCTGAGTCCTCGGCTACGCTCACTCTGGCCGCTGCCTGATCCCTCGTTTCCCCGTAATGCAGTTTTCGCCACATTGCTCCAAGAAGTTGCTCTGTCAATGTGCCAGTGACCTCCGGGCTCCTACTACATCCAATGACTGATTCCCTGTCCTGCTCTGAGATTTGAGCTGCTCAGTCCTTCCTTCTGTTACCCTTGGGGGTCACTAAACTCCCTCTGGCCTTTGTCTTACTTCCCCAGGTGCTCCTAGGTGCTCGACTCCTCTGCTCCACCCCTAAGTATCAGAGGGCTCCAGGGCTGGGGCCACGCCCACCTTCCCCATCTGCATTAGTCACCTACGGCTGCATAGCAAGTTACCCCAAGACGTAAAGCAACAAGCATTTATTATGTCACCCAGTGCCAGAGTGGTTCTGGCTCAGAGTCTCTCGTGAGGTTGCTGTTAAGACGTTGAGCGTGGTTGTGGTCATTTGATGGCTTGACTGGGACTGGACGATCCACTTTCAAGGTGCTTTACTCATACTCCTGGCAGGAGGTGTCAGTTCCTCACCACGTGGGGCTCTCCAGAGGGCTCCTTGAGTGCCCCTGTGACAGGGCGATGGGTTTCCCCCAGAGCCAAGACAGAGCAAGAGGGCTTCCCTGGTGGCGCAGTGGTTGAGAGTCCGCCTGCCGATGCAGGGGACACGGGTTCGAGCCCTGGTCTGGGAGGATCCCACATGCCGCGGAGCAGCTAGGCCCGTGAGCCACAGCTACTGAGCCTGCGCATCTGGAGCTTGTGCTCCGCAACAAGAGAGGCCGCGACAGTGAGAGGCCCGCGCACCGCGATGAAGAGTGGCCCCCACTTGCTGCAACTGGAGAAAGCCCTCGCACATAAACGAAGACCCAACACAGCCAAAAATAAATAAATAAATAAATTAAAAAAAAAAAAAAAGACAGAGCAAGAAGGAAGCGAGATGCCTTTTACACCCCGGCATCGGAAACCATACATCGACACTTCTGTAATCTGCTGCTGGCTGCACAGGTCAGCCCCAAGCATCCTGGGGGTGGGGACCACACAGGGGAGTGAGTACTGAGAGGCTGGGGACCATCTCAGGGGTTGGTTTCCACACCCCCTCTACTCTCTCATCCAGAGCTGCCTTTACAAAAACCGCCTCCAAGCTAATTTGTATCTCCAGCCTTGATTTTGCATCTGAACTCCTGCCTCCTGGACACTGTTCCGGGAATGTCAAATTGACGTCTTAAGCTAACGTGTCCCGGGACAAATCTTCAATCTCCCTTATAATCTACTCCTCACCCGCAGTCTTCCCAGCCTCTATGAAAGGCATCACTCACCCAAAGCCCAAACTCAAAACAGAAAAACACAAACTAGAAGCCGTTCCTTTTTTTTTTTTAATATTCTTTCCCACTATGGTTTATCATGTGATATTGAATATAGTTTCCTGTGCTATACAGTAAGACCTTGTTGTTTATCCATTCTCCGTATATAATCGTTTTCATCTGCTAACCCCAAACTCCCAATCCTTCCCTCCCCCTTGGCAACCACAAGTCTGTTCTCTATGTCTGTGAGTCTGTTTCTGTTTCATAGATAAGCTCATTTGTGTCGCATTTTAGATTCCACATATAAGTGATATCATATGATATTTGTCTTTCTCTGTCTGGCTTACTTCACTTAGTATGATCATCTCTAGGTCCATCCATGTTGCTTTAAATGGCATTATTTCCTTCTTTTTTATGGCTGAGTAGTATTCCATTGTATATATGTGTTTCAGTTCGACATCTTCTTTAACCATTCATCTGTCGATGGACATTTAGGTTGCTTCCATGTCTTGGTTATTGTAAATAGTGCTGTTATGAACATAGGGGT
This sequence comes from Lipotes vexillifer, assembly GCF_000442215.2. Lineage (NCBI taxonomy): Eukaryota > Metazoa > Chordata > Mammalia > Artiodactyla > Lipotidae > Lipotes > Lipotes vexillifer. Next base: position 791,712 of record NW_006785389.1, on the reverse strand, counting down.
GCATGTGTCTTTTTGAATTACGGTTTTCTCAGGATGTATCCCCAGGAGTGGGGTTGCTGGATCATATGGCAGCTCTATTTTTAGTTTTCTGAGGAAACTCTGAACTGTTCTCCATAGTGGCTGCACCAACTTACACGTCCACCAGCAGTGTAGGAGGCGTCCCTTTGCTGTACAGCAGAGATTGGCACATTGTAAACCAACCGTACATCAGTTAAAAAAAAAAATAGAAGCCATTCCCCATTCTTCTCCTTCTGTCCACACCACATATCCCCGCCAACACAAACCCTGCCTCAGCTCAACCTTCAAGACACAACAGGATTCATTCTGTTTGCATCCACCTCGAGCTGGGAGCCACCATTTCTCCCTGGATAACCGTGACATCCTGATGGCTCTGGTCCTTCCAGCTCCAGAGTAGTCTATCCTCCATGAAGCAAGCCCCAGACCTTCTGCAGACAAGTCACATCATGTCACCCCTCCCAACTCAGCCTCAGTCAGTGGGCCCACAACACACATAGACTGAGAAGTGCCCGCAAGGTCAATGGCATCCTGGCCCCCAACAGCTGCTCATAGCACAGCCCTCATTCTTTGGTCACCACACTCTCACCACCCTGCCTTCCTGCTGTCCCTGAAAGCTTCCTCTGCCCTGCCCCCTGACCTAGACTTTTGCATTTCCTGTCATAATAATTCCCTTTCCTCATAATTCCCATGGCTGGTTCCTCCTCAATCTTCACATCTCAGCTCAAAGGTCACGTTCTCAAAGGCAGAGCTGGGACCAGGATGAGGTGAGCTTGAAGGAAGCACCAAAAACCTCATCACCAAGATAAATAATATTTTAATGTAATGTTTTTTTTTTTTTAAAGATCAACATGAATGCCAACAAAAGGAAGGAAAACATATCAAAAATTTAAAGTCCAGTGTGTGCTGAGCCATATTGAAGCTTGAAGCAAAAGAAAATGGAAGCCCCTATAAATGTGTTTTAATGTAATTTTTTAAGGATTAATTTTTCCAGAATATTGAAAAGTAGGCAGGTTAAAATTGAAAAGTAGGCATGTTAAAACTCACAACATTATCTTATGTTTAAATATTTTAATTATACAGAAGAGAAGAGACTCCACCATTTACTATAATTCTACTTTCCTGGCTTTAACAGAAGCAAACTGATCAATAATATTTTCTTTTTTTAAAGGACGGTCTTTTATTATTATTATTGTTTATTATTATTATTAATTATTATTATTATTATTATTTTGGCCACACCGTGTGGCATGCGGGATTTTAGTTCCCTGACCAGGGATCAAACCCGTGTCCCCTGCTTTGGAAGTGCGGAGTCTTAACCGCTGGACCTCCAGGGAAGTCCCCAATAATATTTTCAAAATCTATTTCTGGAAAACAGTTTACCTTTAAAAAATATACAAAAGCATGGATAGAACAGTGTACGTTTCCTTTTGCCTCAGACTCCGATACGGCGTGGCACAAAATACGGTCAGATTGTATTTGTATTGAAAACTTTATTATTTCATTCATCATGGATTTTTTTGCATTAATGTTTTTTTTTTTTGTTTTTTTTTTTTCTTGCGTTATGCGGGCCTCTCACTGTTGTGGCCTCTCCCATTTGCGGAGCACAGGCTCCGGACGCGCAGGCTCAGTGGCCATGGCTCACGGGCCCAGCCGCTCCGCGGCATGTGGGATCCTCCCGAAACGGGGCACGAACCCGCGTCTCCTGCATCGGCAGGCGGACTCTCAAGCACTGCGCCACCAGGGAAGCCCGCATTAATGTTTTTTCAAATATTTTTTTTCCAAATTTTCAAACATTTTTTCAAATGTTAAAATACTACTTATCTTGAAGACTATGTGTTTTGTGCTGTTACGTATTGAGTTTGCTGTATGCCCATCATTCTTTCCTTCACTCAATCCTCACATCAACCCCGAGAGTTGTGATGTGATGGATTTCCCCCACCCCAGGAAGGGGGACGGAGGGGGTGTCTAACTCTGCAATTAGAATGAGAGCTGACCACCCATTCTCCGCTGTGCCTCAGGGGTCTCATCTGTAAAGTGGGGAGTTAATATCACCCACCTTTGGGATATGTCGTGGGAATTCAACAGGAAGCACTTAGCATGGTGCCCGGCACATGATAAGCATAAGAAATGCTCGTTACCGTATAAGGATAGTGACCATGGTGTAACAGCAGCCGTTGGCTCCATCCAAGTCTAAAAATGCTGATTCTAAAGATACAAGAATTCTTCATCTCTGTGAATAGTTCCGCCATCCAAAATATGTCCACTTCTGCCTCTCCCTTGGCTGTCACGCTGATCGAGGCCCCTTGTCCTGTGCATGGCCCAGCCCCTGGCCTGGTGAAGTCACTGAGTAAACATTTGTTCTACTTTTGTGCGACTGTTTGATCTCTTTCTCCCTCTCCCAGTGGCCTCTGAGTCTAGGAGGCAGCGGTCACGTCCCCTTCTGGGCCCCAGAGAAAGCCTGGCTGAGACTAAGTGTTCCAAATTGACGACACCAACAATATTAATAATTTTAGTAGCTGAACTATAAATCCCATAGCTCTTATCATCTACAAGGCTCTTCTTGATCCAACCCTTGGCCCCCACCACCTAATAGCTCTTCAGCTGCTCTGGTCTCCTGGTCCTGCCTTGAATGCACGCAACAGGCCTTTGCACGTGCTGTGCCCACTCGCTGGAATGTTCCTTTCCCGTGACTAGCTCCCTGCCTTTATCCATCTCTGTCCTCAGTCATCACAACCACTCAACACTTTCACCCCGCTCTCTTTCTCCCCTACTAACTCCCCCGCTGAACCCCTGAGTTCTTTATCACAGCACACAAATCGTGTTTCGTTGATGGGTCTGTGTGCTCCCTTGGATTGTTAAGTGCTGGGAGGATTTTCCAGGAAGGTTGTAACACATCGTTGTTCCCCAGGGTTTCTCAACTTCCCCACTGCTGACATTAGGGGCTGGATAATTCTGAGAGTGTGTGTGTGTGTGTGTGTGTGTGTGTGTGTGTGTGTGTGCGCGCGCGCGCGCGCACGCAGGCGTGTGGCTGTCCTGTGCATTGTAGGATGCTTATTTAGCAGCATCCCAGGCCTCTATGCACTAGATGTTAATAGCACCCACCCTCCTTAAGTTGCGGTAACAAAAATATTTCCAAAGGCCCCTGTGGGAAGCAAAATCTCCCCCTGCCCCCTGTTGAAAACCACTGCTGGATCCCCATCTCCTGGAAGAGGGTCTGCCACGGCTGTTGGGGTAAAATGCATAGTTTGTGAATGAATGGATGGATGGATGGATGAATGAATGAATGATTAAAGTAGATAATGCGTCATGGGCTTGCAGTTGACTTGGGACATCTAACACTCCACAAACTCCAAGAGTGCCATTCAATTGCGGGGAAAGAACACATCCGGGCCTCTGGGGGACGTCCCTCAGGCCTGAGCCCTCCCCACATCGGTTGGTTTTGTTGTCCACTGCTGCAGGCTGTTCTAACCTGGTGTGCAGGACAAAGGCCAGCTCAGCCTGTTGCCATGGGAACTTCACTGGGCAGGGGAGGGGAGGGGCTGCAGAATTGCGGGTACAGAGAGAGAAAGAGAGAGAGAGAGAGAGAGAGAGAGAGAGCCTCGGGGCGTGGAAATGTGCCTCTTCAGGGAAGGGTGTGTGGGTTCAAGAACATCTTAGCGCCCTTGCCATGCAACACTAGCGTGTGGAAAGAACAAAATATGTTTGACACCTACATGAACACCCACTCTCCCTGTGCCGTGAGACAGGTTTCCTCCTTACAAGGCCATCTGCATTTGATTCTGGGGAGACTTATGCTGCCTAGTACTCCTTGCTAAATGATTTTTGTGAGTATTATTCAAAGCATGAATATCTAATGGAGAAAGGAACTAATGTCATCTCCCGGTATGATGATGAAAATAAAACAGGGTGTGATAGTTAAGGACTGACTTGTGAGCACAACTGTACACTGAGTTCTCCCAGTGAAACGTGGAACCTGGAGGGGGGCGGGGCTTTAAGACCCCAACACACAGGGCACTGAGAATTCTTCAAAGATGCAAATTGTATATAGGAAAGGGCTTTCTTCTTTGGACTGCAAGCCCCCACATCACTTATTTTACTTTATTTTTCACTGAAAGCTTTTATACTTGCAGTTGTGGTTTCTTACAATGTTAGGGTACAGATTGTACATCGCTTATTTTAATTAATTGCCTCGTAAACGTCTCCGCGATGACCACAAGGTAGGCATGCGTGCTCTGGTGAGCTCCAGAGCGGAATTGCTCAGTCGAAGGGCGAACATGTTTTATGCGCAGAAGACCTTAATAGACATTTCTCCAAAGAAGACATACAGATGGCCAGTAGCCCCGTGAAAAGGTGCTCAACATCACTAACCATCAGAGAGATGCAAATCAAAACTACAGTGAGGTACCACCTCACACCAGTCAGAATGGCCACCATAAAAAAATCTACAAACAATAAGTGCTGGAGAGGGTGTGGAGAAAAGGGAACTTTCCTACACTGTTGGTGGGAATGTAAAATGGTGCAGCCACTCTGGAGAACTGTATGGAGGTTCCTCAGAAAGCTAAAAATAGAATTACCATATGATCCAGCAATCCCACTGCTGGGAATATACCCGGACAATGCTATAATTCAAAAAGATACATGCACCCCTATGTTCATAGCAGCACTATTCACAATAGCGAAGATATGGAAACAACCTAAATGTCCATCGACAGATAAATAGATAAAGAAGATGTGGTACATACATACAATGGAATATTACTCAGCCATAAAATAGAATGAAATAATGCCATTTGCAGCAAGATGGATGCAACTAGAGATTATCAGCATAAGTGAAGTAAGTCAGATAGAGAAAGACAAGTACCATACGATATCACATATGTGGAATCTAAAATATGGCACAAATGAACCTATCTATGAAACAGAAACAGACTCACAGACATAGAGATCAGACTTGTGGTTGCCAAGGGGGAGGAGGGAAGGATTACGAGTTTGGGGTTGGTAGATACAAACTATTATCTATAGGATGGATAAACAACAAGGTCCTATTGTATACAAGGAACTATATTAATATCCTGAGATAAATCATAATTGGAAAGAATATTAAAAAAAGCATGTTGGGCTTCCCTGGTGGTACAGTGGTTGAGAGTCCGCCTGCAGATGCAGGGGATGCGGGTTCGTGTCCCGGTCCGGGAAGATCCCACATGCCGCGGAGCGGCTGGGCCCGTGAGCCGTGGCTGCTGGGCCTGCGCGTCCACAGCCTGTCCTCCGCAACGGGAGAGGCCACAGCAGTGAGAGGCCCGCGTACCACAAAAAAAAAAAAAGAGAATGTCTATGTGTGTAAAACTGAATCACTTTGCTGTACCGCAGAGATTGGCACAACCTTGTAAATCAACTCTACTTCAAGAAAAAAAAATTCTTAAAAAAGGGGTGAGGGGCTTCCCTGGTGCCTCAGTGGTTAAGAATCCGCCTGCCAATGCAGGGGACTCGGGTTCGAGCTCTGGTCTGGGACGATCTCACATGCCGCAGAGCAGCTAAGCCTGTGAGCCACAACTACTGAGCCCTCATGCCACAACTACTGAAGCCTGCGCACCTAGAGCCCGTGCTCTGCAACAAGAGAAGCCACCGCAATGAGAAGCCCGCGCACCACAACAAAGAGTAGCCCCCGCTCACCGCAACTAGAGAAAGCCCATGCGCAGCAACGAAGACCCAATGCAGCCAAAAATAAATAAATAAATTTTAAAAAAGAAAAGGGTGGGGGCGAACCTATTTTAGACTTTGACACATTGCCAAAAACACTTGCCAGGGCAGATGTGTTCACCGCCCGCATGCAGAAAGGAGCCTGCTTCCCCAGCCCAGTGTCAACCTCACACTCCCAACTTTCATCTTTGCCCACCTGGTGTGGTGGAACCATCTCAGTTTGTCCATGGCCTCCAATTTTTGGATCACAAGTAGGTGAGATTTTCACTAACTAACGTAGGTCCAACGTTGCAATTTTTTGCTTTGTGAATACCCTTTTAGATCCTCTGTCCTGTTTTTCTATTTTCATGTTCAACTCTTACTCACCGAAACAGAATTTATATAGGAGAGATATACATTCCCTGGACTACCACGTCTGCAGCAGTGAATTTAACCTGTTGATTCCCCCCCCCGCCACAATCTTTGTTAACTGTGGTGTTCCTTTGTACATAGCCATACACACTATTTAAAATTTTTTTAAAATTGTGCCCAAATACACATAACATAAAATTTACCATCTTAACCAGTTTTAAGCACACAGTTCAGTGGCATTAGGTTTATTCACCTTGCTGTGCTACCATCACCACCATCCATCTCCAGAACTCTCTTCATCTTGCAAAACTGAAACTCTGTCCCCATTAAACATTAACTCCCCATTCTTTCCTTCCTCAACCCCTTGAAATCATCATCCTATCTTCTGTCTTTATGAACTTGATTATTCTAGGTACCTCATATAATTGGAATCATACAGGATTTGTCTTTTTTCAGCTGGCTTATTTCACTGAGCATAATGTCCTCAAGGTTCGTCCATGTTGCAGTCTGTGTCAGAATTTCTTTCCTTTTTAAGGCTGAATAATATTCCGCCGTATGGATGGACCACATTTTGTTCATCTATTCATCCACTGATGGACACTTGGGTTGCTTTTACCTTTTGGCTACTGTGAATAATGCTGCTATAAACACGGGTGTACAAATATCTCTTTAAGACCCTGCTTTCAATTCTTTTGGGTGTATACCCAGTGGTGGAATTCTGGGATCATGTGGTTATTGTCTGTAATTTTGTTTGAGGAATCTCCATACTGTTTTCCATAGTGGTTGCACAGTTTTACATCTCCACCAAAATTGTGCAAGGGTTCCAATCTCTCCACTTCCTCTCCAACACTTGTCATGGTCGCTCAGTATCTGAGGGGCATTGGTTCCAGGACCTCCGCAGATACCATACTCCGAGGATGCTAAAGTTCCTTACATTCGACCCTCTGGTATCCATGGATTTAATCAACCGGGGATTGAATCCATCTGTGGTTGGTTAAATCTGCAGATGCCGAACCTGCAGATACAGAGGGCCAGCTGTGTTTTCTGTATTTTTTAAAGAAATATATAGTAGTGTGTATATGTCAGTCCCAATCTCCCAATTTATCCCTCCTCCCTCTTATGCCCTGGTAACCATAAGTTTGTTTTCTACATCTGTGACTCTACTTCTGTTTTGTAAATAAGTTCATTTGTACCCTTTTTTTTTTTTAAGATTCCATATATAAGTGATATCATATGATACTTGTCTTTCTGTGTCTGACTTACTTCACTCAGTATGACAATCTCTAGGTCTATTGATGTTGCTGCAAATGGCATTATTTTGTTCTTTTTATGGCTGAGTAGCACAGGGAACTCTACTCAATACTCTGTAATGGCCTATATGGGAAAAGAATCTAAAAAAAAAAAAAGAGTGGATATATGCATAACTGTTTCACTTTGCTGTACACCTGAAATGAATACAACATGGTAAATCAACTATACTCCAATAAAAATTTCTTAAAAAAGAAAGAATTACTCTCCTAATGGGTATAAGGTGTTATCTCATTGTTTTTATGTGGTCAGATTTACGTATCTCTCTTCTTTCATGCTTGTGTGCTTTTGTGACCCGTTAACAAGTCCTTCCCTGTCCACGATGATAAGAATATTTACACAGTCTTATGTGGAGCTGAAAAGAGCAGACCATTGGTGCACACTATGCCCACATAGAGAAAACTCTGTTCTTCCACATGGTCCTGGCTGCAGTTGCTCATAGAGGAATCTGAGCCAGAATTAAACTGAAAAGACGGTTCATACGGGAGAGAAGTTTCTCCTGGAAACCCAGGGCCCTTTGGACGGAGCTCTGAGAATGTCAGCATTCAGCCTGAGTGCCAGTTAAATCAACCCACCTCAGAATTTTCCCTGATTAATGAGTTAAATGCCAGACTGGAGTCCAAGCTCTGTATATATTGCCTTCTAACTCAGGAAGGGAACGGCTTTCTCGGAAACAGTAAAACGTAGCCAGTATTCTGGAGACATTCATTCCCAAACCATAAACATATTTAAGACTAGTTGTCTGTTCTGTAGATTACATCCCTGGAGCCAGTTACAAATGAGTTTCTCTCTACTTCCCTGGAGTTAAAAAAATCTTGATTCTAATATTCTGATGGTTTCAATTCCTGTGCCCAGTGACTTTATTGGGACCTTGCAGGCATTGAGCATTTATGGCCCACTTCCAAAATTCGGTATTACGTTGAATTAACGTAAAAGATCAACGAGAATAATTATACTGACTGGGATATAGATGTATACTACTTGCAGATAATAAATGAGAAAAATCTTTACGATTTTGTAAACTTGCTTTTTGTGTATGTACTTGTAAATCCATCCACAGAAACATTGAAATGAATCCCTGTTCTTTCTTTCATTCTCATTTTCTTTATTTCTTTCTTTCTTCCTCCCTTCCTCCCTTCCTTCCTTCCTTTCTTTCTCTTCCTTCCTTCCTTCCTTCCTTCCTTCCTTTCTTCCTTTCTTCCTTTCTTTCTTTCTTTTCTCTATCTCTCTCTTTCTTTCCCTCCCTGCTTGTCTTCCTTCCTTTCTTTTATTTTTTTTTTAAACATCTTTATTGGAGTATAATTGCTTTACAATGGTGTGTTAGTTTCTGCTGTATAGCAAAGTGAATCAGCTCTGTATATACATATATCCCCACATCCCTTCCCTCTTGTGTCTCCCTCCCTCCCTCCTTATCCCACCCCTTTAGGTGGTCACAAAGCACCGAGCTGATCTCCCTATGCTATGTGGCTGCTTCCGACTAGCTATCTATTTTACACTTGGTAGTATATATAAGTCCATGTCACTCTCTCACTTCATCCCCCAGCTTACCCTTCCCCCTCCCCGTGTCCTCAAGTCCATTCTTTATGTCTGCGTCTTTATTCCTGTCCTGCCCCTAGGTTCTTCAGAACCTTTTTTTTTTTCTTTTTTAGATTCCATATATATGTGTTAGCATATGGTATTTTTTTTTCTCTTTCTGACTTACTTCACTCTGTATGACAGACACTAGGTCCATCCACCTCACTACAAATAACTCAATTTTGTTTCTTTTTATGGCTGAGTAATATTCCATTGTATATATGTGCCACATCTTCTTTATCCATTCATCTGTCGATGGACGCCTAGGTTGCTTCCATGACCTGGCTATTGTAAATAGAGCTGCAACGAACCTTGTGGTACATGTGTCTTTTTGAATTATGTTTTTCTCAGGGTATATGTCCAGTAGTGGGATTGCTGGGTCATATAGTAGTTCTATTTTTAGTTTTTTAAGGAACCTCCATATTTCCTTTCTTTCTTTCTCTCTCTCTCTCTCTCTCTCCTCCTCCTCCTTCTTGTAAAGACATGCCAATTAGTGGAACAGCAGAGGACGCCTTCTAGATCATGGGAGCTCATTCCCAGAGGCAGCAGAAGCAGCAGTGAATTCCTGAGTCCGGGAGCGGCGGCATCTGTGTCCTCCCTGGGCCAGTCCTGCAGCCAGTCTCTGAAGATGAGTCTGGCTCCAGAAACTCACCTAGGAATCTAAAGCCTCCCTGGCTTCTCTAAGATCTACCCGCTATCCCCTCAGCATCTCTCTGAACAGCTGGAGTCCATCATAGTGGTTTCTATTGCTCACTGCCAAGAATGCTGGCTGTCAAACACCGGCATCTCTTTGATCTGCTGTCCCAAGTTCCTGGGAGGCTCGCCCGGATCTTGGTCTCTGTGGGAAATAGCAAAAGATGCTGCTTCTCTGGGAGGGTGCAGCCTCGTGCCACGAGGCACAGCTTGGATCCCAAACCTCTCACTTGTCCCCTTGTGCAGTGAACAGCCTGCCCAGCCGTACCCTGGAGTCCTGTGGCCACATTCTCCAATCTTTAGCAAGGCAAGTAAAAGCTTCTGACTTCCCCTACTGCAAACACCTAGCTTGCGTGTACTGAGTGCTTCCTGTATGCTAGCCATAAACTTGCACGTGAAATTTAGTCTCAGGTCCCTCTGGGAGTCAGGAGTTCCTGTTGCTGCTGTTTCTGTTATAACCCCTGTTCACATAGATCAATGATATTATCTATATTGATACTTACAGTGGCTCATTAATAAAACCAAAGGGTTTTCCATGGCTTCGAGGGCCCTCTTGACCAGATGAGGAAACGGAGGTTCCAGTGATGACACAGGAAGGACATGATGGATGAGCACTAAGCAAATCTGAGTCCAGCGTCCCCATATTTGACCAGACGCCAGATGACCTCCTGTGTTCCTCTCTGAGCCTCAGGGACCTCATCTGTCACCTGGAAGGGAAAGTCCCACTCACCTTTGTGGAGTGCTAAGGGGAGTGAATGGAAGGCATACAGCAGGTGCCTAGCATAGCACAGCCAGCCAATCGGGTTAAGTATTTTGTTACCACTATTACCATCATGGTCACAACCTTTGGTCCCTTCCCAACTGTGGTACAGACAGCTCTACACGATGCACTTGTCCCGTCCCCTCCCAAATCCATCCCTGATGCCTCTCTCTGTGGCCATCTCCACATCACTGTCTTTGTTTTTTTGTTATTCTTTGGGTTCTTTTTGGGTGCGCCCTGCAGCTTTCGGGATCTTCCCTGACCAGGGATCAAACCCAGGGCCCTGGAAGTGAGAGCGCTGAGTCCTAACCACTGGACCTCCAGGGAATTCTCTTCACACCACCGTCTTGCTCTTGTCCTGTTCACTTCCAGTTGTCTGGTATCCAGCGCTGCGGCCACGCAGCACAGAACGGTCACCGAGCAAACGGTCTGTCCTTCTGAAGTTCCTCTGTGCACTCATCCATGTGGTTCCCCTCCCTCCCAGTGGACTCTGAGCCATGTGGACGCCTCCATCTCTGAGTCACGGATGGACACCATGGATGCAAATAACATTGTCTATATCAAAACATACAATCCAAAGTGCTTTCCATCTCCTGCATACCCACACTACTATATATAAAATAGATAACTAATAAGGACCTACTTATTAGGCACAGGGAACTCTACTCAATACTCTGTAATGACCTATATGGGGAAAGAATCTGAAAAAGAATGGATATATGTATAACTGATTCACTTTGCTGTACAGCAGAAACTAACACAATAGTGTAAACCAACTCTACTCGAATAAAAATTTTTAAAAAGTAGAGAAATAGGGCTTCCCTGGTGGCGCAGTGGTTGAGAGTCCGCCTGCAGATGCAGGGGACGCGGGTTCGTGCCCCGGTCCGGGAAGATCCCACATGCCGCGGAGCGGCTGGGCCCGTGAGCCATGGCTACTGAGCCTGCGCGTCCGGAGCCTGTGCTCCGCAACGGGAGAGGCCACAGCAGAGAGAGGCCCGCGTACCGCAAAAAAAAAAAAAAAAAAAAAAGAGAGAGAGGGAGAAATAAGTTGAGATGAAGGATAGGTTTACTTAATTTCTTATAAAATTTCCAGTACCAATTAAATTGTAAGAACATATGTATTAAGTTAATATAAGTGGAATCAAAGTTTTATGAACAGACTTTCAAGAAGCAGAAAACAAGAAAACCCAAGTGCTTTCCACGTCGACCTGAGCTTGCTCCACCCGTGTCTTCATCTCTTGTGCTCTGTTCACTCACACTGCTCAGGGGCTCCTGGATTCCCCTGCAAAGTCCCTATAAGGCCCCGCCTCCAGGCTCCTGCTCTGCTGCTCTTCCCTCATACTTTGTCCATTCCCTTCGCTTATATGTCTGCTCAATTCCCACCCCCTCCTGGGTCCTCTTGCTACAACAGCTGCCCCCAATCACTCCCCATCCAACCACCCCTTTACTTTTTCTTCATGCTCTCGTCACAACGTGATTTTAAGTGCTCTACTCTTCACCGCTTGTAACCCAACTACAACAAAAGCTCCAAGAAAGATTTGTTGTTGCTAATAGGCACTGAATGCATTTTAAATTTTATTTTTATTTTTGTAAATTAAATTTTATTGGAGTAGAGTTGCTTTGCAATGTTGTGTTAGTGTCAGGTGTACAGCAAAGTGAGTCAGTTATACATATACCTATATCCACTCTTTATGAGATTCTTTTCCCATATAGGTCATTACAGAGTATTGAGTAGAGGTCCCTGTGCTGTACAGTAGGTCCTTATTCATTATCTATTTTATGTATAGTAGTGTGTGTATCTGTCAATCCCAAGGAAGAGATTTTTGACTGTTTCTGTTGCATCCACACCCCTGGTCTGTTACCCAGCACAGAGCGAGCCCTCGGTACCTATTTGTCAGATGATTAAATGCATGTGTCGGATGAATGGGTGCCTCAGACATTAGGGTCTTGGGCAGACACCGCTTGTTTTTTCCTACCACTGCATCCCTGGCTTCAGGGAAAGCGGCCGCCACAGTGGGATTCGACCAATATGTTGAAGGTTGAAAAGCTAAGAACAATATCCCCGGCGCTTGCAGGAGGTTTGTGAGTCATATAAGGACTGCAGAGACCCAAAGAGCCAACTTCCTTTTCTTCTGCCATGACCCCCGTCTGAAGACGCGGATAAATGTACACAAAAGACGGGCCTGACCCAGCGGCCAAGGGAAGGAGGGGCTGCAGGTGTGAGTCCTCCCCTGCCCCGTACCCCCCTCTCCGAACCGGGGCTTCGTCTTTGTCATCTGTTTTCCCTCAAGAGCTGTCACCTGATGTGTGGGGCAGAGGCAGGCTCAGGCCGTTGCCATGGAAACTGTAGCCTGATCAGTCAGTGGAAGAGAGGAGAGGGGGCCGGGGAGACGCAGTTGGAAATTTCCAGTTCTGAAGTTAGCTGGTGTGGGGATTCAAAAGCCTGGCTAGCACGAGGCAGGTGCTTCTTTTTTCTTTTTCTTTTTTCAAAATTTATATTGGAGTGGAGTTGATCTACATTGTTGTATTAGTGTCAGGTTACATTACAGAGGATTGAGCAGAGTTCCCTGTGCTAGACAGTAGGTCCTTGTTAGTTACCTGTTTTATATAGAGTAGTGTGTGTGTGTGTGTGTGTGTGTCATGCTTCTTCGAAGTCTGCTGTGGCAGTGATGGGCTCTGCACCCCCTCCCCAAGTCTCTCAGAACCAGGAGGATTTGCTCCTCATTGCCCTGTGTTCTGAGGACAAACACACACGTGGGGCCCACCTTCCAAGAGGACTCCTGTCCTCGAATCCAAAATAACGCCAGCTAAAAGCGGCGAACAAAGAGAGTGGAGAGAAAACATCTTGGAGAGTGTGAGGGCAGCAAAGAAGTGGAACAGGGAGGAAGAGAGACTGGCTGGGGGTGGGGGGTCTTACGTAAACAAATCATTCAGGCGCGTGTGCCCATTTTCTCTTATTTGCTTTTCAACTGCACATCATACTCCGTGGGCTCAACGGACCTCAGTTAATGCGCCCATTCTCCTGCTGGTGGACATTTAGGTTGTATTCGGTTTTTCTTTTTTCCCCTTGCTATGACAAGCCCCGCTGGATGTCTCCAGGGCCCACAGCAGTGCCTGGTGTGTGGTTTCTGCTCGAAAAACGTTTGTCAGATGAGCGAGTGTCACAGTGGACTGGTCTCCTTCCACACGTGTGAGAGTTCTAGGGCACAGACCTCAAAGTGGATTTTCTGAGTGGTGGGAGAACGCACATCACCAGCTCTTCTAGATATTGTCAAACTGCTCTCCAAGATGGCCTTGGACTTACGTAGAAAAAATTTTTTTAAATTGAAGTATAGCTGATTTACAGTGTTGTGTTAGTTTCTGCTGTACAGCAAAGGGATTCAGTTATACATATATATACGTTGTTTTTCATATTCTTTTCCATGATGGTTTAGCCCAGGAAATTGACTATAGTTCCCTGTGCTATACAGTAGGACCTTATTGTTTATTCATTCTATGTGTAATAGTTTGCACCTGCTAATCCCAAACTTTCTGACAACAGACACATTTTCTGCTCTCCATCATTCCCTGATGGAGTGTCTGGCACACCACAGGTATTCAAGAGATGTTTCTAGGAGGTGAATATGTGGGCAAGCGGGTTATATTGGCTTATATTTAGATAATGATGCGTATACAGGTATTTAATCCAGCTCTTGTTTACGTAACATGGAATGGTAACATTCAATAGCCTTCAAAACACAATTTCTTCATCATGCAAAAAATTTGTTTTTGGGCTCTAAGATTCTGCTGCTATGGCACTTTTTACATGCCACACATACTATGACTTTTCCATCAGTCACTCCCCCAGCAAGACTGCCCTGAGCACCATGTGGGTGTGTGTACTTTTGTGAGTGCCTGCAGGGGGGAGATTCCCAGGGTTGGATTTGCTGAGTCAAAGGGCATGCACATACTAAACCTGGATGCCTTCTGCCAAAAGAACTTGCCAGAAAGTTTATAACAAATTGCATTCTCCCCACTAGCCTGGGAAGGCATCCATTTTTCATACAATCACCAATTCTCCTTGTCTATATTTTCATTTTCGTCCACCTTACAAATGGAAAAAGGACTTGCCACTTTGGTTTTCATGTCCTTTTTTGTTTTTTTTCTTGGAGTATAAAGATTGGAATGTCATTTTGTCATTTTTTTTTTAACATTTCAATTTTCTCCTTTAAAGCCTTTCTGTCCATTTTGAAGTCCTGTATTTTGAAGTTCATTTTCTCCCATGTTTTTTTTTTTTTTTTTTTTAGGTTTTTTTTTTTAGGTTTTTTTTTTTTTTTTCAGTACACAGGCCTCTCACTGTTGTGGCCTCTT
>NW_006785389.1:702231-775918 GCF_000442215.2 Lipotes vexillifer | reverse complement strand
CAGTACGCAGGCCTCTCACTGCCGTGGCCTCTCCCGTTGCGGAGCACAGGCTCCGGACACACAGGCTCAGCGGCCATGGCTCACGGGCCCAGCCGCTCCACGGCATGTGGGATCCTCCCGGACCGGGGCACGAACCCGCGTCCCCTGCATCGGCAGGTGGACTCTCAACCACTGCGCCACCAGGGAAGCCCTTCTCCCATGTTCTTAATTCATTTCTTGTAAATACAACTGACATGTGAAAGATGTAATTTCTTTGATTCTCATTGGGTTGCAAGTAGTTTTACCCACTTTGTCACTTTATTTTGGCTTATATTATTTTTGATTTCTTCTGTACCTACTTTTTCAGCTCTTATGGAGTCAGATTAATTTATCTTTTTCTTTCTGTGGTTGTAAGCTCTAGCACTGTGTTTACCGAGCTTTTTCTCCACTCAAATTATAAAAAAATATTCACTCAAGCTTTCTGCTGGTGAGCAGAAAATTGAAGGCCACCAGCTCTCTCCCTGCCCAAATTTTGCCCTCTTGCTTCCTACTCAAATTCTAGGGTATTCAGCATGCAACCAACTGCCCCTCCATCCAAGAAAGTAAACTTAATGCTATGCCATCATGTTAAATGAATAAAGGCACCAGAATCCAATTTTTGAGCTGAACAGAATCCATTCATTTGTTCATTTATTCATATTCTAAAAATATTTGAAGGCCCTACTAAGTGCCAAGCATTCTGGGCAGGGATTTTGACGTTCTTTCTTTATGATGTATTCCCTACGCTTCCCATGACCCCTGGCATGCGGTGGTCCTTCCATAAACTTTTGCTAAATGAACCTAAAGAAGTCTTGTTTGAAGGAACGAATGTCGCTGGCAGCTCGGCTCTCAGACCAAAGAGCGTACCTTTCCCAGTGATTGTTTGTTTGTTTTTTTTCTCATCCCACCAGCTCCCAGAACTGTTGATCCATATTTGTTGAATAAATGAATACATAAATGAGCAAAGAAGAAACGATAGCTGATGTCACTGGTGCTTAAATGACATGTGTGATTTCTCACCGGGTCCACGGCCCTCACCGGCAAATTGGTGATCTTTTTGCAAAGCTCCCATTCAAGGGTGTATTTTAAGGGGCACAGAGGTCCTACACAGGCCACTGCAGGAGGCCTGTGGGTTGAGCCTTCCCATCCCCCAAGCTGCCCCTTCCCTTCGAGAGCAATTACCTGTTGGAGAAGGAGGCAGGCTCAGGCTGTTGCCATGGAAACTGCAGCTGGAGCAGGGGAAGGAGGGGGCTGGGGACCGCACCACCACCGAGACTGGAATTTTCCAGGGTCTGATGTCAGAGTGTGTGTGTGGTGGTGATGGTGGGGGTGTTCAAAATGCCAGGCAAGCATACTTTATGTGCATAATAAATGTTTGTCAAAAGAATGAATGATCTGCCCCTCCTGCCCCTACCTGAGTCCACAGATGCCTGGGGAAAGTTGTCTCCCCTCTGCAGGGTAGAAATCTGTGTGTCTATGTGTGATTGCCCTGTGGTCTTTGTTCACTGAATGGTGATGGGAACTCAAAATGCTAACTCAAAGCTGTAAACCCTTGGGGACCTCTCTGGTGGTCCAGTGGTTAGGACTCTGCTCTCCCCAATGCAGGGGGCATGGGTTCGAGCCCTGGTCAGGGAACTAGATCCCACAGGGTGCGGCCAAAAAAAAGCTGTAAACCCCACCGGGGAAAGAAGGGCTTTGGGGCAGTTGTAGGATCAAACACATGTGGCTGGGAGGTGTGGCTGGCTGAAGGGTGGGCTGTCGGATTAGTGCAACTTGCTTTCGCCTGCTGAGATGTATCAATATCTAGATGGATACACTGCCTCATTCTTTAATCTGCTACATCATATTCTGCTGTAGGGATGAACCACAATTTATTGATCCCTACTCCTATCGGCAGACATTGAATTTTCACTACAAAGACTATAAATAGCCCCCTCCCTAGGACAGTGCTTGGTACACAAATGACATTGAATAAATATTGCAATGGGTACTCTTGTACTTGATGGGGGGACAGGGGCAAGTTCCCCCCCTCCCTGGAGCATCTATCCAGAAGCTGAATGGCTGGGCTATAGAGTGGCTTCCTCAATCTCAACACAGTTTACATTTTGGGCAAGTTACTCTTTTTCTGGGGGGGCGTGGGAGGCTGCCCTGTGTATTGTAGAATGTTTAGCAGCATCCCTGGTCTCTATTCACTGTATACCATGGCACCCCTTCCCCCTCGTTGTGACAATCAAAAATGTCTCTAAGCCTTGCCGAATACCCCCTCGGGTGGAAGAGGCAAAAATCACGGCACCCCCCCGCCCCGAGAGAACAAATGGCTACAGAGAAAGCACATTTTCAGCTTTTCCAGACACTGACAAATTGCTGTTCTACCTCTTTTGTACTTTTTTCTATCTGTTCTCCTACTTAACTGAAATTCTTTGTGGGAAGGGACCTTGCCTGGGTTTGTTCTGCTGGAGCAGACCCTGCTGGTGTATTCTTTTTCAGTTTTGATGAAGACCCAGTTCCCAGATGGGGAACTGCTCCATCAGAGGGCGTTTAAACATTTTTTTAAAATTTATTTTATTGAAGGATAGTTGATTTACAATGTTGTGTTAATTTCTGCTGTACAGCAAAGTGACTCAGTTATACATACATACATATATATATATATATTCTTTTTCAAATTCTTTTCCATTATGGTTTATCACAAGATATTGAATATAGGTCCCTGAGCTATACAGTAGGACCTTGTTGTTTATCAGTTCTGCATATAATTCGCATCTGCTAATCCCAACTCCCAATCCTTCCCTCCCCCTCCCCACTCCCCTTTGGCAACCACAAGTCTGTTCTCTAAGTATGTAAGTCCGTTTCTGTTTCATAGATAGGTTCATTTGTGTCATATTTTTAGATTCCACATATAAGTGATATCATATGGTATTTGTTTTTCTCTGTCGGACTTATTTCACTAAGCATAATATCCTCTAGGTCCATCCATGTTGCTGCAAATGGCATTATTTCATTCTTTATGGCTGAGTAATATTCCATTGTATATATGTACCATTTTTTAAAAAACACTTTATTTATTTATTTATTTTTGGCTGCGTGGGGTCTTCGTCGTGGTGTGTGGGCTTCTCATTGTGGTGGCTTCTCTTACTGCGGAGCACGAGTTCTAGGTACGTGGGCTTCAGTAGTTGTGGCTCACGGGCTTAGTTGCTCTGCGGCATGTGGGATCTTCCTGGACCAGGGCTCGAACCCAGGTCCCCTGCATTGGCAGGAGGGTTCTTAAACACTGCACCACCAGCGAAGTCCCACCACTTCTTCTGATCCATTCCTCTGTTGATGGACATTTAGGTTGTTTCCACATCCTGGCTATTGTAAATAGTGCTGCAATGAACACTGGGGTGCATGCATCTTTTTGAATTACAGTTTTCTCCGGATATATGAAAGTGTATTCAAACTTATTGCTAAAATATGGATCAGAAATGTAGCACCAACTTACACTTTCACACCAGCCTGTGAATGCACCCGTTTCCCCATGCCATGCCCTTACCCTCCCCACATACTAATTTTTTTCCATCTGTTTCTGTCTGAATTGTGGAAAGTGACATGTTTTGATTTTTTGTCAGACTTTAAGTGGAATATCTTTTCACAGTTCTTCATAATCTGAATTTTCTCTTGTACTAAGCAGCTTCTTCCTACCCTCTTTTTTTTTTTTTTTTTTTTGGCTCCGTGAGGCTTGTGGGATTTTAGTTCCCCAACCAGGGATCGAACCTGGGACCACGGCAGTGAAAGCGCCGTGTCCTAACCACTAGGCAACAAGGAAAGTCCCTAGTTATCTTTTCGATGGCAGTCATCTCCCGGTCTGCAGGCTTGGCCGTACCTGAATAATAATAAATCTGTATTTTAAGACAGTGGGTCACCGCAGAGCTGGGCTGGCTCGCTTATCTTGCAGGGCCTGGCATGGATCAGGGACACCCAGGAAGCAAAAGATCAGCCTAAGTACGGATGAGGATGAGAAGCGTGGAGACTGGGAGAACAGTGGGGACGTGGGTCTTGTCCACAGAAGAGATGATGGGGGTGCTGATGAGGGTGGAAAGAAAACCATCTGGTGAGGGCAGTGGGAGGGAGGTGCTCAGGTGCCATATGAGTCTTTTTTTCCTACTAACAGGTCCCTGCCCCTTCGTTTACATGTACTTGTAATTCTTATCTCACACGCAGGAACTGTGAGAACCATGAACACCTCTAACTATTCTGTCTCTCATTCTTCTTCTTTTTAAAAAATATTTCTTTCTTTCTTTCTTTGGATGCGATGGGTCTTAGTTGTGACTCTTAGGATCTTTGTTGCGGCATGCAGGATCTAGTTCCCTGACCAGGGATTGAACCCGTGCCCCCCGCATTGGGAGTGCAGAGTCTTAGCCACTGGATCACCAGGGAAGTCCCCTGTCTCTCATTCTGAGCATGAGGCCTTGGGGGCCTCCTTCCCAGACATGGAAACCCTGTCAATCCCTATGTCTCACCGTGTCTGCCTGCAGAACACTCCGTGTATCCTTGCTGACCATCTCTTTCTCATCTCCTGCAATAACCTCCTTGTGGTCCTGCTTCCTTCCCCAAGTTAAAAATGGCCTGGTCCCTCTCTGAGTCGTGCTGCTGGTGCTTTTAGGATGAGCCCCCACCCCACAGTGAGGCCTACAGCAAGTGAGAGCCTCAGAATTTTCTTAGAGGAGGGGCCAGCGGGAGGTGGGCTTGCTGGGTGAAGGTTAGCAGGATTTCTCTGGCAGGCTCATTCACAAAGAGTTCTAAACCCTAAAACACCAGGCGCTGCCATGCCCACGAATGTGTGTGCGTGTGGAGATGTGGCGGTGCATATGTGCTGACATGTCTGCTGTGTCAGGGCACAAATTAACAGATGGACACGCTTCATGTTGCTTGAGCGTGCTTGGGATGCACTGCAGAATCCAGGTAGTATTTATTTATTTATTGAGCATTTACTGTGTACCAGATCTGTGACAGCCCTTCAGGATAAAACACTCATATATTTACTTAGATTTGTGCATGTAGGATTATCAGCCTTTCCTACAAATTGAGAAAAACTTGGTAAACACAGGATTTAAGCCTGCTATCTCCCAAAGAGCCGGTTGATATATAACCTGTGTTTGCATAGAGGGACGTTGTTAATTTTGTTTAGGGGAGCTAATGGCATTGTATTTATATAAGAGATGGTTCCTGTTATCTGAGGGTGCATGCTGACCTGTCCAGGGATAAAGGGCCTGGAAGTCTGAAATTTACTTGAAAATAGATCTGTCCCCCCACAGCCCCCCACAAATGAGACATAAACAGACAGGCAGACGAATATGACAAGTGAAGCAATTATTGAACGCATGGTGGATATCTTGCTCTTCACGGTAGTGTTCTTTCCTTTTCTCTATGATTAAAACTTTGGAACAGTTACAAGAGGAGTGATTATCAAAAAAAAAAAGAACTGTGTATGCTTTAGAAATGGATATCTCAAGAGTAGCATCTACAGTGTGCTTCTTTGGGGAAAGAAATTCTCTCCTTCCTTATATAGATGAGAAAAAACTATATATATATGTCATATGTATATTTATATATATTTTATATATAAGATATATGTGTTTATATAGAAATATATATGTATAAGAGATATATGTTTATAAAGAAATAGAAATAGAGGACTTCCCTGGAGGTCCAGTGGTTAAGACTGTGCGCTTCCACTGCAGGGGCCGTGGGTTCCATCCCTGGTCGGGGAACTAAGATGTCACATGCTGCGTGGCGCGGCCAAACCCGCCCCCCCCCAAAAAAAACAAAAACAAAAATTTAAAAATAAAATTAAAAAAAAAAAAGGGCTTCCCTGGTGGCGCAGTGGTTGAGAGTCCGCCTGTAGATGCAGGGGACACGGGTTCGTGCCCCGGTCCGGGAGGATCCCACATGCTGCAGAGCGGCTGGGCCCGTGAGCCATGGCCGCTGAGCCTGCGCGTCCGGAGCCTGTGCTCCGCAACGGGAGAGGCCACAACAGTTTGCGTACCGCAAAAAAAAAACAAAAAAAACCCCAAAGAAAACAAAAACAAAAACCCCTAAAACCCAAACATAGAAATAGAAATAGAAATAGATATATATATTTGGCACTACAGCCAGGAATCAATCTCACAGATCAGGGACCATTCCAAGATTGCTGTGTGAGGTTTCATCTGGTCCCTGGACACTCTAAAACCTTCTCCCAGGGGTAAGGATCTCCCCTCACTGCACGATTTCCATTTTCCATTCCCATTTTTTTTTGTTTTTTTGGCTGCATAGAGCGGCATGTGGGATCTTAGTTCCCCAACCAGGGATCGGAAGTGCGGAGTCTTAACCACTGGACCACCAGGGAAGTCCCTCCATTTTCGCTTTCCATGTCAGCCCCCTCTCTGCTCTCCTGACCACATCCTTGCCACCATGCTGGCCCAAGAATCCATGGCCAGACTCCTGGGTGGCTGTCACAGCCTCTCCCTCCTCCCCCTCCCTCCGGGTGAATCACGCAGCATTTCTCTGTTCCCCGGCCTCCACACTCCCTCCTCCACCGATCAGCCAGAGGGTGACCTTTCTGACAGACGGTTCGTCAACACTGTACACATCAAGGCCATAATACGTCTGGTTTGGTCTTCCCACTAATCCAGTTCAAAGGATTGATTCTTCATTACTGCAGCCCAAGTGCACAAAGACGTTGACAGAAGGGGATGATCACAGCATGTTGGTGAGAAGGACTAATTAGAAACAAGACCTTAACATACAAGAACGGCATATCAGATGAGAACTTAGCACTGTGGTGATCAAGAGAAAATAACGAATCCCTTTCCTTCTGAAAATGCCATCAAAATCCTGAAGAAATATTGCACATCATGCAGCTATCCTCATCAGTGAAAAAGAACGGATGATAAACTGCAAAACTATAGATAGCCTCAATTTCTATTTTTTTTTTTGCCGTGCTGTGCGGCATGCGGGATCTTAGTTCCCCTACCAGGGATCAAACCCGTGCCCCTTGCATTGGGAGCTCGGAGTCTTAACCACTGGACTGCCAGGGAAGTCCCAATAGCCTCAATTTCAAGCAAAATACTATGCCCGTCTGCGCACGGAACATGACTAAACAGAAACACAAAACAACAAATAAACAGGGATTATGGCTGAGCCACCCGGCTGGGAATAAAATTCAGGAATACAAGCAAATCACGAGGACCATGCATCCCCTTTGACCCAGTAATTGGACTTGCAGAAGTTCTTTCTACGGAATTAATGAGGTACACAGAGACAGATCTGAATGGAGGTTGGGCATTTGGGTTGTTTTTTTTTTTGAAAGAGTAAAATGTTAGAAAAACATTCTCCCATCACAGAGGCAGACCAAGCTCTTTCCTCTTCCTAGGAAGTCTCTACCCTTTATACTTCCAAATCCTTCCCTTTCTCAGAGGGGGAGGCTGCCAGCCCAGTTCCCTAAAGCAGAAATGTGTATTCCGGTATCAGTCAGAGTTCTACCAGAGAAACAGAACCAGTGGTGTCCTGGGCTGAGCTGTGTCCCCCGCCCCAATTCATACATTGAAGTCCTAACACCCAGGACCTCCGAAGGTGACTGTGTTTGGAGACGGGGCCTTCCAAGAGGTGATTAAAAGTTAAATGAAGTCATATGGTTGGGCCCTCATGCAATCTGACTGGTGTCCTTATAAGAGGAGCAGATTATGACACAGACACACACAGAGGGACGACCATGTGAGGACACAGTGGGAAGATCATTATCTCCGAGCCAAGGAGATAACCTGGGCAGAAAGCCCCCACCCACATTCTCAAGGAAAATCTTATTTAAAGCCAGCTGACTGTCTCCACTACTCACAGCTACAAAACACCTTTACAGCAAGGCCTTCATGGGAGTTTGACAGAATACTGGGGATTGGAGGCTGGCCAAGCAGCTGCATAAACCATCACAGTTCCTGGTCCCGGGCTCCCCACACCCCACAGCCCATGGTCGGTTACCGGGCCCTGTCAAATCCGCCGCCGCCCAACCCCAGGTCAGACCCGTCTCCCACCTTCCCTCTACCCACCCCCACAATCCAGGGCTCCATCTCCTTCCTCCTATGACCTGTAATCAGTCTTCTCTTCGTGGGGGTCCTCCATCCACCAATCCTTGGAGCCAACGTGGACTTTCTTGGAAGAAAAGACACCCATGTCCACTTCTAGGGTTCAAACACATCGATGGATTCATGCTGCTCTTTAGATAAAGATTCAGCTTCTTACCATCATCTGCAAGCAATCTAAGTTCCAGGATTCCTACATGGGAGGGGGCTGGGGACACGCTGATTGGGGAAGCGTATTAATTTGCGAGGACTGCCAGAGCAAAGTACCACAGATGGGGCAGCTTCAGCCACAGAAATGCATTGTCTCCCAGGTCTGGAGGGTCCATAACCGATATCAAGGCAGCAGCAGGGTTGGTTTCTTGTGAGGACCATGAGAGAAGATTTGTTCCAAGCTTCTCTCCTTGTTTGTAAGCTGTCAAGACATCTTCCCCTTGTGTCTTCATGGGGTCTTCCCTCAGTACCAGGATGGAACCCGAGCCCCCTGCAGCAGAAGCGCCGAGTCTTAACCACTGGACTGCCAGGGAAGTCCCAATTTTCCTCTGCTTATAAGGACACTGGCCCTATTGGACTAGAACCCACCCTAATCACCTCATTTTAACGTGATTCTCTCTGTAAAGACGCTCTGTCCAAGTAAGGTCACATTCTGGGGTGCTGCGGCTGAAACTTCGACATATGAATTTGTGGGGAGACAATTCAGCCCATAACAAGAAGCAATGGGTCATTTGCTGTGAGGCAAAGTTACTATTATGCAAAATAGGCATCATAGTTAGAATAGAATGCATAATAGTTATGTAAAAGGCAGACAAACCCTGGGAGAGAATTATGTGTGTGTATACTTAATTTACACATATACACAGGGAGGTGAAGTAATAAAAGTAAGTTCTTACTGATCTGGTTTTGAATTGAACCAATTATAGAAATTTATTTCCACGAGTGTATTCAGGATTACACTGGAATCATAGCTGAACGTCACGGAACCAGAAAATAAGGAAGGGGGAAAATACTGCCCCCAAATGATTACTGACAGGACCAGGGGACACAATCTGTAAAATGACAGCCAGAATGAGGTATTTTTACAGTTTGGAAATAGAGGTCTCCAAAACAGTGGCCAGGTCTGGCTGTTTCTGAGGAAACCGTTCTGTTCCTGAGTTTGGATGGCGACCTCTCCATTGCTTGGATTCCAGCTGGGCATTTAGCTTATGAATCAAGGAGAAAATTCTACGGTGGGTCATTGAACTGAAGTTTCATCTGGCAGTTGACATTCTAACTGCATCTTCTCAGGGTCTGTGGGCATCGAGTCAGAAATGTCATTCCCTTCTGACCCACTTTTCTATTCAGGTTTGGCCCAAATTCCTCCTTGAGCATTGGGAGTCTGGAGTGTCCCTGGAGGGCTACAGCTTCTATCTGAGGGTAGGAGGGCAGTGTTGGGATGGAGAAGGGCCAGTGGTTTCCTTTCTCATGCATCACAAGACCGCATGGGGGAATATTTCTATCACCTTGGGGTGGATGGGGCAACACAACCTATAATGCTAAAACCAAAACCCGTAAACAAAAATGTTGATAAATATGGCTCCAGAACAGTTGAAAATTTACAGGAGTGGAGAAAAACATAAACCAGTCAGAAGAAAACGGGGAAATCGCTGTAATACACAAGACTGTCAAAGGTATCATATGCTACTTTACAATTTGTAATTACATGTCAATGAGAAAAAGTCAAACGTCAAAATAGAAAAAATGGGCAAGGATCTGTACATAAAACAGAAAGTTCGATGCAAAGAACAGTGAAAGGTGGTCCATCTCATTTGTAATCCAAAAACCAGACAGCAAAATCAAAAGGAGAGATCATTTTTCTCTCTATGCAACTGGCAAGAATGAAAGAAAAGTACAATAGTTTAGGTTTGCAAATACCTGGGAGAAATCTTGAAATGCTGATAGAAAGGCTGGATGTTGATAGCAGCATTATTCATAACGGCCAAAAATTGGAAGCAACCTATCAGTATCCATCAACAGGAAAATAGATAAATTGTGGTATATCCATATCATGGAAAACGACTGGGCAATAAGAAGGAATAAAACATTAATTATTTAATAATTAATGTAACTAAACAAAACGTTAATCTGTAACAGCATGGATGCCTCTCAAAAACATTATGCTGGGTAAAAAAAGTCAGAGTCCTAACCACTGGGTCGCCAAGGAAGTCCTTTAAATTCTCTGTCTTGATTGTGATGGCTGTTCCATGACTGAGTACCATCCCTAAGACATATCAAACTATACAGTAAAAGTGGGCAAATCGTTGTATATGTAAATCACACCTCAACAACCTGAAGGATTGTTTTAAAATTTTCAGCTTTCCAAATATTTGTTTCATGACGAGAAGATCATTCTTACCACACAGAATGTTGGGGGTGGAGGAGACAAAGATTTGTTCCCGCTACAAACATTGCTTAACTGCCTGCTGTATGCGAGGCTGGGATCTTAATTTTTTTTTTATAAATTTATTTTCTTTTATTGATTTATTTTTGGCTGCGTTGGGTCTTCATTGCTGCACGTGGGCTTTCTCTGGCTGTGGCAAGTGGGGGCTACTCTTCCTTGCGGTGCGGGGGCTTCTCATTGCAGTGGCCTCTCTTGTTGTGGAGCACAGTCTCTAGGCGCAAGGGCTTCAGTAATTATGGCTCGTGGGCTCAGTAGTTGTGGCTCGCAGGCTCTAGAGCACAGGATCATTAGTGTGGCGCACGGGCTTAGTTGCTCCGTGGCATGTGGGATCTTCTGGGACCAGGGCTCGAACCCGTGTCCTCTGCATTGGTAGGCGGATTCTTAACCACTGTGCCACCAGGGAAGCCCAAGGCTGGGGTCTTAAACCCGCAGACAGCTGACTCCAGAGCCCTAGCAAATGTCGTTCTCTGCAGCCTTGGTTTCCACAGCAATGGCTGGAGCTTGAACCTGCCAATCACAGCAGATTAAAGCTCTTGAAACGGATGGGGGAGGGGCTCAAGTCTGCCGTGTTCTCCACCAGTGCTCATATCATGGTTTTTATATACTTTAAAATATGTTCTTGGATGAGTTCTCTTTTTTTTGAAGATCATTTAAATGCAATTTCATAAAATACACAAAGCTTAACAAAAATGAGAGACCCACATATAACTTATAATGAAATTTTTACAAATGAAAACTTAAAATCTTCAAAATTAAAAACACACCTGGGGAGACTTTCCTGGCAGTGCAGTGGATGAGACTCTGCGCTCGCAATGCAGGGGTCCTGGGTTCGATCCCTGGTCAGGGAACTAGATCCCACATGCCTGCCGCAACTAAGGAGCCTGCCTGCCGCAAATAAGACCTGGCACAACCAAATTAATTAATTAATTAAAAAAACCCCACACACCTGGGAAAATAACATGGTATCCTGTTAATAAGTCTCTCAGATGTTTCTGAAGGAAACATACATAAATTTATCCAAGGTTTCTAAGTTGTCATCTACCATTGATGAAACAGCCTTATACTCACTCGATGAGTTCTTTAGAGAGGAGGTTGCCATAGGGCGTGTGAGCCACTGCTTTTTGAGTAAGAATTCTTTCCTCAACAGGAATGAACTGTGTCTTGCCTCCACGGGAAAGGGAGGTCCTGAAAGTTTCCGGGTAGATCCCAGACTCTCAAGGGAGGCTAGAGACTGAGATGCCTATCTCCAGGTTGAGTTTTTAGGACTTTGTGTTGGCTCTTGCTCTGGTTCTTTCTCCTCACTGCCATCTCCTCCTCTCCCCTGGTTACGCCTAACAATTTGTTTCTCCACGATGCCCAGCCCAGTGACCCCACAGCCCAGACCTCCCTCTGGAGCTGCAGATAAATTGCAAATCAGATGAGGTTTGGCACTTCCATCTCGGTCCGTTCACAATGGATCACGTGAGAAATGAGAAACCGAGTCCATCTGCACATCAGATCAAATCACCCTCCAAAACGTATCTTCAGCCATTCCACTCACCTCTAAATAATTCCCCAATCCCCCTCATGCTCTCCTAAAACTCTGCCATTACCCTGGGCTCGCTCCACATTGTGGTGCTTAGATCAGTGGTCTCAAACGTGGTCACGTGCAGAAATAAACGACTGGAACTCCTTTTTTTTTTTTTTGGCAGTATGTGGGCCTCTCACTGTTGTGGCCTCTCCCGTTGCGGAGCACAGGCTCCGGACGCGCAGGCTCAACGGCCATGGCTCACGGGCCTAGCCGCTCCACGGCATGTGGGATCTTCCCAGACGGGGGCACGAACCCGCGTCCCCTGCATCGGCAGGCGGACTCTCAACCACTGCGCCACCAGGGAAGCCCTGGAACTCCTATTTTTATTTTATCTTATACTCTGGAAATTTTCTAAGTTTTATTTTGCACATAATATTTTTCTGTGTATACTCTTTACAAATAAATTCATATTATAAAAATACTTTATTTATTTATTTTTAATTTAATTTTTTTGTGTGTGTTACGCGGGCCTCTCGCTGCCGTGGCCTCTCCCGTTGCAGAGCACAGGCTCCGGACGCGCAGGCTCAGCGGCCATGGCTCACGGGCCCAGCCGCCCCGCGGCACGTGGGATCTTCCCGGACCGGGACACGAACCTGTGTCCGCTGCATCGGCAGGCGGACTCTCAACCACTGCACCACCAGGGAAGCCCCTATAAAAGTACTTTAGAAGAATTATCTACTTCCTTTATTTCCTGGCATGGAAGTGGCCCCGGCCAGCTCCCCTGGTATCTCCCTGCCCCCTTTTTTTCCTCCTCCTCCCACCTCCTTCCCTGAGGCCAGAGTGACCTTTCAACATTGCAGCCTTAACTGGGAACCTTTCCGAGCTCTGTTGGTTTGGGAGGTTCAGCCTCAACAAAATTCAAAATTGACCTCATCTTTTACAACACAACTCATCCATCAACAGATCCGGTTAAGGCTGTCTCTAAACAATTTCTCTGGTTACTGCCTAAATCAGTCTTGTACCCTTTCTGCTTTCCCCAATTACACTGCAGCTACAGAAATTCAAAGTTTTAACCTGTCATGGGTAGACCAGTTGTTCCAAAACTGGATGGGTGTAGGGTGACCAAGGAGCAAAGGTTCTCAACGGACATTTGTGCCAAGAAGATATACAAATGACCAATAAGCACATGAAAAGATGTTTGATATCATTAGCCATCAAGGAAATTCAAATCACGACCACAATGAGTAAAATGGCACAGCCTCTTTGGACAACAGTGGCAGCTCCTTGAAAGGTTAAGGACTGAATTACCATATGACCCAGGTTGTCCACTCCTGGATATATACTTAAGAGAAATGAAAACATAACTCCCTACAAAAACCTGTACCTAAATGTTCACAGCAGCATCCCTAATAGCCAAAAAGTGAAAACAACTGAAATGTTCATCAACTTATGAGCAGATAAATAAAATATGGTCTATCCATACAATGGAATATATTTAGTCATGAAGAAGACATGGATGAACTAAAAAAATATTAAGCTAAGTGAAAGAAGCTATACACAAAAACTCATATATTGTATGATTCAGAATAGGAAATCTACAGAGACAGAAAGCAGAATAATGTGTTGCCTAGGGCTGGGGGAAGTTGGGAGGAAATGGAGAGTGACCCCCAATGAGCCCAGGATTTCTTTTTGGAGTGAACGTTCTAAAATTCATTGTGATGGTGGTTGTACAACTCTGTGAATATTCCGGAAACTCTTTGAATAATACCATTTGAATGGGTGAACTGTAGCGCATGTGAAGGATATCTCAATAAAGCTGTTATGAAAACATAAAAAAAAGTGTATTCTTACATATTTAGTTTTGTTCTGAATGCATTACAGAGTTTTATTCAGTTGGGGGTAGGCTGGCATTTTGCACCACAAGGTAAAATATCCACACACAACCGCTCTCTGCACACCAGGACCCCTGACAGACCCTCACAACAGGCACCCAGAAAATGAGAGGGTAGGATATTCACCCCCAGAAAATGAAGAGGGGGTTGGGGGAAGGAAACCAAGGAAGGGTGAAAATCAGGGACACAGTCTGCAAAACAGATGGCTAGCATTTCATATTTTTATGGTTTGGAAATAGAGGTCTTCAGAGCACTGGTTGGGTTGTGCTCTTTCTGAGAAAGCCAGTCCCTTCCTGAGTTGGATGGCAACATATATATTGCTTGGATTCCAGTCCAGCACTGAGGTCATTAATCAAGGAAAAACTCCACGGTGGGCTGCTGAACTGAGGTTTTATCTGGCAACTGGGTCAGATGTTGACATTCAAACGATTTCTCATGGACTGAGAGTCTCCACTCAGAAAGGCTTCTGCCATCGAAACCTCTTTTCTATTTATTTAGGTTGGGCACAAATCTTTCCTGAGGCAACAGACGCTGTCTTGAAGGACCCTAGAGTGATGCCATAGGATTGCAATTCGAGCTGCCTTGAAACTTTAAGTTTTCTATTAGCCATTACCATTCACCATCTTTGTTTTCTATTCCCTGTTTAAAAATGGGTGGGATTGATTTTACTGTTACATTGCATTTAGCCCAGGATATCAAAAAATGCTATTGTTTCAACACGTAATGGATGTAAAAATTGTTGATGAGATATTCATACCAAGTCTTGAAACCCACCGTGTGGCTTATCTCAGTTCAGTCCAGCCATGTTTAAAATGCTTAGTAGGGACTTCCCTGGGGGTCCAGTGGTTAAGACTCCACATTTCCACTGGTGTGGCCCAGAGTTCGATCCTTGGTCGGGGAACTAAGATCCCGCATGCCGTGTGGTGCGGCCAAAAAGAAAAACAAAATGATAATAAAATAAAATGCTTAATAGCCACAAGTGACCAGTGGCTATTCCCCTGAACAGTTCAGCCCTAGAGCTTTGTCTGACTAGGGAAAGCAGTGTTTGGGGCAGAGGAAAGGACTCATAGCTTCCATTTCATAGTCATGGCAAGGAAACAGAAGGGAATGTTTTTGAAGCTATGGGATGAAGAAGGATTTACTAAACATGTCAAAAAGTCAATGAGCATACAATAGCAACAATCCTATAAATCTGACTCCACGAGAATTGAAAATGCACGTATGAGGGGAACCTCTACCATAAATAAGACTGAAATGGTCATCCCAGGTCAAATATGTAGAGATAGAGATCATAGTCAAGGACCTAATTTCACTGATACATGAAGAGTCAAGTCAGAGGAAAAGCTGAACACCAAAATAGAAAAACGGACAAAGAATGTGAATCAACTATTTACAGGAGGAAATTTACATGTGCAATAAACACAGAAAAGATATGCCATTACACTTTTAATATCAGAACAGACATCTGAATCAAAAGGTTTAGGGAAGGTGATATTTTGAAGTGACAAAGCTGAAAAAAGAATAATAAAGTTAGGAAGGTTGCAGGGAAGTGGACATTTTCAAATGCTGGTGGCTGAGTATGTGTTGGTGATAGGTTCCACAGTCTAAAAAGTGTGTGTGCTTTGACCTAGCAAGTCTATTTCTGGGAATCGAATGTCCATGAACATTCACAAATATTCAGCAATCTACAGAGCGGTTATCATCTTTGTCTTTGTCTGTGACAGCAAGAAGTTGGCAACAAGTGTATACGACGCACGCACAAAGGTATTAATCTGCAATCATGATACAACACGTGATCATCAAAATGAAATAAACTCTTTCCTCCTAAAAGAGATCTTGTTTCTAGAGGAACACTTAATGTCATGATAACATGTTCAATGAAATGGTAGGATAAATAGATGTCTAGACACCTCGATGCCAATTTTAAGAAAAATAATCCATTCATTTACTCACCCATATTTGAGATACACAAACTGAGGATTTACTTTGCACCAGTTGCTGGGGATACTTTGAAGAACAAAATCGAGTCAGGTCCTTGCTTATGAAGCTGCCAAGAGAAAACAAAGAAAACACCTCCTTAGACAGAAATTTGGCACTATTAAAAACATAATTTGTGTTTTCCCTATGGCTCCACCCGTATCTATTTGACCTGGAGAAATTCTCCACCCCGTGGGCAAGGCAATGATAAAAGTATATTCCTTGCAACATTCTTTCATTCAATATATGTTTGCATCAGGCACTGTGCAAGATATTAGGAATGACTGTGATTTGTGGATACTGCAAATAAAACTTTACAAAAATCAGGATGGGGAGCAGCCCAAACACCCATCAAGAGGAGAATAAATAAATGAATGATGATGTAGTCACACGGTGATTACCACACTGCAGCAAACGTTATTTGAATCGACATGGATAAATCTCAAGAATAGGATACTGATCAAGGGCAGCAAATTGTAGGATGCTTCCATAGATCTCATGCCCATGACACCATTGGTATAACACCCCACAGGCTGTCAGGAGGCTGCCATAGACCTCATGTCCATGACACCATTGGTCTGACCCCCCACAGGCCGTCAGGAGGCTGCCATAGATCTCATGCCCATGACACCATTGGTCGGACCCCCCACAGGCCGTCAGGAGGCTGCCATAGATCTCATGCCCATGACACCATTGGTCGGACCCCCCACAGGCCGTCAGGAGGCTGCCATAGATCTCATGCCCATGACACCATTGGTCGGACCCCCCACAGGCCGTCAGGAGGCTGCCATAGATCTCATGCCCATGACACCATTGGTCGGACCCCCCACAGGCCGTCAGGAGGCTGCCATAGACCTCATGCCCATGACACCATTGGTCTGACACCCCACAGGCCGTCAGGAGGCTGCCATAGGCCTCATGCCCATGACACCATTGGTATAACACCCCACAGGCCGACAGGAGGCTGCCATAGACCTCATGCCCATGACACTATTGGTATAACACCCCAAAGACGGTCTCTGTTATGTCATGGCTTGGTTTAATTTCTTCATTGCTCTACCATCATCTGAGAGTACCATCTTTCCTTTCTCCTTCCTATTTCTTTGTTATCCACTCCCTGACTTGAGATAACCAGGACTAAATGAGCAGTTGCTTAGAATCCGATGCTTAACTGATGTCTGCTGTGGAATGAGAACTTTCTATTATGTACAGATAGACTTATGGTGGGGTGCCGGGTGGGATACACTTATCCGTCCTTCAAAAAGGCGTAGATGATGCCACAACTCTGTGCCCGGATGTTTTTTTTTGATCCTGCAGGTATTTGTTTTTGCAGGGCTTGGAAAATTCCAGTATCAGAAGCTCTTTCCTCAGCCCCCCAGCCCCACCTTGGAGCTGTGGTTTCCATGACAACAGCCTGAGCCTGCTTCTCTCACCTGCTGCAGGAAAAGGGGAAGAACAGAGCAGAGCTCCTGACCATGAAATGCTCCAGTGGGAAAAAGCTGAGGACTACAGGGTGGGCTGGAACCCACTGTACCCCCAACAGGGGTGGGTGCCAAAATCCCTTGTTCAGAATTGACTTCATCTGAAACCATGTCTGCATCCTCATTTTCAGCTTCTCGATGGCTGGAAACACCATCCACAAGGAAAGAATCATGACTTGGGGGAATTTGATTCTCTGAGGTTAAGGTGGGAAATGAAGGGCAGGGTTGAGAGATATGTGGCTTAAGTGTGCATCAGAATCACCTGGAGTTCCCAATGCAGTTAAATCTGGGTGGAGCCTGAGAATTTGCATTTCTAACAGGCTCCCAGAGGATGCTTCAAGTGGTCTGTATCTAACATTTCGAGAATGACCAATCTTAACCCTGACTACCTTACGTTATGGACCTTACTGCTCAGTTGTGGTCCACAGACCAGCAGCTTGGGCATCCCCTGGGGGCTTTGTAGAAATGCAGGATCTCGGGTCCCCACCCCAGACCTTCTGTTATGGACTGAGTTGTGTCCTCCAAAATTCATGTGTTGAAGGAGGTAATTAAGTTTAAATCAGGGCATAAAGGTGAGGCCCTAATCCAAAAGATGGTGGCCTTATAAGAAGAGACCAGAGACCCCCCTCTCTCTCTCTTTCCCCCCGACGAAACACACACAGAGGAAAGGCCATGAGGACACAGCAAGAAGACAACCTCTTTAGGCCAAGGAGAGAGTCTTCACCAGAAACCAAGCCTGCTGGCACCACGGTCTTGGACTTCCAGCCTCCAGAACTGGGAGAAAATAAGTCTGTTGTGTCAGCACCCCATCTGTGGTGTTTTGTTACAGCAGCCTGAGCTGACTAATACACACACTGAGTCAGAATCCGAATTTTTGCAAGGTCTCCCAGGTGACTGATGGGCACCATAAGGGTGGTGAAGCACTGACATACTCCACTGGGGAAAGACTCTGGGTTTATAATGTTCCCCGATCATGTCACACCTTCCTATTGGGTAGGAAAGATGTTCATGTTGAGTTCCACCAAACTTCGACCAAAGTCCTTGGCCCTTCCCTCTCTCTTTACTCTCACCTAACAAGGTCATCCTCTCCCCACCCCATGTCTCTCTTCCCAACCCAGACCTCTCTCTTGAATTCCATCCACATTCCATACCACATGTGTGTTTGGACTTTCCAGTTCCATGGATTTCAAAATCCATCTCTTTGTGGACAACAAAATGAGTCTTGTCTCTAGAACACATCTTATGCCATGGATGACTCTTTTTTACTTTCTTTTGCTTTAATTTTTTTCTTCCAGTTTTATTGAGATATAACTGACATCCAGCACTGTACAAGTTTAAGCTGGACAGCATCATGATTTGACTCACAAACATCATGGAGTTATTATCACAATAAGTTTAATGAACATCCATCATCTCATATAGACATAATATAAAAGAAAAAATATATTTTCCTCGTGATAAGAACTCTTAGGATTTACTTCTCTTTTTAAAAAAATTTAATTAAATTAATTTTTTTTTTTGGCCATACCACACAGCTTGCGGGACCTTAGTTCCCCGACCAGGGATTGAACCCACATCCTCGGCAGTGAAAGCACGGAGTTCTAACCACTGGACGGCCAGGGAATTCCCAGGATTTACTTTTCTTAACTTTCATACATAACATACAGCAGTGTTGATTATATTGATCATGTGTATACTACATCCCTAGTACTTATTTATCTTATAACTGGGATTTATACCTTTTGACCACCTTCATCCAATTCCTCCTCTGCACTCCCCACGTCCGATAACCACAAATCTGATCTCTTTTTCTGTGAAACTGTCCTTTACTTTCTTCTCCTCTGATTTTCTATCCATTGGATGTAACCAATGGGCTTTTCTTTCTGCACCTAGAATGCTTTTAGGCAAGTAACATCCTTGGGAGAATTGAGAAATAGTGATTGAAATACCATTTGCAGAATTCTATGGCTCTCATGAGGAACCCAGTAGAGAAAGACTATTGTCTAGACCAGCAGTTCTCAAACCTGAGGGCATCAGAACTCCCTAGAGGGACTTGTTCATGCTCAGAGTGGTGGGTCCCACCCCAGAATTTCTGAATCAGTAGGTTGGGGTAAGGCCAATAGAACATGCATTTCTAACGAGTTCCCAGGTGATACCCATGCAGCTGGCCTAAGGAACACACTTTGAGAACAACAACTTTAGACTAACTGATGATAGAAAGAATCTAAAAGAAAATAGGTCATTGAGTAATAACTGTGAATCAGCCCTGAGACAGACACTCAAGCTTATACCCTTTAGGAAATAGGCATAAGGGGAAAACTGGGTTAAAAAACCATGCCACACACAAACATGCCCAATTGATTTTTTTAGTAGATTTTATTTTTTATAGCAGTTTTAGGTTCACAGAAAAATTGAGCAGAAGATATAAAGATTTTCCACACCTCCTGTCCCCACGTACCCAAAAGCCCCCTCCAGTGCTCACATCCCCCACCAGAGGGTTACATTTGTTGCAGTCAACGAACCTACAGGGACACCGTCATTATCACCTGAAGTCCATGGGTTACGCTGTGGTTCATTCTTGGTGTTGTACTTTATATGGGTTTGGACAAATTCATAACAACTTTTATCCATCATTATAGTGTCATGCACAACAGTTTCACCTGTTCATCCCTCCCCCGCCCCAACCCCTGGCAACCACCTATCTGTTTATGGTCCCCATAGTTTGGCCTTTTCCAGAATATCAAGTAGTGGGAATCCTATAGCACGTAACCTTGTCTGATTGGCTTCTCTCATTAGGAATATGCATTTTTTTAAGGTTTCTCCATGTCTTTGCATGGCTGGATAGCTCATTTCTTTTTAGTGATGAATTATATTCCATTGTCTGGATCCCAACTAATTTTTTTTTTTTTTTTGCGGTACGCGGGCCTCTCACTGCTGTGGCCTCTCCTCTTGCGGAGCACAGGCTCTGGATGCGCAGGGTCAGCGGCCATGGCTCACGGGCCCAGCCACTCCGCGGCATGTGGGATCTTCCCAGACCTGGACACGAACCTGTGTTCCCTGCAACGGCAGACGGACTCTCAACCACTGCGCCACCAGGGAAGACCCCAACTGATTTTTGACAAAGGCGCAAGAATGATCCAGTATAGGAAGTGAAGCTTTTTCAACAAATGGTGCAGAAGCAATCGGACATCCACAGGCAGAGAAATTAACTTTGACCCACATCTTACATGGGGCGGCAGATGTAGGAGACTGCGTGTATGATAAATCGAATACACCTAAATACACACACACACACACACACACACACACACGCACGCACACGCACACGCACACACACACACACAAGAAGTGGGAAAATATGAATTAGACGGTTGGATTGTATCTGTGTCAGTATTCTGGTTGTGATATTGTACTATGGTTTGGCAAGATGTCACCATTGGGAGAATCTGGGTAAAGTGTACATGGGCTTTTAAAACCGCTTGTGAATGTAACTGCTGTATTTAAAATAGATAACCAACAAGGACCTACTGGACAGCACAGGGAACTCTACTAAATATTCTGTAATAACCTAAATGTGAAAAGAATTCAAACAAGAATAGATACCTGTATATGTATAACTGAATCACTTTGCTGTACATCTGAAACTAGTACAACATTGTTAATCAACTGTGCTCCAATATAAAATAAAAATTTTTTAAAAACTGCTTGTGAATCTATAATCATCTCAAACTAAAAACTTTAAGTAAAAAGCCAGCATTCAGGCATGTCCTCTTCTAAATGTTGGAGCAGAATATTACGTGTGTTCATTTCATTCATTCATATAGGGCATGACTTAATTTCTTAGGTGGGAAAATGGTATTAGGGGTCATACAGGGGGCTGCTCTTATTCTCTGAAGTATTTAGGAGTGAGATGCTGCAGTGTTTAGACAAAATGATGAACTTTGAAATAGACACATATATATGGCTAAAACATATACAACTAGAGGTTCACAGGTGTTGAAGCAAAGTGTTGAGCAGATAGGTAGGTGTTCACTGCACTCTTCTTACTCCTGTATGATTCAATTTTTTTTAAATAAAAAGCTTTATTTTTTTGTATTTTATTTATTTTTTAATTCAAGTATAGTTGATTTACCATGTTATGCCAATCTCTGCTGTACAGCAAAGTGACTCAGTTATACATATATACACATTCTTTTTTTAAAAAACATTTTTTTCTGGGGCTTCCCTGGTGGCACAGTGGTTGGGGGTCCGCCTAGGGGACACAGGTTCGTGCCCCGGTCCGGGAGGATCCCACATGCCGCTGAGCGGCTGGGCCCTTGAGCCATGCCCGCTGGGCCTGTGCGTCCGGAGCCTGTGCTCTGCAACGGGAGAGGCCACAACAGTGAGAGGCCCGCGTACCGCAAAAAAACAAACAAACAAACAAAAAAACCAAAAAAGAACGACAACATTTTTTTCCATTATGGTTTTCCCAGGAGATTGGATATAGTTCCCTGTGCTATACAGTAGTACCTTGCTGTTTGTCCATTCTAAATGTAATAATTTGCATCTACCAATCCCAAACTCCCAGTCCAGGGATGGACTGGGAGTTTGCACAAAATTTCATTTCTTTGACCCACTCTTCAATTCCATGTCTGGGAGTTTATCCTCAACAAAAACCCGCCCAAATGTACTGGCAGTGTCTATATAATGGAGATTTGAGCAGCCTTGTTTTTAAAAGATACGAGTGGCAGGTGGGTCTGTAAAACATCCCCACCAGGACAGTAAATCCAATGACCAGGCAGTATTTTTCTAACCAGAAGCTGTCCATTTCAGTCAAGCAAGATGAATAAACTCTAGGTGTCTACCGTGCAACATTGTACCTGCAGTCAACAACACTGTATTGTGCACTTAAAAATGTGTTAAGAGGGCTGATCTCAAGTGTTCTAACCACAATAAAATAAGGTAATGAAATTTCCAAGGGGGGAGAGGGAAGAAACAAAAAATCAAGCTCTTTTTCTCTCTCAAAATAAAGTCATATTTTCTTTGTTGTTTTTTTTTTTCTTTGTTTGTTCGTGGCTGTGCTGCGCAGCTAGCTGGATCTCAGTTGCCCGACCAGGGACTGAACCCTGGCCCCAGCGGTGAAGGTGCCAAGTCCTAATCACTGGGCCGCCAGGGAATTCCCCTAAAGTCATACTTTAAAGTAGATTTCATGGCATGAGAAAATGCTCATGCGCTAAACAAGAGAGATGTTAGACTGAAAATAAAGAACCACGTCAATTTCATGTAAAACTTCACGTGGAGATGTGCATAGAAAAAAGACTGAAAAATGCAGCAAAATATAACCAATGTTTTTCACTGGGCTGTCTTGTTTATGGAAGAAAATTTGGTCACTGAAGTCCAGAGCCCTAAATATATTCATTCTCTTTGACCAGTTATTGGAGACACACACACACACACACACACACACACACACACACACGCATAAATATAAATGTTTCCTCTCCTTTTCCCACCCCAAGACATAACATGTCCCAAAGGAAAGTATGACTGTATCTCTGCTTAAATCACTTTGGTGGAATCCCTTTGCTCGGTAAGCAAACACTCAGCTCCCTACCACGGTATGCAAGCAGTTGGCACTCCTCCAGAAATTCTACAGAAGCAGAGCTGGAGAAGGGGCAGGGGAATACACTCTCTCACAGGATGCTTTTAGGAAAATGCAAGCTGTTTCTTTGAATATATGTGCATACATTTATGTGTGTGTATACAAAGGAACAGAAGTGAAATTCTTCTCTTTGACCCAGCCATGACTGCCATGCATTGTGTAATTTGGTTTAACCGAGCATATCTGGAACCAGATGGCTATTATGTATAAAAATCTGCAGTGTGTGCCCACAAGCACCAGTTGTGTTGGGGCCAGGACCCAACAAGGCCCCCAGTCCATCAGAAAATGAGGAGGCTGGGATTTCGCCCCAGAAAACTAAGGGAAAGTGAAGAAAGAAGAACATGAAAGGATATGGTCTGGAAAGGAGATGGCTAGTGTTAAATATTTTCATGATTTGGAAACCCATGTCTTTAGAACAGAGGTCAGCGTTGAGTTGTTTCCAAGAAATCCAACCACTTCCTGCTAAGGACGCAATGTATGTATTTTTTGGTTTCTAGCCGAGCGCTGAGCTAATGAACCACGGTGAGTCTTTGAACTAAAATATAATGAGGATTGGGCCAGGAAGCAACATCCAAACTCCTTCTTTTCCAGAGTTTATCGGTAACTGTAAGTTACCAATTAGACATGTGTCTCCCAACTGAATTCAGATCTGGCCCAAATCCCTCCTGTAACATTGAGATCCAGGATCCTTAATAAGGGCTAGAGTTTCTGGGTGTTGTGGGGGGCAGTTTCTGAACAGGGAGAGGGCTCTTTTCTGAGCCCAACACAGTACAGCACAGGAGAGGGACTTCCTTGGCGGTCCAGTGGTTAGGACTCCGAGCTTCCACTGTAGGGGTCATGGGTTCAATCCTTAGTCGGGCGAAAACAAAAGAAACAAACAAACAGGAGGATATTTTTTGTAATCGTGCGGTGGGAGACAACTTGCTCAAGAAAATCCAAACTTCAACAAACACAAAAAGAAAGTATTTAACCTGATGCCATAAACACCAAAAATGCAAGAACACGTAAACCCCTATCACAAATAAGGTTTAATGACTGATGAAATAAAAACTCACATTTTAAGTAAGGCAAGGCAAGAAAGAGGTAAACATAAGGCTTTTTCTCTGAACTTTGGCCTCCTCCCTTCCCACTAAGGTGCATTGTGCATCTTCATTATGTGTTAACCTGACCTCCCCAAAGGCAGAAATACCTGCTCAACCATGAGGATCAATTTTTCTCCTTCTGGAGCCAGCCATGTGACTCCTTAGAAGATAACATTCCTTTCTCAGCCCTGTAAGGGGTCAAGATGAGCCACCACTTGCCTTGTACGTGCAGACACTGGCGAACGTTATGTACAAGGCCAATATATCATTTCCCTTCAAGATAGTGATTGGTACAGAACAGACTGGTCAGATGACCTGGGGAGATACTGAGCCACATCTAACAGAAGATCTTAGCTCAGATACTTACTCGTGACCTTATTAGTGTCACTAGCTGTATTACTTGTATTCTGCCTATTTTACAAAATTATTCTTTCTTGCATTACCAAATGTGTGACTGAGCCTCTGATAAAATTAATGATGATTAGGCAACTTGAAACGATGGACCAAATATATAGTTCTGTAAGATCAAGGACTGTAATATATAGTAACTCTAGGTATGGGAAGAAGCAACAAGAGGGAACCTGGACCAGATAAGACAGGTGGTCCAGGGGCTTTTTTTTTTTTTTTTTTGCGGTACGCGGGCCTCTCACTGTTGCGGCCTCTTCCGTTGCGGAGCACAGGCTCCAGACGCGCAGGATCAGCGGCCATGGCTCACGGGCCCAGCCGCTCCGCGGCATGTGGGATCCTCCCGGACCGGGGCACGAACCCGTGTCCTCTGCATTGGCAGACGGACTCTCAACCACTGCGCCACCAGGGAAGCCTGGTCCAGAGGCTTTTGTCTACTGTTAACAGGGCCTAGTCCAGTAACAGCACATTGAGTGACCTATCATCGAAATCCTCTCTAGACCTGGGAATGAGCATTCCTACCACCCTGGGGACAAACTGGTCACAAAATGCCTTCTAAACCTTTGTTGAAATTAAGACCGAAAGGGAAGTGACTGTAAAATAAAGAATGCTGCCCACCACTGAGTTCTACAAACATCAAGTCATGAGCCACGGCAGTCGCTGACCTACAGCACACCCTGAAAGGAATCCAGGGTGAAGATCAGCATGAGGCACTTTGTGCTCCAAGAAAACTGACAGCACAGGCCCTCAGTTAGATGTTTCCAGGAGAAGATTTTACGAACCCAAATTCTTGCATCTTCTCATAACACATAGAAAAGCACTAAAATTTTTAGCTGAGATATATCTGTTCCTCGTGACTAGCTGCAACCTTCTCCTGAGATGTATGCTTGGTTGCACATACCTGTTTTCCAAAATCCCATAAGCACTGGCCTCCCCCTATTACCTCTTTGGAACAGTTCTCAGAGCTTCCTGAGAGGCTGTCTCCTGGGTTATAATCATCAGGTTGGCTCGAATAAAATTTTTCATTTCTTCCTTAGATTGACTATTGATTAATTTTTCATCAACATAACCAACAGGGTGAAATCACTGCATCACATAAAATTGAAGGGATTCTACTGCTAATACCCAAAGGGTGCTAATGGGTCAAGATGGAAAAGCTGAACATCAAAATAGGGAAGCAGGAAAGGGACCTGAACGGGCAGCTCTTGAACGAGAAAATGCAAACATTTTGAGAGAAACATGAAAAGGTGTTCCAATTTCCTTGTAATGAAAAACTGGGAGTCAGTATTTACAAGAGCCAAAAAGGGGGAAGTAGCCCAAGTGTCTATCAACGGATGAAGGGATAAACAAAATGTACTATATACATGAAATATTATTTAGCCTTAAAAAGGAAGGAAATTCTGACACATACTACATTGTACAGGACCCCTGGAGACATTATGCTCAGTGAAATAAGCCAGTCAAAAAAAAAGACAAATACTGTAGCATTCCATTTATATGAGGTATCTAGAGTAGTTGAATTCACATAGAGACAGAAAGTAGAATGGTGGTTGCCAGGGGCTGGTGGAGGGGAGATGGGGAGTTATTGTTTAATAAGCACAGAGTTTCCATTTAGCAAGATGAAGAGAGTTCTGGAGATGGATGGTGGTGATGGCAGTAGAGCAATGTGAATGTACTTACTTAATGCCACCAAACTGTACACTTAAAAATGGTTAAGAGGGTAAATGTTATATTATGGTTATTCTACCACAATTAGTTACATAATATCTTTGTATGGTGACAAATGGTAACTAGACTTGGCGTGGTGATCATTTTGAAATATATAGAGTTATAGAATCACTATTTTGTGTAACAGGAACTAACGTGGTGTTGTTGTAGGTCAGTTATTCTTCAAAAGCACACAAACAAACTCAAGAGAAAAAGAGATCAGATTTGTGGTTACCAGAGGTGAAGGGTGGGTGGAGGGGGAATTGGACACAGGTCATCGAAAGGTACAGACTTCCAGTTATAAGATAAATAAGTACTAGGGATGTAATGTGCAACATAATAAAGGTAATTAACACTGCTGTGTGTTGTGTTTCTCATCATAAGGGAAATTTTTTTTTCGGCTGCTTTAATTTTGTATCTATATTGGATGATGGATGCTCACTAAACTTACTGTGGCCATCATTTCATGAGGTGTGCTACTTTAATCATTGTCCTGTACACCTTAAACTTATACAGTGCTATATGTCAATTCTATCTCAATAAAATGGGAAGAAATTAAAAAGTGAAAAAAAGAAAAAGAAAACTAGAAGTCAAAACCAAAATGAAATGTGATTGCTCTGACAAAGATGAACAAAGCAATGACACCCAGACCTGGCAAAAGTGGAGGGTAAATAGACCCCTTTAGATCAGGCCGGTGGGAATAGGTGGTGGTGGGCACAGCCTTTGTGGGAGCATTTCAGCAACAGGTCTCAAAAGCCTCAGGTGTTTGGGGATGCCATTTGACTCAGCAATCCTGTTTCTGGGAATCTGGTCAACAAGAAAATTGGGAAGGTCTGCCTGTCTATGCGGGGGCTATTACGACATTAGAAGCTGGTGTGTAGGATGAACCCACAAGGGTGTCAACTGCCGCAACAATAGAGAGTTTTACAGTCAGGAGCAGGTGGGTCCTTTTTAAAAAT
Source organism: Lipotes vexillifer (assembly GCF_000442215.2). Classification (NCBI taxonomy): domain Eukaryota; kingdom Metazoa; phylum Chordata; class Mammalia; order Artiodactyla; family Lipotidae; genus Lipotes; species Lipotes vexillifer. The sequence continues at coordinate 748,716 of NW_006785389.1, read as the reverse complement.
ATAAATGGTATTTTAATGCCAGGGTTGGAAAATTGTAATTAATTCCCACTTTAATTCACTACTGAAAATTATATCTATAAACTCTTCCACTAAGGTATTTAATTACCTATTTAAGAAATAAATTGTTTGAGAAAGAAAGCAAGATGGAAAACAGTATATGATAATTCCAGTTTTGACCAAAGATATTTTATTCATTCATTCACTCACTTACATACACTCCAAAAGAGCTCTGTCCAATAGAAACATAACAGCCCCCAATTCAAGCCATATATGTAACTACATTTTCTAGTGACTGCTTTCACCAAAAATAAAAAATGATAAAATAGGTGAAATTGATCAATAAAAAGTGTTGAACAGGGCTTCCCTGGTGGCGCAGTGGTTGAGGGTCCGCCTGCCGATGCAGGGGACAGGGGTTCGTGCCCCGGTCCGGGAGGATCCCGCGTGCCGCGGAGCGGCTGGGCCCATGAGCCGTGGCCGCTGAGCCTGTGTGTCCGGAGCCTGTGCTCCACAATGGAAGAGGCCACAGCAGTGAGAGGCCCGCATACCGCAAAACAAAAACAAAAACAAAAACAAACAAACAAACAAAAGGATATTGAATATAGTTCTCTGGGATTTAGAGTAGGATCTTGTCGTTTATCTATTTTATATATAAAAGCTTACATCTGCTAATCCCCACCTCCCACTCCATCCCTCTCCCACCTCCAAAAAAAAAAGTATTGAACAAGGTATTAAAAAAAATTTTTTGCACTAATTTCTTGAAATCCATTGAGTGTTTTGCAATGACAGTACATCTCAATTTGATCCAGACACATTTCTTTTTCTAAAAAAAAAGAATTTTATTTGAGTATGGTTGATTTACAAAGTTGTATTAGTTTCTGCTGTACAGCAAAGTGCATCTGTTATACATATACATATATCCACTCTTTTTTAGATTCTTTTCCCATATAGGTCATTACAGAGTATTGAATAGACTTCCTTGTGCTATACAGTAGGTCCTTATTGGCTATCCATTTTATATATAGTAGTGTGTACATGTCAATCCCAATCTCCCAATTTATCCTCCCCCTCCTTTCCCCCCGGTAACCATAAGTTTGTTTTTTACTTCTGTGACTCTATTTCTGTTTTGTAAATAATTTCATTTGTACCATTTTTTTAGATTCCACAGGTAAGCGATATCATATGATATTTGGGACCAGACACATTTCGAGTGTCTGGTTAGCCGCGTGGATGGCTAGCAGCTACCATACTGGACACCCCAGGTCTAGAGTGTGTGGAGACGTTTTTGAAGCCACATGTGTTCACCTTTAGAGCCCAGAAAATCCCAGACTCTGTGGCTCTATCTCCATTTCCACAGCCCTGCTCCTCTGCCCACGCCCAGCTACAGTTTCCATGGCAACAGCTGGAGCCAGCACTTGCAGTGAGAAAGCTCTTGAGGGATGAACAGAGCAAAGCAACTAAAACAACATAGCCTGGCTGGGGGATGGGGTGGCCTGGGGGAAGTGTTCAGCAGACAGTCCCCCAGTGATGTCTCAGGCACAGCATATGTGTATGAAAAAAACTGCATCATCAGACAGGGTCTTTGCAAAAGGAAACAAAACTGGCTTCTGTGGTGTCTCGGCACACCCCGTTAGAGATCACAAACCTCCCACAAGTTCCAGTGATAACTAGCATCATCTATCCTCATCTCCAGGACCTCAGAATGTGACCCTATTTAGAGAGGGGGGGGGGTCTTTGCAGAGGTAATCGAGTTAAAATAAGGTCATAGGCTGGACCCTAATCCAATATGACTGGAGTCCTGATAAGAAGAGATTTGGAGACAGACAGGTACAGCAAAATTCCTGCCCTGCCAAGGGAAAAAAACCAGAGAGATCTGAAGAGGAGATCTGCAGATAGACAGGTACAGAAAGAAGGCCGTGAAAAGACACAGGAAGATGACAGCCATCGATAAGCCAAGGGAAGGAATCTTCCCTCAGGGCATCAGAAGGAACCAGCCCTGCCGACACCTTGATCTCGGACTTGCAGCCTCCAGAACCGGGAGATAAAACGTTTCTGGAGTTTAAGACACCTGGTCTGTGGTGCTTTGTTAGGGCAGCTCTGGGAAACCTACACAGTCACCATGAGAAGTGTTTAAATGGCTCACTAGGTAAAACTTTTCCCAACACGTCTAACAATCGAATCCCTAGCACTAATTGCTAGTTATGTACATTTCAGTGACAGATCAATAAGAAACAGGTACTGTGTCTTAGTTTTGCTAGGCTGCCGTAACAAATGACCACCGACTGTGTTGCTTAAAATAACAGAAGTTGATCTCTCACAGCTCTGGAGGCCACAAGTCCAAAATCAAGGGACCAGCAGGACCACGCTCACTCCAGAGGCTCCAGGGGAGAATCCTCCCAGCGTTCCTTGTCCTACACATGTGTCTTTCCAATCTCTGCCCCTGTCTTCATGCCATCTTCTCCTCTGGGTCTCTGTGTCTCCAAACCTTCTCTTTTCTCTCCTAAGTACCCCAGTCTCTGGATCCAGGGCCGATCATAAATCCAGGATTATTTCATCTCAAGACACTTAGTTAACGACATCTGCAAAGATCCTATTTCCAAATGAGGTCACGTTCCAAGGTTCTAGGTGGACATGAATTTTGTGGAGGACACCATATGGCCCACTACAAACACCAAAACAGGCAAAAGGTGGAGTCACTTGAGATGTCTGTTCACAGTATATAGATTTCCAATGAAGGTTAAGCTTCAAGCTTCCTCTTTTGCCCCTTACAAAAGCCTAGCAAGGTGTTTCTGTAAAGGCAGCAGAAGTGAGATATTTTAACAGTAATTGGTTGAAATCACCATTTGTTTCTAGTTTGATGTCTCCTTCCTGAAAAGAACCCTCAGACTGGATGGTATTGAGGTGGTCCTGGGCATTTTTGAGACTAAAGGCAAGTTGAGTGGGGGCAGATTTAGTGGAATATATGTATGTGCAGGGCTGCAAGATTTAGCAAATAAAAATACAGGATATGCAGTTAAATTTGGATTTCAGATACACAACGGATAACTTTTACTACAAGTATGTCTCATGCAATAGTTGAGACATATAGTATAGTACACACTTATACTAGAAAAGGATTAATTGCTTATCTGAAATTCAAATTTTATCCAGCAACCCTATTTCTGTGTTATTTGTTGTTATAAGGTTATATATACACATACATATAAGGCTATAGATAAGGTTATATCTATATAACTGCATATGTTTATATATATCATATATATTAATATATAGTTATAGATAAATAACTATAGAGTTATTAGTTACCATCCTGGTGTAAGAATAGCTCCAGGAGAATTGCTAACCCTACATCAGTTTGTGAAGATGCTTCTCATGCTACAAATGTGTCTTGTGGTACAGGGTGCCAGAAATTTGAGAACTGTGGGGAAGAAATAAGGTTTGAAATGTACAAGGCAGAAGCTGGGCTGTGGAAAATTCTTCTAAACACGAGAAATGTAAATTTGTAAGTGGAGGATTCAGTTGTCACTAACCCCTAAGCCAAGACACAAATCATTCCCTGTCAGCAATTAACTCCTTAGGGCAGCGTTTATGGTGATAACATTTTGGGAAATTGTGATATAGATTTTAGCAGAATCCCTGTTTTCCTTGGGTCAAGCCTGATGGACAGACAGCAAGTAAGACTATTTGTGAAGATGTATAGATGTGTGTCTGATGCTTCTGGTCCTGAGGAAACCTGGTGGTTCCAGCCAAAATGTCACATAAAATTCCCTCCGATGCAGAGAAGTGAACTGAGGAAGGAAAGGCTTCAATGACCCAATTCCTGTACACATTCATCCATCAGTCCATCCATCAATTACTCTAGTGAAACAGTAATCTGATTGCACAGTTTTTCAGCACCACCCAATACAACATAATGGCAATTTAAAAAAGCATTTGAACTGCTCTTGGGTATGATTTAATTTCAGATCAAATTTGTATATATATATTTTTTTTTCCAGAATTATCAATCACATCAGAATTCAAATACACCAGAAAATGAAATATGTTCATGGAAGCCAAGTTTCAGTCTGAAAGAAAGAAGTCTGGCAGGGGCTTCAAAATATGAAGATAACTAAAAAAGCTGTTAGACAAAAATCATAGTGATAAGAAACAGAGTTATGACAGCCAAAAAGATAGAAGTAATGAAAACAACTGCAGAAGGCATTTTTTTCCTCATTACCAGAACCCAGGACTCTTCCAAACAGGAAATTAAACGCAGAAGGAAAAATGGAAATAATAGCAAATAAAAACCATAATTTGTGGGTCACCAAAAAATGGGCAAAGAGGTCGGCAGGATTTTCATTTCAATAAAATTTGTTGATTTTAATAAGGACCATGAGCTTTCATTATGACCTGTTGTAATGAGCGATATTCCGTTCAACATGGTTGAAAAACTGGTTTGGGGTGTTTTCCCCCCAAAGCATGATCTCAGTAATAGTTACAAAGAATCCACTGAATATGCAGTGACAATATATAGTCTATTATGAGATCCAGGCTAGCTTTTCTGAACACCAAAGTTTGCATATCATTTTGTTTGTAAATGGTTTTCAACCAGAACAGCATTACTTGCATCAAACGGGTTTTCAAACGAGGTAAATATATCGCAAGCCCAGCAACGTGACAAAGACTACTTAGAGCACAGAAGGCTGTGTTTACTCAGATGATACATTATTCAAACACAAATGCACTAGACCAGACAAGAAGGATTATTTACTTTTCAAATAACTCTTTAAATGAATTTCATGGGAGTTATTATTATACTCATCTTGTGCACTTGGGGGGTGGAAATCAAAGTGAGAGAACAAATGTGCCTTCTTTAAACAGAACTCTATATAAAGAATTAATTTAAATAATGGGGAAAATGTTTACAAAACAAAGCGGCAAATCAAACGCTCCAGGCCAGATGCCAAATAACGACTATACTTTTACGATTCTGCGCCGAATGTAGTGGGGACTGTTCAGATGTTGATGACTTGGGTTTGTTATCACGGGGAGACCTATGAGACACTTTGCGGGGAGCGTTTCTGCCTGCTGCAAGCCGTCTCTTTGAGACATTATTCAACAAAGTCAAACAAGTTCTGAGCGGCTGTGATCCACCGCGAACAGCATTCTTGGTCGGTATGTGACAGTTGCAGCTGTTCGGAAATTTGAAAGCAGAAAGCAGCAACTCCCTTTACAAACACTGATAAATCTGCAAATCTGCAGGAATGTATCCTATGCCACGCATTCCCTTTAATCTCCGCAGAGAAAGCGCTGCCTTTACAGGGTCTGAGGTTGCTGACTGTCTCCATGTGTTTCAACTGTTACGTATTTTCTTTTTGGGGTTCATTCCACTTAAAAAATTTTAAAATTGTGGTAGAATACACATCACATAAGGTTAACCATTTTAGCCACTTTTTAGTGTACAGTTGTGCAGTGTTAAGGTACATTCACATTGTTGTGCAGCCAACCTCCAGAACTTTCTCATCTTGCAAAACAAAAACTCTGTACCCTTTAGACACCAACTCCCCATTCCCCCTTACTTCCACCCCCTAGTAACCACCATTCTTCTTCCTGTCCCTGAATTTGACGGCTCTAGGGACCTCATATAAGTGGGATCTTGTTTAACCACTCTAGAACAAAATTATTTCCATAAGAAGAGGTAATGGACAAGTATGTAGCCAAAACAAACAAACAAAACACCTAGGAGAAAAGCCTTCCAGAGGTGTGTCAGGCAGTTAATTAATAAAACATTTTATGTCACTTTTGACTTTGTGATAACGTTATGGTATTTGAGCCATTTCGTTGCATGTTGAGTGGTTTTGTTGTTTCTATACTCATCTTGAGTACATTTTCACTTGTGTATCAAGTTTTCGTATTTGTCATTTTTGTATTCTCTTCCTCAAAGAGCCTCCCCACCCCCAAAATTGTCAAACTTCAGACCCCACTAAGCCTGGATCTACTCCGGGTCGAATTTTCGATAACCCCTCTCTTATGTCCCCAAATCCAGACGTTGAAACCAAAATGAGACATCATTTTCTTCCTTATCAGGCAGATAAAGATGACAGGATTGATACCACCCAAGGATGACAAGAGAATGAGGAATGGACATCTTCACAGGCTGGCCTTGGGAGAGAGCAGGTTAGTTCACCCTTCCCAGCAGACATTTTGGCAAGAATTATACAAGTTTAAAATGCACATATCCTTTGATCCAATAATTCCACTTGTGGGAATCTGTCCCTGCTCATCTAAATCCCCACAAAAGCACCCAGCCACATGGGGGTTATGACGACATTGACTCTGAATGCAAAAAATTAAAAACAAGTACATATAACATATCCCCAAGGATGTCTGGAGTAAGCTCTTTAAAAACAATTTTTTCAAGAATACTTAATATCATGAGAGCATGTTATACGAAAAAAATTAAAACTCACATATCCCAATTTTGGGCAAAAAATAATTCACACATTCATTATTTACATATTCACCATTTGTCTAGAAACTGTACTGAGTATTTACTATATACCTGGTATTCTGAAAGATCCCAGGAACATGATGGAGACCAAAGACAGAAGAAGTCTCTGCACTCTTGAGGCTTCCTTTTGATGGGAGAAACAGAAAACAAACTACCCAACGGGACAGCAATTTGGTATTGTATAGATAGGTTGAAACGATGAATTTCCCATTAGTCACTAATTCCCTTCCCTGACAAACATCCTGGAGAAACTCTCCACATGTGAGCAATGAGAAAAACGTCAGAATGAACATTGCAACAGTTGTTTATCTGACAAAGACTTGTGCCAAGAAAAGAATGGATATATAAAACAAAACAAAGTGTATTCACATACTATACAGCCATTTGAATGAATGAACCAAAGCTCCAAGTTTCCACATGAATACACCTCAGGAACATGATTACTGCATAAGGAAAAGAAGTCCCAAGACGATGCCATGATGCCACCAATGGCAGCTGTCAATCACCTTTCCCAATGACACTTTCCCCATTGCACTTGTTTGAAACAATCTTCTTTCTTTGTTCCCCCCCTTTTCTTCTTTTTCTTTTTTAAATTGAAGCAGAGTTGATTTACAATGTTGTGTTAGTTTCAGGTGTACAGCAAAGTGATTCAGTTATACATATATATGTGTGTGTGTATATTTGTATGTGTGTGTATATATATATATATATATATATATATATATATATATATTCTTTTTTGATTCTTTTCCCTTATAGGTTATTACAAAATATTGAGTAGAGTTTCCTGTGCTATACAGTAGCGTTGATCATCTGTTTTATATATTAGGGTGTATATGTTAATCCCAACCTCCTAATTTACCCCTCTCACCCCCTTTCCCCTTTGGTAACCATCAGTTTGTTTTCTATGTCTGTGGGTCTATTTCTGTTTTGTAAATAAGTTCATTTGTATCATTTTATTGAGTCTACATATAAGTGATATCATATATTTGTCTTTCTCCATCTGGCTTACTTCACTCAGTATGATCATCATTCAGAAGATCATCCATCGATCTTCTTTCTTTGGGTGTTTACAGCTCTTGGTTATTGTTTAGAGTTCTACCAGCCATAATTCAATTAACAAGGGCAGCTTTAAGGAGCGAATGTCTGCTGCAATCTGATGTGCACTCCGGGGATTTCTAACCTTCCGTGGAGAGTTTTTTTCTACTAGCGTAATTAGATTTGTTGTTCCCTCTCTCAAGAAGCATATAGACGTGACAACTATATGCTGGCGTTTTTCTTAAACCCGTACATGTTTACCTCTAAAGCCTGGAAAATTCCAGCCTCGGAAGCTCTCTGCCTGTTCCACCGCTCTCCCCTCCCAACCCAGCCGGCAGTTTCCACGGCAACCCATAAGCCTGCCGCTGTAACTGCAGGTACGCAGAGAGAACAAAGCAGAGCTCCGGCTGATGAAATTGCCTGGTGGGGTATGGGGAAGAGTTCCGGAGGCCTGATGCTCACCATCCCCCAAGCTGTGGATCCTCCCAGACTCCCTCTGCAGAACCGATTTCATTCGAGACCAAGTTTCTGGATTCCAGAGCAGCTTTTTTGTTTTTTTGACTTAAAATTTTTTTTTAATTTCCATTGAGATAGAATTGAAATGTATCACTGTGTAGGTTTAAGACATGCAACATTTCGATTTGATACATTTATAGATTACAATAGAATCACCACTGTCCTGTTAACTAACACCTCTATCACATAGCGTAATGATCATTTCTTTTTTCTTTTCAGAGCAGTTTCTTTGCTTCTTTTTTCTTTTTTTGCTTTTTTGGGGTTTTGTTTTGTTTTTTGTTTTTTTGGGTGAGCCATGCGGCTTGCAGAATCTTAGTTCCCTGACCTGGGATCAAACCCTCGCCCCCTGCAGTGGAAGTGCTGAGTCCTAACCACTGGACCGCCAGGGAATTCCCTCAGAGCAGTTTCTTGTCGACTAAAAAATCCTAGCCACGTGAGAAAAGCATGATTTGGAGAATTTACTTCTCCTGGGGCAAAGGTGGGCGATGAATGGGCAGGATGGAGGGATAAGTGGGGAGGATGAGTGAAATATGGACCAACTGTCATCTGTCTATACAATGGAGCATAGTCCCCTGGGCCACCAGCAGCAGCAGCATCTAGGAACTTGTTAGAAATCCAATTTTGGGGGGCCCCTCCTCAGACTTCCATGGACCTGCCAGTGCATCTGATGCTCTCTTAAGGTTGAGAACCATTGGTCTGTACTACCGATGGACACCTATTGGGGTTGGTAATATTTTCCTTGTTATTATCCCATTATTAATGAAAGACCTTAACATGGAGTTCGCCGGTCTCTGGAATTCTGTCCACATTAAGCCCAGGGATATTCACTCTCTGCACTCTCCCTGCCACACTCACATCTGCTTACTGATGCCTCCAATTTCTTTCCATCCCAAACCTCCTGCTAAGCTCCTCATACACTCAAATGCCAGGGGCTGGGAGAAAGTGGGGGGGATGGGGAATGACTGCTTAGTGGGTCAGGGTTTCCTTTTGGGGTAAATATCTTGGCTGTAGATAGAGGTGGTGGTTGTACAACATTGTGAAATCACCAGATACCACTGAATGGTTCTCTTTAAAATAGTTAATTTTATGGTATGTGAATTCCACCTCCAAAAAATTATAAAACACAACTTCAAACTCCACACATTTCACACTTGGGTGCATCATTTACAAAAAACCTAGCGGATCAGAAAGTCAGGTCATGATTCTCCTTAGACCAGTGCTGTCTAATAGAAATATAATTCAAGCTGTGTATATAAGTTAAAATTTTCTAGTACCCATGTTTGTGAGGAAAATAAAAGGAAGTTAAAATGAATGCTAGTAATATATGTTTTTAATATAAATTTATTTATTTATTTATATTTTACTTTTGGCTGCGTTGGGTCTTCATTGCTGCACACGGGCTTTCTCTAGTTGCAGTGAGCGGGCACTACTCTTTGTTGCAGTGCGTGGACTTCTCATTGCGGTGGCTTCTCTTATTGCAGAGTACGTGCTCCAGGCACTCAGGCTTCAGTAGTTGTGGCTCGCGGGCTCTAGAGCGCAGGCTCAGTAGTTGTGGCGCATGGGCTTAGTTGCTCCATGGCGTGTGGGATCTTCCCGGACCAGGGCTCAAACCCATATCCCCTGCATTGGCAGGCGGATTCTTAACCACTGCGCCACCAGGGAAGTCCTAGTAATCTATTTTATTTCACTCACCATGCCTGAGAACTGTCCCTCATGTGTCCTCGAAAAAAACAGGAACATCAATGCTAACTTCACCTCTTCACAGCCCTGAAGCCAAATGCTCCCCAAATCTTGCTGACTCTGCCTCAGAAATACGGTTTTCACCAGCCCACCCTATTTATCTCTCCATTAAGCGACTGCAGAAACAACCCTAACTGTTCTTCCTTCTCAAAGAAAATCTGGCCAAACCACCACCCACTGGACTTTTCAGCTGATTCCTGTTGCTCTTAGGATAAACTCCACCCTCCTCAGAACAGTCTCCAAGCTATAGGGACCCCAGATTCTCTCTTTAGAGGAATTTGGGGGTACCAGCTATGTGGGAAGGGGCTCTGTGGAATTTTCCTCAAAGCTGGGTCCACGCAGAGTTCTGAATCATTAGACTCGACTCGTGGGCTGGGGCAACTTTTCCTGCAAAGTGTCACATAGTAAATATTTCAGGCTTTGGGGCCATATGGTCTCTGACTCAACTACCACTCACCTCTGCCACTGGGGCATGAAAGCAGCTGTGGACGATAGTAATAGATGGGTGTGGCCGTGTTCCAGTAGAGCCTCACCATGGACACATCTTTCCATCTTCCCGATGGTCCCATCTCAGCCACACCTCCGACCTCTCTCTCCTGCGTCCCCAGCCATCTCTTCATTGGTTTCCTGCATCCACCATCCCTGGTCTTCAGTTTATGTTCCTCACAAGCATCAGAGTAGATACATCAGTGGACACTTAGCTTGCATCCATGTCTTGGCTATTGTAAATAGTGCAGCAATGAACATTGGGGTGCATGTATCCTTTCGGATTATGTTTTTCTCAGGATATATGTCCAGGAGTCAGATTGCTGGATCATATGGTAGTTCTAATTTTAGTTTTTTAAGGAACCTCCATACTGTTCTCCATAGTGGCTGTTACCAATTTACATTCCCACCAACAGTGTAGGAGGGTTCCTTTTTCTCCACACCCTCTCCAGCATTTATTGTTTGTAGATTTTTTTGATCATGGCCATTCTGACTGGTGTGAGGTGACATCGCATTGTAGTTTTGATTTGCATTTCTCTAATGATTAGCGATGTGGAACATCTTTTCATGTGCCTCTTGGCCATCTGCACGTCGTCTTTGGAGAAGTTGGAGTTTGGGACTGACATGTATAGAGTGCTATATTTAAAATAGATAACCAACAAGGGCCTACTGTATAGCACAGGGAACTCTGCTCAACATTCTGTAATAAATTAAATGGGAAAAGAATTTTAAAAATAATAGAAAAAAAATTATAGAGCCTCTTCAATGAAACTAAACTATATCATAAATTATAATAATAAACTGGAGAATCAAATGTCAAAAAAAAAGAGTAGATGTGTGAAAGGAAAATCGGATCATGTCCCCACATAAGAACACCTCAACAGATGCCATTGCTCTTCAGATGCACACCCAGCTCTTTACGAGGAACTACAAATAGAGGGAACTCTATTTGGAATTTCCACACAGAAGGGGCTTAAGGGGGGCAAGATTGGAGGTTGGGGGGCTCAGGGACCCGCCTTGCAGGGGTGTTTGCACAATGATGTTCGCTGTTACACAAGACGGCCCATGGAGAGAAAGCAAACAACTCCTTTGAATGCATGTATTTAGGGATTTATAAAGTTAGGTACAGAGGAATAGGAGTGAAAATGTACACACTGTTAGAGTTATTATCCCAATGTTTATGTACCTTAGCTCAACAAACACACCTGGAAGTAGATTGCCGTTATGTGCCAACATTTAAAACCATCATCCATAAGGAAAACAGTGGACCATGGGTCATCACGGGCATTTGGAAGAAACACTCAACTCATCTCAAAACAAGGACACAAGATTTTTCACCCCAGAAAGCCAGAGAAAACCCAGTTACGAACATGACCCAGGGATATAATCTATAAACAGATGGTTAATGTTAAGTATTTTTATGGTTTAGATATGGACGTCTCCAGAATACTGGGCATTTGTGCAGTTTCTGGGAAAACGGTTCCTGTCAAAACGGTTCCTGTCCTGAGTTGGATGTCGATGTATATGGAGCTTGGACTTGAGCCTGGCATTTGTAGGTCATTAATCAGGGGAAATTCCATGGTGGGTGGCTGCCCTGGCATTTTATTTGGCAACTGGGACCAAGCTGACATCCTAACGGCTAGTGTTCAGAGATGATTTGCTTTTTCTGAGAAATCATCACCTCCAACGGAACCCCCTTTTGTGTTCAGTTTTTGGTCCAGATCTTGCTTTTATTTATTTATTTATGGCTGCGTTGGGTCTTCATTGATGTGCGCGGGCTTTCTCTAGTTGCGGTGAGCAGGGGCTACTCTTCATTGCGGTGCACAGTCTTCTCCTTGCGGTGGCTTTTCTTGTTGTGGAGCATGGGCTCTAGGGGTGAGGGCTTCAGTAACTGTGGCATGCGGGCTCAGTAGTTGCGGCACGTGGGCTCAGTAGTTGTGGGCCATGGGCGTCGTTGCTCTGTGGCATGTGGAATCTTCCCAGACCAGTGCTCGAACCCGTGTCCCCTGCACTGGTAGGCAGATTCCTAACCACTGCACCACCAGGGAAGCCCCCAAATCTTGCTTTTAGCAACTGGTTCTTGAAGGACATGGCATGTATGTCTAAGCTGAGGATGGAAGGAAGTGTTTAGAGCAGGTAAAGAGCTTCTTTGCTCACCTCACCATGAGATAACGTATGTGAATATGTATTCTTATAATTGTGGGATGGGGGAACGTCCCATTAAACTTAACAAAGAAGCCAGCGAATATAAAATAAAATATTAATAAGTCTGTCTCCCCAAACTGAAAAATTAGAAATGGGGAAACTCCATCATGAATAAGACTTAATGAACAACTGAGCAAAAATGTCACAAAATATATATTCAAAGCATATCTATACAGGCACAAGGAACTCAGAGTGTGAAGAGGTCAAAACCGGGGGAGAAAGAACCTCAAAATAGAAGAAATGTAGGCAAAGGATATGGAGGGAGAGAAAGAGAAGAAGCAAGAGATGGAGATGGAGAAGGAAGGAGGGAAGAAAAGTCAAATGTTGAAAAACACCTCCTTACTTGGGACCCAAAACTGGACATCTAAACCAAAATGAGATGTTGTTTACTCCCATCAGACTGAGAAAGTTGAAAAAAGCAGCAACATCCAGGGTTGCTGAAATGTGGAGAAACAGAAAAAGCCTTAGGCTACTGGTGGGTATGTGTGTGGTTGGCACAAGCCTTTCTGGAGAACATTAGAGCAATAAGTATCAGAGTTAAGGACAGACAGAACTAAACACATACAAGCAAGCCCACTTCTGGACTACAAGAATATTTACAGTATGACATGTCTGTAGGGCACCGATGCAATGTGAGGTCAAGAAAATTGGGGGCAAAAAGTATATATAACCATGCACAAGAACACTAAGTGTGAATATAAGGTAGTGTTTTACTGTCTGAAAAAGTAAGTGCCTTCCTTTAAAAATAAAATTTGTTTTTGAAGAACATTTAGTATCATGATATATTTAATGGGAGAAAAATCAGGATATAAGCCTTTACACAGAGCAGTTTCTCAACGTTCATGCTATTGACGTTGACTGCCAGATGATTCTTTGTGGGGGAGGGCTGTCCTGTGCATTATAGTCTGTTTAGCAGCATCCCTGGTCTCACCCAGCATATGCTAGTGGCACCCACCTCCCCAGCTGTGACAAGAAAAACGTCTCCAGACATTGCCAAGTGTCCTATAGAGAAGCAAAGTCTCCCTTGCTTGAGAACCACCAATACAGACCCTAATCCCAATTTCGAGTCAAAATCATACATTCATCCATCCATTCTTTCTTTTATTCATTCACTTATACATAATCTAGAGCTGTCCAATAGAAATGTAGTGCAAGCTACATACATAATTTAAATTTTTCTAGTCGTCACATTTAAAAAATGTAAAAAGAAACAGGTAAAAATTAATTTAATGGTTTATTTCATTTAAACCAACCTATTCAAGGTATGATCATTTCAACACGTGGCACTGGCCACATTTCCAGGGCTCACTGGCCACATGTGGCTGGTGGCTCCCATATTGGACAGCACAGGATTACAAGTATTATTGAGCAGCTCTGTGCACCAAGAACTGGGGGGGGGGGGGGGAGGAAGAAAGACAAGTTTACTGTTTTCCAGAAACTTCCATTTTAGTGGGAGAAACAGGCACAAAGAAACTACCACTTGACAATGCACTTTGACAATATCTAGAAAGGTGAAAGAGTGCATTGCTACACGCACCCCAGTGTTCACAGCAGCACTATTCACAATAGCCAGGACATGGAAGTGAACTAAGTGCCCATAAACAGAAGAATGGATAAAGAAGATGTGGTACACGTATACACAATAGAATACTATTCAGCCGTAAAAAAGAATGAAATAACGCCATTTGCAGCAACGTGGATGGATCTAGAGATTTTCATACTAAGTGAAGTAAGTCAGACAGAGACAAATATCATATGATATCACTTACACATGGAATGTAAAAAAATGATACAAATGAACTTACTTACAAAAGAGAAATAGACTCACAGACCTAGAAAACAAACTTACGGTTACCAAAAGAGGAAAGGTGGCGGGGGGTGGGGGGGAGGGATAAATTAGGAGTTTGGGATTAACAGATACACACTACTATATATAAAATAGATAATCCACAAGGACCTACTCTATATAGCACGTGGAACTATACTCAATATTTTGTATATAACCTATTTGGGAAAAGAATCTAAAAAAGAATATATATATATATTTATATATATATGTAAATAGCTAAATCACTTTGCTGTACACCTGAAACTAACGCAACATTGTAAATCAACTGTACTTGAATTAAAAATTAAGGACAACAACAACAACAAAAAGAGTGCATTCCCAACCCCCATCAGCAATTCCACGCTGAGACTATTCCCTAGAGAAACTCCCCCCATTTGGGCAAGGTGACACAGAGAAGAGTGTTCATTGCAACGTACCCGAATTTGATAAATCTTATTTGAGTGTCACCTGTGTGACAGGTGCAGCTTGGGGACGTGCAGCCTCATTTGCAATCCTGAAACCTAGAACCAATCTAAATGTCTTCATGAGGAAACTGGGCATATAAAAGAGGGTAAATCCATACACTGTCATGTTGTGATTCACCTTCAGTGAAGGGATAAGAGCTACACAACATAACATCATCTTAAAATAAAAGGGGGCTTCCCTGGTGTCACAGTGGTTAAGAAACTGCCTGCCGATGCAGGGGACACAGGTTCGAGGCCTGTCCAGGAAGATCCCACATACCGCGGAGCAACGAAGCCCGTGAGCCACAACTACTGAACCTGCGCTCTAGAGCCCATGAGCCACAACTACTGAGCCCGCGTGCTGCAACTACTGAAGCCTGTGTGACTACAGCCCGTGCTCCACAACAAGAGAAGCCACTGCAATGAGAAGCCCGTGTACTGTAACGAAGAGTAACCTCCACTCGCCACAACTAGAGAAAGCCTGTGCACAGCAACGAAGACCCAACACAGCCCAAAATAAATAAATAAAAAAATTTATTAAAAATATAAAATAAAATAAAAGGGAAGAAATTGGGAGATGGGGATTGACATATACACACTACTGATACCATGTATAAAATAGATAACTAATGAGAACCTACTGTATAACACAGGGAATTCTACTCAGTGCTCTGTGGTGACCTAAATGAGAAGGAAATCCAATAAAGAGGGGATATATGTATTCGTATAGCTGATTCACTTTGGGGTACAGTAGAAACCAACACAATATTGTAAAGCAACTACACCCCAATAAAAATAAATAAATAAAAAGGAAGAGCATTAGGACCTAGCTGCAGAACAAGGCCATGCACACGTGTGGGACATGGTAAATTACCATTTATCATTTTTAGCAACAATACTTATTTACATAGGAAGGATCTAAAAGCATGCACAGGAATGGCAGTTTCCAAATATGGTTGGTGGAGGGAGGTGGGTAGATTTCCAGGGGAGCACAAGGACCCTCAACTACATTTGTGTCAAATTTCTTTTTTTTTTGAAATTTTGTTTAATTAGTGAATTAGCAAGACCTCCCTTTTTTTATATAGTAAGAACTTTTATTTATTTATTTACTTACTTAATTTGTTTTTTGGCTGCTCAGCATGCAGGATCTTAGTTCCCCAGCCAGGGATCGAACCCGCGCCCCTTGCAGTGGACTCGTGGAATGCTAACCACTGGACAGCCGTGGAAGTCCCTGGGTCCAATTTCTCTTTTAAAAGTGTTCAGAAACAAATATGGGGAAATGTAAAGTTTTGATAAATCTGGGTGTTAACATTCATTATGTCATTTTCTGTATTTCTTCTGTGTGTTTGAGATAATAAGGGTAAATAATAGATAAAATGGTTTCAAGTTGTGGTGAGTATTATGCCAGAAACAAATCAGTATGTGAGAAAGCTCATCTCAGGAAGTTAGAGGCGCAACCTTGGTGGTCAGGGAAAGCTGCTCTGATGGGATGAAAATTGGAGGAGGATGAGGGGCTGGTAGGCATTCTGAGTGTTGGAGAAAAGTGCTCCAGGCAGAAGGAGCGGGGAGCAAAGAGTACTGGGCACTTAAGGAAATGAAAAAGAGGACCCGTGTAGCTGTACTTTCGTGAGGAGGGGAGAGAGCCAGAGGACATGAGGGTCACGGCAGTCTGTGTTTTACAAAAATGTAAAACAATATGTTGTTTTACAAAAAATAACCACAATATCTCCCAGCCTACAGGATCCACTGCAGTGTGATGGTAACATTCTCCCCATCCAGATGTGTGTCCACATGAAAAGATGCTCAACGTCGCTAGTTATTAGAGCAATGCAAATCAAAACCTCACACCAGTCTGAATGGCCATGATGGAAAAACCCACAAACAACAAATGCTGGAGAGGGTGTGGAGAAAAGGGAACCCTCTTACACTGTTGGTGGGAGTGTAAACTGGTACAGCCACTGTGGAGAACAGTATGGAGGTTTCTCAAAAAACTAAAAACAGAGTTACCATATGATCCAGCAATCCCACTCCTGGGCATATACCTGGAGAAAAACACGGTCCAAAAGGATACATGCACTCCAGTGTTCACTGCAGTGCTGTTTACAATAGCCAAGACATGGAAGCAACCTAAATGTCCATCGACAGAAGAATGGATAAAGAAGACGTGGTACATATATACAATGGAATATTACTCAGTAATAAAAGGAATGAAATAATGCCATTTGCAGCAACATGGATGGACCTAGAGATTGTCATACTGAGTGAAGTAAGTCAGACAGAGAAAGACAAATATCATATATCGCTTATACAGGGAATCTAAAAAGAAATGATACAAATGAACTTATTTACAAAAGAGAAACAGACTTATGGACTTAAGAGAACCAACTTATGATTACCACAGGGGAAAGGTAAGGGGAAGGGATAGTTAGGGAGTTTGGGACTGAAATGTACACACTGATATACTTAAAATGGATAACCAACAAGGACTCAGTACCCTAAATGGGAAGGAAATCCAAAAAAGAGGGGACATACGTATATGTATAGCTGATTCACTTTGCTGTACAGCAGAAACTAACACAACATTGTAAAGCAACTGTACTCCAATAAAAATTAATTTAAAAAAAAGAATTAATCATATGTTCCTGACTGTAGAAACTGGGTTTATGGCAGATAAATCAGATGCACTTTGATGTGGATGTGGGGTGGATTTGCAATTTTGGTTGGGGGGTGGAGAGGATGCAAGAGTTCCACTTTATAAGTCTATGTATTAGCTACGCATTGCAGCCAAACGAATTCCCCAAAACTTGGTGGTTTGGAACAGTAAAGTTTCTGTGGGTCGGTCAAAGATGCCTCGTGAGACTGCGGTTATCAGATGGTTTGACGGGCTGGGGGATCTGCTTCCAGGGTGGCTTGCCCGCTGGCAAGGTAGCGCTCACTCTGGGAGGGAAAGCTCCGCTCCTGTCCACCTGGGTTTCTTCCTGGATCCGCGTGCGTGTCCTCATGAGATGGCGGCTGGCTTCCTTCAGAGCAAGTGCTCCAGGAAACCAAAGCAGATGCGGTTGAGCACTTTACGTCCCAGCCCCAGAAGTCACGCGCTGTTGCTTTCACAGGATCCCACAGTCCCAAAGATCAGGGAGGAGGAGACCACATGAGCACAGGAATGCAGAGGGCAAGGCTATTCGGGGACCACCTTGGAGGCGGGCCACTGCAGCTTCACGCCCTTGACAGAAATCAGGATGTCAAGTCGGTGGGTGGATAGGTGAGATGGGGGAGCAGGTAGGATGTCAAAATGGGTAGACGGGGCATATGGGTGGCACACAGAGCCGCAGGGCCAAATGAAATCCCATGAGGAGAGGATGTGGAGGATCCAGGACACAGCCCTTCAGAGACGTCAGGTCAAGCAGAAGAAACCAGCCCAGGTCCATGAGCAAGGAGGTCCAAGTGAAACGGAGCAGGACCCTATGGTCCTTGCCATCCCCCCATGTCCTCAGCCTGCCTTTTGCGTGTGAAAAAACTTAAGCCAAAGAATAAGTTTAATCAGAGAAGTGAGAAAACTCAGAAACAAAGGAAAACAGAGTGAGATAATAAGGGTAAATAATAGATAAAATGGTTTCAAGTTGTGGTGAGTATTATGCCAGAAACAAATCAGTATGTGAGAAAGCTCATCTCAGGAAGTTAGAGGCGCAACCTTGGTGGTCAGGGAAAGCTGCTCTGATGGGATGAAAATTGGAGGAGGATGAGGGGCTGGTAGGCATTCTGAGTGTTGGAGAAAAGTGCTCCAGGCAGAAGGAGCGGGGAGCAAAGAGTACTGGGCACTTAAGGAAATGAAAAAGAGGACCCGTGTAGCTGTACTTTCGTGAGGAGGGGAGAGAGCCAGAGGACATGAGGGTCACGGCAGTCTGTGTTTTACAAAAATGTAAAACAATATGTTGTTTTACAAAAAATAACCACAATATCTCCCAGCCTACAGGATCCACTGCAGTGTGATGGTAACATTCTCCCCATCCAGATGTGTGTCCACATGAAAAGATGCTCAACGTCGCTAGTTATTAGAGCAATGCAAATCAAAACCTCACACCAGTCTGAATGGCCATGATGGAAAAACCCACAAACAACAAATGCTGGAGAGGGTGTGGAGAAAAGGGAACCCTCTTACACTGTTGGTGGGAGTGTAAACTGGTACAGCCACTGTGGAGAACAGTATGGAGGTTTCTCAAAAAACTAAAAACAGAGTTACCATATGATCCAGCAATCCCACTCCTGGGCATATACCTGGAGAAAAACACGGTCCAAAAGGATACATGCACTCCAGTGTTCACTGCAGTGCTGTTTACAATAGCCAAGACATGGAAGCAACCTAAATGTCCATCGACAGAAGAATGGATAAAGAAGACGTGGTACATATATACAATGGAATATTACTCAGTAATAAAAGGAATGAAATAATGCCATTTGCAGCAACATGGATGGACCTAGAGATTGTCATACTGAGTGAAGTAAGTCAGACAGAGAAAGACAAATATCATATATCGCTTATACAGGGAATCTAAAAAGAAATGATACAAATGAACTTATTTACAAAAGAGAAACAGACTTATGGACTTAAGAGAACCAACTTATGATTACCACAGGGGAAAGGTAAGGGGAAGGGATAGTTAGGGAGTTTGGGACTGAAATGTACACACTGATATACTTAAAATGGATAACCAACAAGGACTCAGTACCCTAAATGGGAAGGAAATCCAAAAAAGAGGGGACATACGTATATGTATAGCTGATTCACTTTGCTGTACAGCAGAAACTAACACAACATTGTAAAGCAACTGTACTCCAATAAAAATTAATTTAAAAAAAAGAATTAATCATATGTTCCTGACTGTAGAAACTGGGTTTATGGCAGATAAATCAGATGCACTTTGATGTGGATGTGGGGTGGATTTGCAATTTTGGTTGGGGGGTGGAGAGGATGCAAGAGTTCCACTTTATAAGTCTATGTATTAGCTACGCATTGCAGCCAAACGAATTCCCCAAAACTTGGTGGTTTGGAACAGTAAAGTTTCTGTGGGTCGGTCAAAGATGCCTCGTGAGACTGCGGTTATCAGATGGTTTGACGGGCTGGGGGATCTGCTTCCAGGGTGGCTTGCCCGCTGGCAAGGTAGCGCTCACTCTGGGAGGGAAAGCTCCGCTCCTGTCCACCTGGGTTTCTTCCTGGATCCGCGTGCGTGTCCTCATGAGATGGCGGCTGGCTTCCTTCAGAGCAAGTGCTCCAGGAAACCAAAGCAGATGCGGTTGAGCACTTTACGTCCCAGCCCCAGAAGTCACGCGCTGTTGCTTTCACAGGATCCCACAGTCCCAAAGATCAGGGAGGAGGAGACCACATGAGCACAGGAATGCAGAGGGCAAGGCTATTCGGGGACCACCTTGGAGGCGGGCCACTGCAGCTTCACGCCCTTGACAGAAATCAGGATGTCAAGTCGGTGGGTGGATAGGTGAGATGGGGGAGCAGGTAGGATGTCAAAATGGGTAGACGGGGCATATGGGTGGCACACAGAGCCGCAGGGCCAAATGAAATCCCATGAGGAGAGGATGTGGAGGATCCAGGACACAGCCCTTCAGAGACGTCAGGTCAAGCAGAAGAAACCAGCCCAGGTCCATGAGCAAGGAGGTCCAAGTGAAACGGAGCAGGACCCTATGGTCCTTGCCATCCCCCCATGTCCTCAGCCTGCCTTTTGCGTGTGAAAAAACTTAAGCCAAAGAATAAGTTTAATCAGAGAAGTGAGAAAACTCAGAAACAAAGGAAAACAGAGGGAGACCAAATAATAATAGTTTAGTCATTAAGCAAAGTCAAGGACCTTTAGTTCCTCCTCAAGGGCTATAGATAATATTCGGAGCCATATCCTGTGAGTTGTCTTATAGATACTGAAACCCCACCAGTTAAAAGAAGTTAATTATATGATGACCAGACTGTGGCCATGACATAAGCTGCCACTCCAAGAATTTGCCTCAAAGAAAATGGAAGCAAACCGGCAGCCAGAATAAAGCAAATTTCCTTTCCGCCAACCTGGCCTCTTTACGGCTTTTGAGCAGTGAGCGGCCTGACGTCACTTTAGGTTACACAAGGAGTTGGGAGGATGAGGAGGAAGGGGTCACAGAAGAAAGATGTAAAGATGTAAAGAGTTCTCTAACCACGGCGGGTGGTGAGGTTTTTCCAACACTGAGAAGCTGAGTAGGACGAGGGCAGGGAACTTGCAGCTGGATTTAGCAACAGGGGGTGCTGGGCGGTGGGATGGCAAGCAGGAGGGAATGGGCGGGGCGGGGCGGGGGGTGGGAGAGCTTGCCTCAGGGAGTTGCCCATGAGTGGCTACAAGGGGGGGCAGAGGTGGGAAGGCAGAGCCAGAGGCCCCCCAGGGGCAAAGCTGTTTTCCAGGCGGGAGTCACAGCGCCCCAAAGTAACACTCAGACCTGACCAGGGCCGTGCAGCGTGAGGTTCCAGCCGGCAGCTGTGGGGACCCCTGCTGCACTGAGACGGGAGGAACGCTGGGGTGAGGGTGGGGGCTGGGGAGGGTGGAGATGGCTGGTGGACCAGGATGGCTGCGCCAAGGGAGGCTTGTTTTCACAAGCCTCCTCTCTCCTCCCCACCTCAGCCCGCTCAGTACCCCTGCCCCTCTCCCCGCCATCCCAGAGAGGGAGGAGCGGCAGCTGGGGCGAGGACGTAGCCTCCCCGCTAAGCCCCTCCACAGCTCCACACCCGAAGACAGGAGGGCTCCGGGCCTTCCGCTCCCCTGTCCTCAGCTCACCGGGATCTGTGGCCCCTCGTCCACCCAGACGCCAGCCTCTCTTCTCCTGAAGGCGACAGCAGGCCTGCTTCTGCCCTCCCCTGTACCCCACTCATGGGAGCAGCAGGCTTCTGAAGGGAAGCTGGACCAGGAGGTCCCCATTGGTTTAGGGCTGAGAACATCCTTTTTCCCCGAGGCCTACAGGGCCCTGCGTGACACACCTGCGAAGTGCTCTGCCCCAGAGCACGCACAGACACGGACACACAAACACACACAGAGACACACACACACACACAAACACACCCAGACACGGACATGCAGACACAACAGAGATGCACACAGACACACACACACACTCAAACACACACAGACAGGCACACACAAACACACAGAGACACACATAGACACGGACATGCAAACACACACAGAGACACACACACAAACACACACAGACACGGACATGCAGACACAACAGAGACGCACACAGACACACATACACACACACACAGACAGGGACACACAAACACACACAGAGACACACACAGACACGGACATGCAAACACATACAGAGACACACACACAAACACACACAGAAACGGACATGCAGACACAACAGAGACGCACACAGACACACATACACACACACAGACAGGGACACACAAACACACACAGACACGGACATGCAAACACACACAGAGACACACACACACAAACACACACACCCAGACATGGACATGCAGACACAACAGAGATGCACACCAACACACACACACACACACACACACACACACACACACACACACACATCCCTGCCTCCTCCTCAGCACTCAAGCCTCACCCCAGAGGTCAGTCACAGCCCAGAGAGACCATCCCTGACCCCAAACCCATGCCCCGCTCCACCTCAGCCACTGTGTCATTTCCTTCACCGTTCTCATCACTGTCTTAAATCACACTCCTCTCGACTACACCATTATCCTTGACCTTCTCCATTGAAAGGTCTGCTTCGTGGAGCTGGGGCCCTTCTCTGTCTTGTTCACTGTTGTATCCACAGCCAGTACAAAGTAGGTACTCAGCAAATAAACTGGGGCATGCACGGGTATTACCTCTCAGAACCTAACCCAATTAATTTTCGGGTCCTAGTTTTCACAGACAAGGTGTGTGTGTGTGCGTGTGTGTGTGTGTCTGTGTTCCTCATTTCTCTCTCTCACTAAAAAGTAAACACCCAAAGTAATTGAAAACAGGTGTTCAAACAAAAAATTGGTCCATGCACACTCGCGGCAGCATTACCCACGATAACCAAAAGGTGGAAACAACCCATATGTCCATCAACGGATGAATGCATGAACAAAATGTGGTCTATCCACACAATGGAATATTATTCAGCCATATAAATTAATGAAGTTCTGACACACGTTACAACGTGTATGAACCTCAAAAGCATCACACTAAGTCCGAAAAGAAGCCAGTCCCCAAGGATGCCATATTATATGAAACCATTTGTATGTAAGGTCCAGAATTGGCCAACCTACAGAGACAGAAAGTGGATTAGTGGCTGCCGAGGGCGGGAAGGTATAGAAGGATAAACGGTGACAGCTAAAGGTATGGGGTTTCTCTTTTTAGCAATGACAATGTTCTAAAATGCATTCTGGTGGGAGTTCCCTGGCGGTCCAGTGGTTAAGACTTGGCACTGTCACTGCCGAGGGCCCGGGTTCGGTCCCTGGTCTGGGAGTTAAGATTCCACAAGCCATGCCAAAAGAGGCCAAAATAAAAATTAAAAAATTTTTAAAAAACGGATTCTGGTGATGGCTGCACAGCTCTGTGAATCTACTAAAAACCACTGAATTGTTCTCCCACGAACATCAACTCTATCTCCCCCTGGAAGTACTTCCAACCCATAAAATAGAAGGAAACCTTACGGGAGGCAAGAAGGCTGTGAACTTGGAGTTCTCACACACTGTGGTGAGTGTTACACGTTGGTGGGCTATTTCCTCTAACTTTTTAGAGAAAATCCCAATTCTATGGCAATATCCCCCCATAGCAAAAAACCCCCCCAAAACAAAAAAACTCCACAGGATTTTTTTTTCTGAGGAGAAAATGTAACAGAAGTCAGAAGTCCGAGCAGGGCTTTCCAAAAGAAATATAATGCCAACCCCACAACTAAATTTTAAATTTTCTAGTAGTTACATTTTTTTAAAAAGTAAAAGTAGGGAATTCCCTTGTGGTCCAGTGGTTAAGACCTTGCACTTCCACTGCAGGGGGCATGGGTTCCATCCCTGTTCAGGGAACTAAGATCCCGCATGCCACGCGGTGCAGCCGAGAAAATATGTATGTATATAAAGGTAAACAGGTCAGATTAATTTAAAGAACACATTTTATTTCACCCAACGTCTCCAAAGGAGTATAATTTCAATATGTCATCACTATAAAAGACATTACTGAGGTACCTTACATTATTCTTGTCATGATACGTCTTTGGATCTAATGTGCATTTTGTACTTATGGTGGAGCCTATTTCAAGTCTGATAATCCACAGGTCAACTGCCCAAGAACCACGCGGGGCACGTGGTTGCCATGTTGGATGGTGCACCCCCAGAGCACTGAGAATACCGAATGTCCAAAATCAGAGGGGCCTACGCTCTGTAGTGTAGGGGAGGGAAAAATCCTTCTGCCACCCGCCTTAGGTTCCCACCTACAGCTGGGGCTTTGTAAATGAAACTGGCCAAAGGCAGGTTAACAAGAGGAAAACAAACAGACGTTTAAGAGCAGTGCATCTTGCATGTACACATAGAAGCACCGGGAATGGATGGGTAACCCAGAGGAGGGTTAGAACCTGGGTTTAAATACCAACAAAGGAAAAGAGGTTTGGGGCTTCTGTCAGGGGTGGGGGTGGGGCGGAACAAGTTATGGCCAAGGTGACCAGGGAAAGTATCGCAGACAAGGGTTGTTTAGTAAGGTTGTTACGTAGATTTTTTTAAATTAATTTTTATTGGAGTATAGTTGATTTACTATATTGTGTTAGTTTCAGGTGTACAGCAAAGTGGATCAGTTATACATATATTCACTCTTTTTTAGATTCTTTTCCCATATAGACCATTACAGAGTATTGAGTAGAGTTCCCTGAGCTAGATAGTAGGTCCTTATTATGTTATGTAGATTTAGGTTGAAGCCTCCTCCGTTGATAAGAGCTATCGAGAGGGAGACATCTTAATATGAGCTATGCAGAGGGAGACAGGAAAACTCGTGCCCTGATTTAGGAGCTTTTCCTGCTTCTGCTGTTTCTCAATGGCTTTAAACTCAGAATAATCCATATGCCAAAGAGGCATGGTTTTGGGGTGGCGTATTCGGGTCCCCTCAATAGCCACGTAGCCATTGTGTTGATTAGATCTCATACCTAGCAGAGAGTAGTCCTGTAGTCAATACTTTTTTTTTTTTTGGCCTCATCACGCAGCTTGTGGGATCTTAGTTCCCCGACCAGGGATTGAACCCAGGCCCTCGGTAGTGAAAGCTCAGAGTCCTAACCACTGGGCTGCCAGGGAATTCCCAATCCATACTTGTTTTAATAAAGAAATTAACAGAGTATTTAAAAAATGGAAACATGCTTATGAGGTATTATTAAGAAAAACAAAAGTCGAAACAAACTGAAACAGCACAGCCAAAACACTCCATTTTGTGTCCATACAGGCAAATCAGGGTTTGAATCCCAACTCTGCTGTATTTTAGCTGTGTGACTGGGTTAAGTCATTTCATGCCTCAGAATCTCAGCTTCTTCGTCTATGAAAGGAGAGGAAATCTACTTCCAGCAATTTTTTTTGGAAGAATAAATAAAAGAACGCCTGTTAGTGCTTAGCACAGCGCCTGCTTCATGATAATCACTCTGTAAACGTCAGCAGTTACTGTAACCATGTGAAGATACAAATTAAAACCTGGAAGGAAGCATTTAACATGGAAAACTTTTATGCTGGGCAGACAGTGATTATTTACCCCCCCCAAAAAAAAACTTATTAGTTTTGATCCGTATAAGATTAGGTGTCAGCAAAGAACTGGAATAAAACTGATCATAAAATGAGACTGGTGTGTGATTCTACAGGAAGAAAAAGGAAATACAAAACATTTTTCATACTGTTACATCAGGGGATGGTGGTGGAGGGGGCAGGGATACAGCATGGTTTTCAGACACCTCTATTTTGTTGTTCTGTTACAACAAGCTTGCGTTTATTCCGAAATTAAAAGCGGAAGCACAAAAGTCTAGAATAAATATATTTACACATAGAGCCAATTAACTGTCTTTGAGTAAAAAAGGCTGAGCTACTTTCTTCTGGTGTTTTCTCCATACCTTCATTTGGAATTTGCTAGTACAATTCACAGGGGGCCCCATGGCACAGACATGGGGAGTCTTGAAAGTTCTTCCTGTTTCTAGATACAAAAAAATAGGTCCCCAAATATTTGAACTGTTTATAAAAGCCAAAAAATCAAGGGGATACACACACACACACACACACACACACACACACACACACACACTATCAGAAGTCCTAAACAGAGGAACACAACTGGAGTTATCAGATGGTATTCTACTTATCAGATTTTAAGAATCAATAAGCAAATTTTACCAACTCTTGTGTATTAGCTGTCTTTTTTTCAGGTGTCCATCCTGTAAGATGAAACACCTCCCTATTAAAGAATAAAATCAAATTCCGTTTAGAAAGTTCTTAACCTTTGTAACCAGAACCAGAAGAAACAAAACGTGATGCTCTTCCTTTTATGCAACACACAAGGGTCTGTCGATTAATTTGAGAACGACTGTAGGTAGCCCATGAGTAAACAAAAACAAATACAAGTTTCTGTTTTAAAAAAAGAAAGAAAGAAAAGAAAAGGTGTATAAAAATTACAAAGAAAAAAGCTGAAAGAAAAAAAAAAGTTGCATGGCTAGTGTCGGCAAACGGAGGATGTATTAAGTCTGTTTGCTGCAGGGCAAAGGGGGAAGCACAGGGCTGTGTTCAAGAACTTCATTCCTTTGCCTGACTTCTCAGCACTGTGTGTATTGTTGGAATGAAAACTTGTCTGTACCCTGGGGCAGGATTCCATGGCAGAGATAGCATCTGGTAAGGAGACTTTTTTTTTTTAATTCTAAATCTCCTGTTTCAACGCCCACCAGCTTCTTCCCAAACAACTTGAATTCAAATCCCGTTTCCGTTCCTTAGGAGCCATGGGAATTTCTTTCCTTATCTTACAGTGAACTACGTCACACATAGAGAAGAATGTATGAGAAGATGCATCTGGACGTTTTAAAGACAATTATAAAACTAAAGCCCAGCTATGGGACATGCTATTTTTACTCTACCAGATCTCACGTTTCAGACTGACTGAAAATCAGTTCTCCAAATGACCATTTTTGCTGCATGGCTAATTCCCTAAAATGGCCAAATTTATCAGCTTTATCTACTTAACGACAACAACGAAAAGTACGTTTCTTTGAACTCTTTCTGACAGTACAGCAATCCCACTTGGAAGAGAGCTTCTGGGGATGGTTGTGACCTTTGAATGATTTGAGGTTTTAGTTTCGTTTTTAGGGTAGTGGAGTTTGAGTTCAGATTTACATTGGCTACAGCTGTTTCGCCGTGGCCAAATGAAAGTTTCATGTGTTCTGAGGATTTTTATATTTTAAAATAGGAATTTCTGTGATTCAACCAAGAGTATTCCTTGGGTCTGGGATGTCAAGGGTGTTATAAAGGAGAGAACAGGTTTCTATCATCCAACTTATTTTTGTGACTGGTTTTGCCGTTTGAAATTCTCTTAATGTACAGATGTTTTACCCAGCACAATCACATAACTTTATGACATGTTTTAAACATTTGAGAGGGGTTCTGTGGCTTAATTGAGAATCACGCCCGCATCTGATGGGTGACTGAGCTGGATCTGCAGATCAGGCTACGAGGCTGAGATAAACCTGCCCAAGTGAAACAAAAACTAGGGCATAACCGAAATTAGTTTCGACCGAAGTGAAACCGAAACAGCAAAGGAAAAAAAAAAAATTACCCTTGAGGTTGACTTGTGCTGTGTGGCACAGTTCAATGTCATGTTCATAAATATTTAATAGAAATTAGTTGACAGCGAATGCATAATTCTGCAGATCAGCGACTTAGCAAACTCCCTTTCCAGCTACCGCCCTGCGCCCCACCCCCCCGCCTCCCCGAAATGTTGCATCCTTTGCATGTCGCCTTTGCTTGGGGTCGTTGCTTACACATCTTTTCTCTTCTGTATGGACCGTGCCCTGTCCTCCTCTGCACTAGGTCATTTCCACTAGCATGCAGACATGATGTGATAGCTCCCATCTTAAAAAACAAGTGCTCTCTAGACCCTGAATCCCTCTCTGGCTTCCGCCCCATCTCCCTGACCCCAAAGCATCTTTCCACTCCTGCCTGCACATTCTCTCCTGAACCCACTGGTACGAGGCTCTTTCCTCCAGCCTACATGACCCACTCTTGTCAAATTCGCCAGGACCCTCCAGTTGCCCAAAACCAGTGTTGGTTCTCCGTCTTTAACCCGTCCAATGTCATGACCACGCGTGATGATGTGGAACCGTCCCCCTCCCTGGGTTCCCTACCCTGCCGTCTCCAGCTTCCCCCCCGAGACAAGGAGCACCTCTCTGCTCGTCTTCTTCACCCGCCCTCCTCCTGTTCATCCCCTCAACCTGTAGGGGTGTGTGGGGTTCATCCTCTACTCGCTTCTCTTCTCTACCTACCCCCACTCACTGGGTGGTCTCCCCAGGCCAATCATTTCCAGTATTAAGCCTGTGCCCATTACTCACCGTACTGAGTTGAGTAGGGTCCTCCCCCCACCCCCAAACTCATGTCCAGCTTGAACCTCAGAACGTGACCTTATTTGGAAACAGGGTCTCTGCAGATGTGATTAGTTCAGATGAGGTCGTCCTGGAGTAAGGTGGACCCCTAACTCCAATACCTGGTGTGCTTGTAATAAAAGGGGACACACAGACCCAGGACACACAGAGATGAGTGCCTTGCGGTGACCGAGGCAGGGACTGGAGTGGTATAGCTACAAGCCCACGGATGGAACAATGTGGGGTCGAACACCAGAAGCTAAGAGAGAGGCGCCAGGTGGAGCCTCCAGAAGGACCCAACACCCCTGTCGACACCTTGATCTGGGGCTTCTGGCCTCGGAACTCTGCGAAAATGCATTTCTCTCGTTTCAAGGCATCAAGTGTGGGGTAACTTGTTGCCCTAGGAAACGAACACTCGCAAACTTGCCTCCTGATCCCAGCCCTCTGCTGAGGTCCACACTCTCACAACCACCTTATCATCACTTACAATGTCCACTTGGGTATCTCATAGACACCTCAACACGGATATAATCAAAACGGGACTCTTGACCTCCTCCCAGCCCTGCGCTGTGGACTCAATATTTGTGTGCCCCCACCCCTCCCAAATTCGCCAGTTGAAGGCCTAAGCCCCTGTGTGCCAGTGTTGGGAGGTGTGGCCTCTGGGAAGTAATTAGGGTTAGATGTGGTTGTGAGGCTGGGGTCCTTCCGATGTGATTACTGTCCTCACAAGAAGACAGAGAGGCGCCAGGCCTCGCTTGCTCTCTCTCTCTCTACCACGGGAGGACACAGCAAGAAGGCAGCCATCTGCAAGCCAGGAAGAGAGCTCCCGGATGAACTGCATCTGCCGCCACCTTGATCTTGGCCTCCCAGCCTCCACGACTGTGAGAAATCAATGTCTGTGGTTTGAGCCCCCCAGCCTGGGGTATCTCGTTACCGCAGCCAAGCTGACTAACCCACCCTGCTCTTCCCACCGATCTTCCCACCCTAGTAAATAGCAACCCCACTCATCCCGTTGTTGGGTCTCCTGCCCAGGTGTCATCGCTGACTTGTCTTCTTTCCTTCATACCCCCAAGGGCAAACGATAGCCCGTCTTGTTGGCTTTTCCTTTCAAAACATCTGGGTTCCAACCAGCGTTCACCTCCTCCAAGGAGGAGCTGCCATCCCAGCCCAAGGGGCCACCACCTCTCCCCTGGGCCACTGCAGGAGCCTCACAACTGCTCGCACACTTGCATCCTCTCCCCGGCAAGTGACCCTCCACACTGCAGCCAGAGCTGCCTTCTCAAAAGGCAAGTAAGGCATCCCCACCCTGAGTTACACCATAGGAAGGTTCTCACAGCGCTCAGACCAGGATCCGAACTCTGCCTGCTCAGGGTACGATCCAGACCCCTCCCATGTGCCCCCAAGGCCCCAGGGGGTCTGGGGCTGCTCCCTGACCATCCACCTCATTCAATCCACTCCTGCAGCACTGGACTCCCTCCCATCTCTTGGAAGTCTCCATGTAGAACCTCCGTACTTGCTGTTCCCTTTGCTCTTCTCGCGGCTGAACCACACCCAAAAGGTCTCAGCTCAGTTGCCGCCTGCACCTCACTCTCTACCCCTCAGCCTGCTTTACTTCTCTGGTTATCTGGCGTATTACATCACGCTGTTACATTATTATATACTATGTTATTGCATTGTATCGTATTACATTATTATATTACATATATCATATTACTATATTCTGCTACCTTATACATTGTATCAGTATATATTATAACATTACATAAAACATATTCCATTGTAGCATACTATACTATATTAAGAATTACATTATATTACATTATGCATTGAATTATTATTTATTTATTGGTTTATTTTTGGCTACATGGCATGTGGGATCTTAGTTCCCCAACCAGGGATCAAACCCTCGGCCCCTGTATTGGAAGTGTGGAGTCTTAACCACTGGACTGCCAGGGAAATCCCCTGCATTGAATTATTATACACTATATTGTTACATATGACATTATATCATATATCATTATGTTATGCTTCATTTGTTTTGTTACTTTATACTATTTATTGTCTGCCTTTCCCCACTACCTCATGCTACATGTTTTCATGACCACCTAATGTAGTACCTACACCACTCACGTATTCCATATTTATGCCTGCGCTTCTTGCCTGTTTCCTCAACTTGGCTGGGAGCTCCATAAGGACGGGAACGTCTGCTGTCTTACTATTTTAATCTCAACACTTAGAAATGTACCTGCTAGTAAATGCCCACAAATATTTGTTAAGTGAGATTGATTCCAATAAGTGAAATGTTTCAGATTGGCTTGCTAAGAAAAACCCTGGGTTAAAACACCAAATTAGGATGTTTTAAAATTTTGATCGCTTGGAGAACAGGCTTTCAGCAAACAGGCATTCTGGAAGATAATTCGGGGAGGCATTGCTTTCCGCAAAAGAAGGGTTTCATGAAAAGTTTTGGTTGGGGCACTGAGTTGTAATAGACCTCAGATGCTGATGTGCGTTGCGATCCAGTCCACCCTGTAGACATTTCCAAGTGGGTGAGTGAGGATGGAATGGTTTCAGCAAGTCAGGATTGACACTCAGTGGATGTAATTGTCTGGAAATTTAGGAAGCACTGGCCTGGAACATAGTAGGCATGTGATAAGAACTGTCTGACTCACTTCACTTAGTATGATGCTCTATAGGTCCGTCCATGTCGCTGCAAATGGCATCATTTCAGTCTTCAGTAAAATAAATTTTAAAAAATTAAATGGAAATAATAAAAAAAAGAATTGTCTGAGAGCAGAAATGAAGAATTATAAGGGAAACCTGCCCATGGTTCCCTGTGAAACGACACAGGCTCATAACAGCATGTAGGGACCTGCAAGGGGTGTGCAAAGCTAGAAATAGGCTTTGGAGCAGTTTTAAGTAAATAATTAGAAAGGGAACCCTCTTGCACTGTTGGTGGGAATGTAAATTGATACAGCCACAATGGAAAACAGTATGGAGGTTCCTTAAAAAACTAAAAATAGAACTACCATATGACCCAGCAATCCCACTACTGGGCATATACCCTAAGAAAACCATAATTCAAAATGAGTCATGTACCACAATGTTTATTGCAGCTCTATTTACAATAGCCAGGACATAGAAGCAACCTAAGTGTCCATCTACAGATGAATGGATAAAGAAGATACGGCACATATATACAATGGAATTTTTTTTTTTTTTTTGCGGTACGCGGGCCTCTCACTGTTGTGGCCTCTCCCGTTGCTGTGCTCTGGACGCGCAGGCTCAGCGGCTATGGCTCACGGGCCCAGCCGCTCCGCGGCATGTGGGATCTTCCCGAACCAGGGCACGAACCCGTGTCGCCTGCATTGGCAGACGGACTCTCAATCACTGCGCCACCAGGGAAGCCCTATACAATGGAATATTACTCGGCCATAAAAAGAAACGAAATTGAGTTATTTGTAGTGAGGTGGATGGACCTAGAGTCTGTCATACAGAGTGAAGTAAGTCAGAAAGAGAAAAACAAATATCGTATGTTAACACATATATATGGAATCTAAAAAAGAAAAAAATGGTCATGAAGAACCTAGGGGCAGGACAGGAATAAAGACACCGACCTACTAGAGAATGGACTTGAGGACACGGGGAGGGGGAAGGGTAAGGTGGGACAAAGTGAGAGAGTGGCATGTACATATATACAGTACCAAATGTAAGACCGATAGCCAGTGGGAAGCAGCCACATAGCACAGGGAGATCAGCTCAGTGCTTTGTGACCACCTAGAGGGGTGGGATAGGGAGGGCGGGAGGGAGGGAGATGCAAGAGGGAAGAGATATGGGGATATATGTATATATATAGCTGATTCACTTTGTTATAAAGTAGAAACTAAAACACCATTGTAAAGCAATTATACTTCAATAAAGATGTTAGAAAGAAAGGAAGAAAGGAAGAAAGAAAGAAAAGAAAGAAAGAAAGAAAGAAAGAAAGAAAGAAAGAAAGAAAGAAAGAAAGAAAAAGAAAGAAAGAAAGAAAAAAGAAAGAAAGAAAGAATGAATGAAAGAAAGGAAAGAAAGAAAGAAAGAAAAGAAAGAAAGGAGAAAGAAAGAAAGAAAGGAAGAAAGGGAAGAAAGAAAGAAAAGGAAGGAAGGAAGGAAGGAAGGAAGGAAGAAAGAAAGAAAGAAAGAAAGACCACACCAGGCCAGGAGGCAGATGTAGAGGCAGAAAGAAAGATGTAGAAAAATATACAGGAAGTCTCTTAACATTACCTTGGAACATTAAAGGGGAATTCATTTTCTTTATATGAAAAACACCTAAAACTTTTTTTTTTTTGAAGTATAGTTGATTTACAATGTTGTGTTCATTTCGGCTGTACAGCAAAGTGATTCAGTTATACATATGTATACATTCTTTTTTGTATTTTTCTCCATTGTGGTTTATCCCAGGATACTGAATGCAATTGAATACAATTCCCTGTGCTATACAGTAGGACCTTGTTGTTTACCTAATACTTTTATAATTAAAAATAAAAACAATAAAAGAGCAACTTTTAAAAAATCAACATTTTGAGTTTTAGAAAGCCACTTTGTACAGTACCCCAAGACTGAGCTAATGTATTCCATCTTCATTGGGAATTTGTTAGCGCACACACGAGAGTTCACAGTATGAATAAGAAGAGGCTTCTGACACCTTGCTATTTTCTGCCCCAAAGTGTCAAATCGTGGGGATAAACTACAAACTACAACAACAGATACTGTAATAAATGCCCTCCCATAAGAATTTGTCCAAAGGGACTTTCTGCTGTCCCAAGAAGAGGCGTAAATGGAATTGTCCAAAGTTCACAGACTTTCAAGACCACATTATCACATTTACCCATCTCCTGCATATCAATTTTATTTCCCATGTCTATCTATCAAAAAAATGACATTAATTGGATATTTGCCCTTTAGTCTGTGGAACATGCTATGGGGAATGGGTAATTTTCACTTTTCAAGAAGAAAGTCTGTTATTTTAATTAAAAATAATATAATAAAATGATAGTAAATTGATATAATGTTAAAATTTTTTAAAAATGACCTTCTCCCAGTTAGAGGACCAAACCAAATACTGATTCTGTAAATTCTTACTCATTGTGAATGATGACAAAACAAACAACCAGAAAGAAGGCTTGCTTTTTACTTTTATGGAACAAGTGAAGGTATGTAAATTAAAAGAATTAAACCTGGCACATGAAAAAAATAAAAGCAAATACTGTTTTACATCATTCAAAAAAAAAAGAAAGAAAGAAAAAGAAAACAAGGTTGTCAGAACCTGAAAATTAGAGAAACTGACTAAAAACAGGTCCAGGGAAATAACTGCAAAACAGAGGGTGTATTTAAATCTGTTTACTGTCAGGAAGTGAATGTCTTCCTAACACTGACCACAGGGCGCTGAGGCTCCTAGAACGCAGTTCCGTTGCTTAATTACGCGGCAATGTATATATTTCTTGGAATCCAACCTGGCTTTTCAGCCTGGAGGAAAATCCCATGATAGGTTGATGAACTGAACTTGCCTCTGGAAACTGGGCCATGTGTTAGAAATCAAACTGTGCTGTCTCAGTTTGCACCAACTTTCCAATCCATCCATCCTTTCCCTCTGCTTGGGAGGCATGTGACATGGAGGCTGACACCCGTTGGTATTCTCAGAGCCCTGGTCTTGTCATTGGTGAGGTGCGGAAATGACCCACACAAAGGCAGTGAGAGACCAATGGGATGTTTGATACAAACCACCCAGGACCTTGTGTCTGGCAGTGGGTTCGCGATACCAAAGGCAGCCGGCCACCTGAGGGTCAAGCAACCTGGGTCCCACTCCCAGCACTGCAACTGACCAGCTGTGAGGTTTGCCCGTGGGACCACCCAGCTCTGTGCTAGATGCCAGGGGGCCATGGCAAGGCAGCACCACGCATGGCCCCTGTCCTCCTGGAGTCTAAATCCAAATGGCGGGATGGATAGCAAACAACGGCTCATTCAAGTAAATATAAATGCCAACCGTCCACAGAAAAAGAATCACAAATGGCTCTTCTACGTGTGAAAAGATGGTCAGCCTCATCCACGGTAAGAGAAACCCACAGTAAAACCTTCATGTACCATCTCCCACTCACCAGTTAGACCAAGAAAAAAAACTTGATCACATGCTGTGTTGGCCAGAGTGTGGGGAATTCAGCAGCTCTCATAGGTGGCACTAAACAGACTGCTAAAAAGACACCTGTTTACAGCACAAAAGCTGAAACAAGAAGGCAGAACCTCATGAGGAGTTACTTAAATTTTTTCGCCACTTGGCATAAGTCCGTGAAACCTTGGTGAGCGTTGATTTGGGGTTATAATACATTTTAGGGAGTAGGCGAATTTGCAAACAATGGAATCTGTGAATAACAAAGAGGGACTGTGATTGTTAACAGTGGTTGTCTGTAGGGAAGAGGACCAGGTAGGTGAGACACAGGGATGGGAAGGAAAATTCACTGTTGAATGGGTAGTCTTTTCTCCTTTTTGGATCTTTGTATCAAGTATGTTTACTACGTAACCAAATAAATAAATGAAAGGTTTCAAGAAATTGTAACCGGAATTCCCTGGCTGTCTCCATGTTTCCACTGCAGGGGGCATGGGTTCCATCCCTGGTCGGGGAACTAAGATCCCGCATGCCGCATGGCCAAAAAAAAAAAAAAAAAAAAATTATAAAAAGAAATTGTAACAAGGACAAGAATTGGTTAACTCTGGTAAGACTTCATTCTGCGATCGGTAAAAAGGGGGTGAGGATATCGACATCAGTGGCTAGTGGTGAGGGTTTAAGAAGAGCAGTTAGGAAAAGGGCTTGGTACAGTGTCTGACCCATAATAAGCATTTGATAAAGAAGAGCGGAATTTTAATGAATTCCCTTCCCCACTCTTCTCCAGATCTTGACTCGTAAGGTGAAAAAGTCTTCAGCCCTGCTCCTAAATATTCTCCAGGCTTCTGTGACCCTGCTCATACCCCTCTCTTTTCTAAATTCTCTCCCCACTTAATCACTGGCTATGCCAGGCACTCTGGTTGCCTACTCCATACCCATTTTGCTCTTTTTAAAAAAAATTTAAAGCTCTGATTTTGCTCAGCATGGCAATGTGTTCAGTTACAAATATCCACCTCCCCAGAAATCCCTTGCACATGCATGAACAGATGAGCCAGTTCTGGCCAATGAGACAAGGACAAAAATCCTCTTGGCATTCCTTCTCCAATAAAAGGCAGAGGTTCATGAGGAGGAGGCATTTGGCCTTCCCTCTGACTTTCTGCCTGGAACATGGGTGTGATGCCTGGAAGTGCAGCAGCCATCTTGTGACCTTGAGGAAGACAGCCTTACACTATGAAAGGTGAGGAAGAAAGAGAATAGGAAACTGGGTCTTTGGTGAAGTTATTGAGCCATAAGAGTCCATCCTGAGTTGGGGAAGAAAAATAAAGCCCTGACTCATTAAGTCATTGTGGTAGGTTTTTCTCATGTGTGCAGTTGAGATAGGGCTGAACTGACATTGCTCCCAACAGAACTCAAGCACAGAGGATGTGAAGGTTCTTCAACCACCTTCCTCACTAACCTTTCTCCACAGATAACTCAGCTCAGGCCACAATCCAGTCACCAGCAGTGTATTCCAACTTCAGCCCAGATCTCCCTCCTCAGACCCAGCTCCCAAATGCCACCGCCTGAGGCTCTCAGACTTCTTACACTCAGGTCACTGCCTGAATCCCTCCACCCACAAATAGACTTCTCCTCTTGATCCCTATTTGGGGTCCTGGTTACCATCCACTCCATAAAACAGGACCAGCCTCACATCCAACTTTGGTCTGCCCTTAACAGCTCTGAGCTTCAAATCCTGCATCTCTAAACCGAAATGATTATAGAACTTGTTTCACATGGGGTGTGGTGAGGGTTTCGTTACGTCATCAGGCTTCTAGCTGCTTTCCCGGGAACAGAATGTGCTGACTGAGTAAATGCATAGATCCAGGGGGGTTTAGCAGTTAACCATGTCCTTGGACGCAGCTGCTTGGATACATGTGTGTGCACATGATTTTGGCAGATTTCGGTTGTTCTTAGTTTAAAACTACCGGCAGGGTCTGTGGGCTTTGGTGAAGCAAAAGGAAGATGGGTTGAAATGGATTCAGCATGGTATTTGCATGTGGACTGCATGCCAGAGGCTATTCTGAGTACTGGGGATAAAATAGTGGACGAGCAGTCAAAAGCCCTAACCCTGTGCTGCTGATGCTATCACTGGGGAGACAGATAGTGAGCAAACCAATTCATTTGGTTGTTGGATGTACAGGGCCAGGCTGTGAGGAGGGCATGAAACAAAACCAGCGGGATAAGATGCTACAGGAGGGTGCAGGGGCTGCCATCTGAATGCAGGGTGGGAAAGCAGTCAGTGAAGAACTCTTGGGGAGATGACCAGGGTTGGAGCAGAGACGTCCAAGAAGTGAGAGAGGGATGGAATTGCCAGATGGAGAAGATAAAAAGGATACCAGTTCAATTTGAATTTCAGATAAACAACAAATGCATGCATTATTTGGGACATACCTATCCTAAAAAATGATCCAACATTGCCACCCAAACTGAATCAGGGTCCCATGAACCATAAAAAAGGACATAAACATACCACATAAGCCAGCTGTCCCACTCCCAGATACTTAGTCAAGAGAAAATGACACTTATGTTCATACAAAGACTTGTACATGAATGTTCATAGTAGCTTTGTCTGTAGTAGCCACATACCAGCAGCAACACAAACGTCCATCAACAGGTAAATGGATACACAAATTGTGGTGCAGCCACACAGTGGAATACCACACAGCAATGAAGAGAAATGAATTATTCAGTGGAGAGAGGGAAGGAGGAGGGGCAACATGGGGGTAGGGGATTAATAGGTACAAACTATTAGGTAGAAAATAAGCTACAAGAGGGACTTCCCTAGTGGTCCATTGGTTAAGACTCTGCGCTTCCACTGCAGGGGGTATGGGTTTGATCCCTGGTTGGGGAACTAAGATCCTGCATGTCTTGAGGCTCGGCCAAAAAAGTAAATAAATAAGCTACAAGGACCTAGAGATTATCATAGTAAGTGAAGTAAGTCAGACAGAGAAAGACAAATATCTTATGATATCACTTACATGTGGAACCTAAAAAAATGATACAAGTGAACTTATTTATAAAACAGAAATAGACATAGACATAGAAAACAAACTTATGGTTACCAAAGGGGATGGCGGGGGAGAGGGAGAGATAAATTAGTAGTTTGGGATTAGCATATACACAGTACTATATACAAAATAAACAACAAGATCCTACTGTATAGCACAGGGAACTATATTCAATATCTTGTAACAACCTATAATGGAAAAGAATCTGAAAAAAATATATACATATATATAACTGAATCACTTTGCTGTACACCTGAAACTAACACAACAGTGCAAATTAAGTATAATTCAATTTTAAAAAAATGGTTAAGAAAAAATAAAATGAGCTACAAGGATACACTGTACAACACGGGGAAACTAGCCAACATTTTATAATAACTATAAGTGGAGTATCAACTTTAAAAATTGTGAATCTCTATATTGCACACCTGTAACTATATAATATTGTATACCAATTGTACTTCAATAAAAAGATTTAAAAATAAAATATTACTATAAAAGAAATGAATTATTGATACCTGCGTCAATGTGTAATTACCTCAAAATAATTACATTGAGTTTAAAAGGCCGGACAAGAAAAAAGTACATGCTATATGCTTTGATGTCGGTAAAACTGAAGAGGCAAACTAAATATAGTGGCACAAAGTATACTTTGGTGGTTTCTTAGGCAGGAGGGGTGGGGACGCACAAGGGGAGACTGCAAAGGGGAAAAAAGATAATTTGAGGGTGACAGGTGTGTTCAGTCTTGACTCTGGTGAAGGTTTTGTATACCTATATGTAGAGAGACGTATATGTCAAAACGTACTAAATTATACACTTTCACTATGCACGTCAATTTTATCGCATAAATCTGTCTTGACAAAATGAGGAGGGTTCATGGTCACACACCCTGGAGTGGTCTATCCAGTGGAAATCCCCACTGCCTCGTCTCCAACCCTCGGGCCCCTCGGATCACCTCAGAGACAGCTGCTGGCCTCGCGTGCCCTCGAGTTTTTAGTTCCTACGTGGAGTATTCTCAGCGTTCTTTTCCTTGTGCTCTGCTGTTCCCCATCACAGGACACAATCAAATAACCCCCAACCTCCACTCATGGCCAGACTTCCTCTCCCTTTTTTTTCTTCTTTAATTTTAATTGTGGTAAAATACACATAACACACAATTTACCATCTTCAAAAAAAAAAAAACACAAACCCGAACCAAACAGAATTTACCATCTTAACCACTTTTAAGTGCACAGTTCTGAGGCATTCAGAACATTCACACTGTTGTGCAGCCATCACCAGAGCTCTTTTCATCTTGCAAAACTGAACGTCCAAAACTTGCTGAACACTAACTCCCGTTCCCCTGCTCCGTCCAGCCCCTGGCACCCACCACTCTATTTGCTGCCTCTGTATCTGACTACTCTAGACATCTCATAGAAATGGAATCCTGTAGGGACTTCCCTGGTGGCACAGCGGGTAAGACTCCGTACTCCCAATGCAGGGGGCCCAGGTTTGATCCCTGATCAGGGAACTAGATCCCACATGCATGCCGCAACTAAGGTGCCTGTCTGCTGCAACATAGATGCAACTAAATAAATAAATATTAAAATAAAAACAATGAGGAATGGAATTCTACAGCATTAATCTTTTGCGAGTGGCTTCCTTTACTAGGCAGAATGTCCTCGAGGGTCGCCCGTGTTGTACTGTCAGAATTCCTTCCTTTTAAAGGCTGAATAATAGATAGCTAATGAGAACCTACCTACTGTGGAGCACAGGGAACTCTACTTAAGCACTGTGGTGACCTAAGTGGGAAGGAAGTCCAAGAAAGAGGTGTATATATATAGCTGATTCATTTTGCTGTACGGTAGAAACTAATGCAACATTGTAAAGCAATTATACCCCAATAAAATTAATTAAAAAAATAAAGGCCGAGTAATCTTCCCTTGTATGCACACACCGCATCCCGTGTATCCATTCACCCCTCCATGGACACTTGGGTGGCTTCCACATTTTGCCTACTGCAAATAATGCTGCTTTGAGCAGGGGTGCACGGATTTTTCGTTGAATTCCTGCTTCCCCTTCTTTTTTTGTTTGTTTGTTCTGGTTCGGATTTGTTTTGGGTTTTTTTTTTTTCAGTTTTATTGAGAAATAATTGTCTACATCACTGTATAAGTTTGAGGCATACAGCATGATGATTTGATTACATATACTACCGTAGAACGATTATCTCAATAGGTTCAGCTAACATCCATCATCTCCTGTAGATACAATATAAAGAAAAAAAAGAAAAAATTAAAGAATTTTTCTCCTTGTGATGAGAACTCTTAAGATATACCCTCTTAACAAGGTTCTATCTGTTATACAGCTGTGTTTCTCATTCTTTTCGGTGTATCCCCAAAGTGGAACTTTGGGGATCACATGTTAATTCTATGTCTGAGTTTCTGAGGACCCGCCATACTGTTTCCTTCTCAACTGCTGCTTGGTTGCCCGAGTATTGTACTTGGCAGACACCAGACCAACATCAGCCGTCCCTCCCTCCGTCCCCACCCAGAGGGCAGCCTCTCCCATGTTTCTGTCACCATCGTTTCAATCACAGGCTCATCCCTGGCCCCTCTCTCGCCCTCCCCCCTCCCCTCCCTCATCCAGTCCCTTTGCTTCTGGCTTGAAATGTCCCTCTCCCCCCACCCCCATTCAGCTCGTCCTCTTCAGGCTGTGTCCTCACTTGAAGTCTGCATCTCTCTTGGATCTATCCACGTCTCCCCACCCTCGCTGCCCGCAGCCCACTCTAACCCACACATCCCTGGTTCCTGGGTAGCTGGAGCAGCCAATAGCTCCCCAAAGCCTTCCTGAACCTCCACTTCCCATCATTAACCCACTCTCCTGTCTGGTAGTTACGGCAGCCCATCCACAGAGAGCCTGGCACATAGTGAGCCTTCAAAAATATTCACTTTTTTTCTTTCTTTTTTTTTTCCTTTTTATTGGAGTTGAGTTGATTTACAATGTTGGGTTCGTTTCAGCTGTACAGCAAAGTATATCAGTTATACACATACATATATCCACTCTTTTTCAGATTCTTTTCCCATACAGGTTTTGACAGAGTACTGAGTAGAATTCCCTGTGCTAGTCAGTAGATCCTTATTAGCTATCCATTTAAATATAGTAGTGTGTATATGTCAATCCCAATCTCCCAATTTATCCCTTTCCCCTTTTCCGCCTGGTAACCATAAGTTTGTTTTCTACATCTGTAACTCTACTTCTGTTTTGTAAATAAGTTCATTTGTACCATTTTAAAAAATACCACATATAAGCGATATCATATGATATTTGTCTTTCTCTGTCTGAGAAAGACACTTCACTCAGTATGACAATCAATAGGTCCACTATTTTATATATCTACCTCCATCTCTCCAACATTACACACATGTGTATCTCTATCAGACATTATATGTGTATATATATGGAGATATATATATTATGTATAACACATATAATATAGAAATTTAAATATATAACAATTTATATATTTATTATTTATTATGTATTTATCATATATAAATCCTTACATATATCATAGGTGTGTGTGTATGTGTGTGCGTGTAGAGGGGGAAAGAGATTCATGTAGAAAATTGCTAAAAAATACTTATGTTGGGGTGGTATGCTTATAATAGTTTCTTAAAGGTATTTTTAAAGATTTTTTTAAAATTAAAAATATAATATGCAATCTTTGAGAAACCTCAAACTATATCAGAAATGTAGAAAGAAAAATTGTAAAAATCCTTTCCACTTCCACAGGACCAATAACTACTGATGTTTTCTTGTTTTTTCCCCTCTTGAAATTTTTTGGTACAAAAGATGCATATGTGCCTGTGTACGTGTCCGTGTGCACACGTGCACACACATACACACAGTTTTGTTTCTATGGGAATGGAATCATATTCTACACTTTGTGCGGCAACTTGCCCCTCTTCGTTTTTTTGTGTGTGTATGTGGTACGCGGGCCTCTCACTGTTGTGGCCTCTCCCGTTGCGGAGCACAGGCTCCGGACGCGCAGGCTCAGCGACCATGGCTCACGGGCCCAGGCGCTCCGCGGCACGTGGGATCCTCCCGGACCGGGGCACGAACCCGCGTCCCCTGCGTCAGCAGGCGGACTCTCAACCACTGCGCCACTAGGAAAGCCCCCCTTCTTGGTTTTTTGAACCAACAGTCTGTCCTGGACAGTCTTTACCCCACAGTCGTAACCAGTATTAATGTTTTGTTTTGCCTTCCAGAGATTTCTTTGTGTGTACAAAAATATAAATACATATAGAAAAATATACACACATTTTTCAATAGGAGCAAGTTCAGACTCTATGTCCTGTTACTGACCTGATGGTCTTTCCTCTTTGTGACCCCTCAGCATGTCCCAGGCAACTTTCTATCCCCAAACGCACCACTGCATCAACCTCTGGACAGTGGCTTACGACTCCACAGAATGGACACAAGACCACCGGTTTTACCCTTCCCGTATTGATGGACAGAGTATCTACAATATTTCCCAATAGAATGTGCACTTCTGTGAGTCCTTCTGTAGGGGTAGTTACTGGAAGTATGTTTTCTGTGTCTGGGTGATGCCTATTCAAAACGAGGAGTTTTGTCTCCTACAAAATCCCCCTCCAAGAGGTCTTGCCCTTTAAGCCCTCATCCGCCCGCCGAGTGTGAGAGTACAAACTCACTCTCGACCTCCCCAACCCTGGCCTTTGCCGATATTCTCGTGTTTTGGTGAGTCTGCAAGTTAAACCCAGCGTTGCATTATTTCGACTTGCAGTCCCTAATCACCCAAGAAGTGGTGCCTCCTCCAAACCTTCCTGGACTTTTCTCTATTAATAATTTTCTTCCCATGGCTTCATCTTAACACTTAGGTGTTGTCCCTAACTGTGTCCATTTCCCTTCAGTCTTCCCTCCAATTTCCCTTCTACACAAACCAACTTATAAAGGATTAAACATTCAACATCAGAGACAGAATGGGACAAAATGGCCGCGCTGGAACACCGGGGTAAAAACTAGCCAAAACAGGATCTCAGGAGCGAGATGCGTCAAACAGCCGTGAAGCTGGGGGATGGAAGTCTCTCTTCCATCTGGAACTTGACATCTACGGAAGGCGAGCGCATTGTGAGTCTCCCAGAAGGAGCACAGCGTTGCCTGGCTACCCGGCAGCTGGCCTGGCTTTGTAGCTCCGAGGAGAATTTCAGCGTGGGATGCAAGCTGAGGTTCCAACAACAAATAGGCTGAAGGGTTTAACCCCTTCTTCTTGAGGAGCTCGAGCTGAGCGGCACCCTGGGCCCAGGTAGCCCCGGCCAGGTGATGGGACTTCCAGGACCTTTGATTTCCTTCGTTGCAAAATGTGCTCAGCGGGACTCGACGTGGTTGACGGCTATGTAGAATCCTTGAGATTTGTAACCCACCGGGCACTTCCTGGACCTGGTTTCCAGATGAGGGTCTTTCTACTCAGATGTAGGGCTTAGGGATGCTGGTTTAACTCCTCCAGCAGAGGGGTCTTGTCAGCAAATGAGGGCAATAACACCAGTCTTGGTTGGGTTGTGTTGAACTGCACGAGAACGGCCTCAAAAGAGTGGGAAGGTAGTGTCGAAATTCCCTGTTTCTCTTCCCTCCATCACATCTCTTCAAAACACTTACAATGGGTCTGCCCTCCTTGGTGACACTGTGCCCCACTGAACCTGCTTATGACTTTGCCATGGCTCCCCGGAAAGATTTCAACAAGGAATTTACCCAACGCACGGGGTCCGGCCTCCCCGGTCCCCTCTGCTCACCACACTCTGGCCTCCCTGGTTTTCCTTCTGTTCCTTGATCTTTCCAACATAATTCCCACCTCCAAGCCTCCCCCGCCCCTGTCAGGGCTGGCTCCTCCACACCTCATGGGGCTCGGGTTAAATAGCATTTCCTCGAAGAGGCTTCCCCCAACTCCTCCATCTAAAATAGCAGCTAGATGGCCAACAAACACATGAAAAGGTGCTCAACATCACTAATTATTAGAGAAATGCAAATCAAGTCTACAATGAGGTATCACCTCACACCAGTCAGAATGACCATCCTTGAAAAATCTACAAACAATAAATGCTGGAGAGGGTGTGGAGAAAATGAACCCTCCTACACTGTTGGTGGGAAGGTGGGAATGTAAACTGGTGCAGCCACTATGGAGAACAGTAGGGAGGTTCCTTACAAAACTAAAAATAGAACTACACTATGACCCAGGAATCCCACTCCTCGACATATACCCAGAGAAAACCATAATTCAAAAAGATACATGCACCCCAGTGTTCATTGCAGCACTGTTTACAATAGCCAGGACATGGAATCAACCTAAATGTCATCAAGAGAGGTATGGATAAAGATGTGGTCAGGCTTCCCTGGTGGCGCAGTGGTTGAGTCCGCCTGCCAATGCAGGGGACACGGGTTCGAGTCCTGGTCTGGGAAGGTCCCACA
Source organism: Lipotes vexillifer (assembly GCF_000442215.2). Taxonomy (NCBI): domain Eukaryota; kingdom Metazoa; phylum Chordata; class Mammalia; order Artiodactyla; family Lipotidae; genus Lipotes; species Lipotes vexillifer. The sequence goes on along the minus strand of NW_006785389.1, from coordinate 704,696 downwards.
TGCCGCGGAGCGACTGGACTCGTGAGCCACAACTACTGAGCCTGCGCGTCTGGAGCCTATGCTCTGCAACAGGAGAGGCCGTGATAGTGAGAGGCCCGTGCACCGCGATGAAGAATGGCCCCTGCTCGCTGCAACTGGAGAAAGCCCTCGCACAGAAACGAAGACCCAACACAGCTATAAATAAATAAATAAATAAATAAATAAATGTATATTAAAAAAAAAAAGATGTGGTACATATACACAATGGAATACTATTCAGCCACAAAAAGGAATGAAACTGTGTCATTTGCAGAGACATAGATGGACCTAGAGACTGTCACAAAGAGTGAAGTAAGTCAGAAAGAGAACAAATATTGTATAATATCGCTTATATGTGGAACCTAGAAAAATGGTATAGATGATCTTATCTGCAAAGCAGAAATAGAGACACAGACATAGAGAACAAATGTATAGATACCAAAGGGGAAGGGTTGGGGGGGGGTGAGATCAACTGGGAGATTGGGATTGACATATACACACTACTGCGTATAAAATAGATAACTAATGAGTACCTACCGTATAGCACAGGGAATTCTACTTAATACTCTGTGGTGACCTAAATGGGAAAGGAATCTATAAAAGAAGAGATATATGTGTACGTATAACTAGATTCACTTTGCTGTACAGCAGAACTTGACACAGCAGTTTAAAGGAACTACACTTCAATAAATAAATAAAAAATAAATAAAATAGCTGTTAAATCCAGGCTTCCTAACCCTAACCCTCTGCCCCAGGCCCTCCATGCCACTGGGCTTCCTGAACCCTCCACACACATTCTGTAGATCCCAGAGTAAAAACCACCACCACTGCCATCACCACCGCTGTGTTACTCAGAAGACCATCTCATACTCATCAAGGTGGGCACCTGTTGGTTCCCCCAGCCGACGTCCACACCCCCTTCATCCTGATCATAATGCTTTGCCTGGGGAGCCAGACCACCCCCACTCTCCGCCCTTGCAGTCTGAGTGGAGATGACATCATTTCCTGAACCCGGAATGGACGGATGTATGTCCCAGGGCTGGCCAGTCAGCATCTTAGGGATTGACTCAGGGATGGGCCTGGAACTTTAGCAGAACTAACAGGAAAGAGGCACTGATTCACCGGGTATGTTCAGCTGGTAGGGCCCATGCCTGGAGCTGCTGGTACCCATCCTTGCCACCTTGGAGGGAGGGCCTATGTCAGAAGGAAGCTGGATCAGGGAAGAGCAGACCCCATGGACCAAGACATAAAGACTGCATCTTGATGACATCGTTTGAAATGCTGGATACAACTGTACCTGAAAGCACCTTGGGCTTCACAGATGTTTAGCCAATACATTTCCTACTTATTTCGTTTAAGCCAATTTGAGTTCATTTTCCCTTCACTTACATCTGAAATCCGTGCGACAGGTAACCCTTATCCCAAGCCCTTGTCACCACTCAGTTTCAAAACATTCAAGTCAACCCCGACTCTTCCCTCCTCTCCATCCCCCATATTCAGAGTTGCCATGTCCCGTGGAGTCCACCCCATAACTGTGTCTCCCATCTGTCTCATATTTTCTACTCTTCTGCATCCATTTCCCATCTCTCACACTGATATACCTCCTGAGTTACAGAACCCTAGTCCACCCCCCATTAATTCTCCACTGCTTGCTCCTTCCATCCACTCTTCCATCTCAAGAAGGACATCCCAGGACTTCCCTGGTGGTCCAGTGGCTAAGACTTCGCCTTCCAAAGCAGGGGGTGTGGGTTCCATCCCTGGTTGGGGAGCTAAGATCCCACATGCCTCATGAACAAAAAACCAAATCATAAAACAGGAGCAATATTGCAACAAGTTCAATAAAGACTTTAAAAATGGTCCAGGGACATCCCTGGTGGCACAGTGGTTAAGAATCTGCCTGCCAATGCAGAGGGCATGGGTTCAAGCCCTGGTTGGGGAAGATCCCACATACCATGGAGCAAATAAGCCCGTGTGCCACAGCTACTGAGCCCGCGTGCCTAGAGCCCATGCTCCACAACAAGAGAAGCCACCGCAATGAGAAGCCTGTGCACCGCAACGAAGAGCAGCCCCCCACTCACTGCAACTAGAGAAAGCCCATGCACAGCAACGAAGACCCAATGCAGCAAAAAATAAATTAATTAAAATAAAAATTTGAAAAATTGTCCTCTATTAAAAAAAAAAAAAGATCCACATCAAAAAAAAACTCTTAAAAAAAAAAAAGGACATCCTCCTGAAACACAGATGTAACTCGGCTACTCTCCTGCTTAGAAACGTTTCTTCAGTGACAGGAAACAGAAATTCTAACTGTTAACGCAAAGGCAAAGGAACAAAAGTAAGAGTTGTTTACTGAAGAACCCAGGAGCAGCTGGCTTCATGCCTAGGTGGACCCAGGTCCTCAGAAACGTTCGTCAGAGATCCATCTCCCCCCGCATCTCTAGGCTCTGATT
>NW_006785389.1:699718-702221 GCF_000442215.2 Lipotes vexillifer | reverse complement strand
AGCAGGAATCATCCCCAACCCTTCCCCAGAAATCCTAGGGCTGTGTCTCCTTGCCCAGGTGGAGTCACGTGATCATCCTGGGGCCAATTACAGTGGTTTCTGTTGACCAGGTAGAGGCCACAGGGGTGGAGGAGAGAAGCCAGCCCCACATAAGCCCCGTACGCTGAAGGGGCGGCAGAGAAGGCTTCCTAAAGGAAGAGGGCTTTATTGGTAAAAGAGTGAGTATTGGGTGAGCAAAACCTTATACTCACTGCACCCATGCGGAGCACACAGCATCTCTGAGGTCAAGTTCAGGCCCCATGAGGCTCTCCTGCGGTCTCCTCCGCAGTCACGCTTCACCTTGCCCACCACTGCCACTGTCACACCCTAGTTCGAATAAACGGCCCTACTTCCCTCGACTTTCCTCTCATCCTTAGACTTCTGCACTCTCAACCCTGATACCCGAGCAGGACCCTGTGGGGCTCCTGGACACAAAAGCCCTTCTGTACCCCCATTTCTTGCTTACAGGAAATGGGCTTCATTCAGCCTCCATGACCTTCCCTGAGTTCCAACTGGCAGGTTCAAACAGTTGCTAATAAGGGAAGGGAGGGGATGTGAGACAAGGGAGGAGCAGCCCTGGGGGCAAGGTCCTGGTTCCCCCTCAAGGGATACACATAACAATACCTTTCAGCTGTTTTGCAGACACTGAAACCCCCTCCAGGTGGTAGAAGTTAAAGGTGGTATGCCGCCCACAGGCATGGAGACCCCAGGGCAGTTGGAACCTGTAGGTTGATGACGCCGGCTGCTGCTTACCTCCCCACCAACCAACCAGAAGAAGGTCCACGAGCTGATCACACCCTCCTTGAACCATTCCTATAAGACTCCTCACTACCCGCTCCAGGTCGGGACACACAGGCTTGAGGGCGGGACCCCGCCGTGGCCCCTCACCTGGATCGGGACACACAGGCTTGAGGGCGGGACCCCGCCGTGGCCCCTCGCCTGGCAAAGCAATAAAGCTGCTCTTCTCTACGTCACCCAAAACTCTGTCTCCGGGAATCAATGTGGCCCCTCACCGGGATCGGGACCCACGGGCTTGAGGGCGGGAGCCCGCCGTGGCCCCTCGCCTGGATCGGGACACACAGGCTTGAGGGCGGGACCCCGCCGTGGCCCCTCGCCTGGCAAAGCAATAAAGCTGCTCTTCTCTACGTCACCCAAAACTCTGTCTCCGGGAATCAATTTGGTGTCAGGATACAGAGGCCGGATTCGGCTTCAACCCCAACGCTCATTCCCCTGTTCCCCTCTTTTCAACAAGTTCCTGCTCAGCTTTGAGTCCTCATCCCATACATTACCCCTCCAGGAAGGTGGTCCTGAGACCCCCACAAATGAGATTTGGTGTCCGAAGGGGGTATGAGTGGGTTGACCTGTGTAGCACTCCCTGCCTCATTGGGGGTTCTAACCCTGTTTCTTATTCTGGGGACTGCTTTTCCTCTACCCACCCAAGGAGGCCTGTTGCAGTGTTCTGTGCGCCCTGGACACAGGGTGAGCGTGTGGCTCAAGCCTTGGGCGGGTTAAAACCTTTCTTCTGGGGACCAGGGAAGCAAGGCTGGTCCTCGCAGATGGATGACCAAGGAGTAGCACCGTTGTGACCTCATGGGGAAGCCTTGCATGACAGCACGCTGCCAGCACTCAGACTCAAGTGGTAGAGAGACAGCTGCTGGCTGCTCTCCATCACCTCGAGGACAGCTGCACCCCTACCTTCCCTCCCCGGGATATGGTTAATGGAGCCAAGAAATTCCCCCCCTTTGCCTAAACTAGTTTGAGTTGGGCAGAGGTCTGGTGGGGCTGGTTCAGTGCTGTCTCTTGACTCTGTCGAGAAGGAAGGGGTGATAAACTGTCAGGTGCTATGGGAGGTGAGACTCCACGGTTGGGTCTGTGAACATGCAGATTGCTGGAGGCCTTTCAGTAGGACAGCAGAGATGAAGGATCGGAATGGGGTGAAGACGGAGAGGGGATTTGGAGGCAGAGAGGGACTGCGGAGCTAGCTCAAAGGGAGGGGAAAGCAACGGCGCAGCAGCTGAACGGGGTGTGGGGTCAAGGTGGGCTTTGTGGGCTGTGGTCTACTATTACAGCGGGTCTGTGGACTGACAGGAATGGTCCAGGAGAGGAGGGAGTCTCAGTGATGCAGGAGAGGGGGAGAGTGCAAGAAGGATGCCCTTGAACAGAGAGGAGGCTGGGGTCCACGGGGACAGGGTGGCCTGGAGAGGAGCACAGCACCAGTGGAAGGAGGGCTGCCGGGGCCCAGACGCGGGTACAAAGGCGGTGTTGGAAGAGTGTGCAGTTCCCTCTTGACTCAAACAGTGGGTCAGGAGCCGTTGCCACACCTTCAGTGCTGGGCTTCCAGGAATAAGGAAGCAAGAACTGTGCAGGGGCCGGGAACCAGGGCTCTCCCTCCCAGACCACCCAGCCCTGCTGTGAACAAGCTAGTGGACAAACTACCCCCTCCCTTCAGGACCCACTTTCCCTA
>NW_006785389.1:689209-699689 GCF_000442215.2 Lipotes vexillifer | reverse complement strand
TCCCTACATGGAAAAAAGGGATCTCTGAAGGCATCCCTCCCAAGGATTATTGTGAGAACACATTGTGAGAATGCTTACTTTGGTACTTATCGTTTTCATTTTTATTAAAAAAAAAACCTTTTTTTTCTAGTTTATTTTTTGGCCACGCTGCACGGCATGTGAGACCTTAGTTCCCCTACCAGGGATCGAACCTATGTCCCCTGCAGTGGAAGCATGGAGTCCTAACCACTGGACCGCCAGGGAAGCCCCCTTTGGTACCTGTCTTTGATGAATGTTACTTATTGCGAGAATGAAACAGTATTCAATGAAATTCAGGAAGAGAGGTATCGGCAAAGTGCAGGGCTTACAAAAGGACTATGCCCCTTACCTACTGTACGGTATTATTATTATAATAATCTTATATATAATGTAGAATTAAGTATATAATACAATGTTATACATAATAATCATATACATAATTATATATGAATACACTGACCTTAACATATAATTATGTAATAATCAACACTAATAATACATGATGCGCTTATTGTAGACTGCCCATCACCTGTTTAGAATCCACAACAAGGTCCTCATTTCAGCTGACCCTGTGGAATAGTGCTTGGTAGGAATAAACTGGCGGGGAAATGATTAACAGGGACTTGGATATTTATTTGGAATCTGGGAGATGGGGCTACATACAATATGCAATCATCTTCCAGCAAAAGGTAACAGAAGCCTTTCTCCTAGATGCCCGGGAAAATGGGAGACGCTGCGTTATTTCCAATATATGCCTTTGGCTTGCTGCATTAACCTTAATTCTGGCATTTTTACTCCCTCCTGCCTTAAACAGTATTTCTACTGGTCTCTCGGCCTGGGGATCCCGAGGGTTTTCTTAAACCCCAGGACAAAGCGCCTCGGAGAGACTGGGGTGGGAAGCCTTTTATTTGCAAAGTGGTAGAACAGCCACGGTGAAAGGAGAACCCTGGAGCGCCTCTCTGGGAAACCGCTTCTCTCTCTTTTTTTTAAATTAATCTTTTATTGGAGTATGGTTGCTTTACAATGTTGTGTTAGCCTCCACTGCACAACAAAATGAATTAGCCTTACACATACAGATATCCCCTCCCTTTTGGACTTCCCTCCTATTCAGAAAGAGAAAAGCAAATATCGTATAATATCGTTTATATGTGGAATCTAGAAAAGCGATATAGATGATCTTACTTGCAGAGCATACATAGAGACGCAGTCGTAGAGAACAAATGTATGGATACCAAGGGGGAAAGGGGTGGGGTGGGAGGAACTGGGAGACTGGGATTGACACATATACACTATTGATACTATGTATAAAATAGACAACTGTTGGGAACATACTGTATAGCACAGGGAACACTAACTAATTCACTGTGGAAACCGCTTCTCTTCAGCCTTTCTTCAGCCTCTCTTCAGCCTTTCTTCAGCCTCTCTACAGCCTTTCTTCTCTGCTTGGAGGGCGTGCATGCCTCTGGGGTTACAAGTGACCTAATTTGAAGGCCACGGCTCTACTGACCTTAAGGTCCCCAATTCCTCTGGGAGCCTCCAGCCCTGGGCCCCCTCCGTCTTTCCCGGGACACTCCCAGGCAGCTGCACCAGACGGTGGGGCGCCAGGAGCCTCCTCTCCTTAATCCTTCTGGCTGGGTCTGGAGGCCCTTGGAGGGGCCAGAAGGCTTGTTGTCTTGTCTTTTCCCCTCCATCTCCCACCTCTGCAGAGGGGCACTGCCTGAGCCCCCAGCCCAACACCTGAGGTACAGACTTTCTTTTTCTCAGATTTCAATTTTTTAAAAAATTTTTATTGGAGTATAGTTACTTTACAATGTGGTGTTAGTTTCTACTGTACAGCAAAGTAAATCAGTTATACATACACATACATCTCCTCTTTTTTGGATTTCCTTCCCATTTAGGTCACCACAGAGCATCGAGTAGAATTCCCTGTGCTATACAGTAGGTTCTCATTAGTTATCTATTTTACACATAGTATGAATAGTGTTTATATGTCGATCCCAATCTCCCAATGCATCCCACTCCCCACTTCCCCCCTTGCTGTCCATACGTTTGTTCTCTATGTCTGTGTCTCTATTTCTCTTTGCAAATAGGTTCATCTGCACCATTTTTCCAGATTCCACATATATGCGTGAATGTACAATGTTTGTTTTTCTCTTTCTGACTTACTTCATTCTGTAAGACAGTCTCTAGGTTGCATATATACAATGCAAATGCATATATACAATGGAATATTACTCAGCCATAAAAAGGGACAGAATTTCTACACCAGCGAGGTCTAGGGAATGCAATCTGGCAAGGAAGGGAAAGAAAGTGTTACTCCTTCCATATCCAGGAGTGGAGGATGCCTTGACCCTATTAATGTTTCCATATTCAGGAAGGGGATAAGCACAGGCCCTGTAAATGTTTCCATGACCAGGAATGGTAGACAGAGCCCCTGCCTCTACTCCCATCCCCTTCTGGGGCAGGTGACCCAATAAAGCTTGTCTCCAGAGGCTGTTAGAAGGAGTCAGGCAACAACGGAAGCTTCTGCCATACTCCCTCCCTTGCAGCCCCACTCAGTCTCAGCCTTCCCTAAGGCCCCACTCAGCCTCAGATTCCTGCAAACCAGAGGAGGGGAGTTGGGGGTGGAGGCAGAAGGGTCTCAGCCCATTCACCCTGCAAACCGAAGGGCAAGATGGCTCCCAGTTTCCAGCCCTGGTGCAGAGCCCTCTGGGGCCCCAGGAGCTAGGGTCCGTCCCTTAGATGCCAGATATCAGGACAATGACAGGTGGGTCCCCTCTGGAAGCCCCTGTTCTCCCTCTGTGGTGGCAACCAGAGGAATTCTGAGACCTTGCCTGCGACAGTCAGATGTGAACTATAAATAAAATTCTATCAGACACCAACAATGGAGCATTCACTCATCCAACAAGTATTTTGCATGCCTAAGTCCCAGGCACTGTGCTAAATTCTGGGGAGTCACAGGAGCTCAGGAAGATGTGCCTTTTCCCCTGGAGGGGGTGGAGTAGGGAGTGGGGGCTCTAACAAAGTCAAGGTTCATCCGTGCTGCAGCAGGTGTCAGAATTTCCTTCCTGTTTAAGGCTGGATCATTCCTTTGTATGGATGGACCATATTTTCTTTATCCATTCATTCATCAGGGGACATTTGGGTTGTTCTACCTCCTGGCTATTGTGAATAACGCTTCTAGGAACGTGACTGCACAAAAATCTCTTTGAGGGATATCTCTTCCCTGGTGGTGCAGTGGTAAAGAATCTGCCTTCCAATGCAGGGGACGCGGGTTTGACCCCTGGTCGGGGAACTAAGATCTCACATGCTGCCGGGGAACGAAGCCCGCATGCCACAACTGTTGAGCTCGTGTGCCTCAATGAGAGGTCACATGCCTCAACAAAAAGATCCCGCGTGCCGCAACTAAGATCCGACACAGCCAAGAAAATAAGGAAAATAAATTAAAATTTTGAAAAATATATTTAAAAAAACCATCTCTTTGAGATCCTGCTTTCAGTTCTTTGGGGTGCAGACCCAGAGGTGGGAATGCTAGACAGACACTCAGTCTGTTTTGCATGTTCCTTTTGCCCCAGCACAGTGTCTGGCCCTCAGGAAGGTCTTCGGAGGTAATAGCTGTGCCTAGAAAGGGTCTTGGAAAGAGTCCTGCTTCCTTGGCTCTCCCTGTGTACCCAGCAACTGCCAAGAGCTCCCAATATATGATCTCTTTTGAGGTAGGAACTGTTATGACACCCATTCCAAAGGGGCCCAGAGCGGTGAAACCCCTTGGCTGGGAAGAGCTGCAAGAAAAGCAAGGTTGGTGGGGCAGAGGCTGGGTCTATGGGAACTTCCAACAAACGCTAAGGGGCACGGTCTTCATCCTAAGAGGTGCCAGCTGGTTTTTAGCAGGGAGGGTGCTGTAGTTAGGTTTTTCTCCGGTGAAGACCCTTCTGACTGCAAGCCCGGAGTGCATCCGAAGCCATCAGAGTGGGGAAGACGGGTTTGGAGCTCTTTGCAAAATCCAGGAAGACACAGGGAGGCCCAGGCCAAAGATGTGGCCAGGGACTCAGGAGGAAGAGGTATGGTTCGAAAGGCATCTAGATGGACAGCTGGACGCGACTTAACGTGCAAGGCATGGGGCTGGAGAAGCCGTTGAAGGCACCCAGGTTCCCGCCTGGCACACCATGTGGCTGACCGGTAGCTCCCCTCCCTAAAAATGGGAGCACGCTTAGGTCGAAAAGGTTAGCAGGTGCTGGGCAGGGACCTCCCCAGGGAGGACCGGCTGCGTGTTTCCCCACTTGCTGGGCCTGCAAGTGTGTCTGTGGATCAGATGACGGCTGTGGGGGTGGAGAGGGCTGAAGGCAGGAAGGGGCAGGGAGGGCTGGGGCCGCGGAGCCCAGACTTCAGGGGACACAGCTGTCTGGCAGTGGAAGGGATCGGTCGTTTGGGCTGGCCTGTCCCCTGGTTCTCTCTTTTAGAGAAGATTGTTTTGTTCTTCTCGTGTCGAAAGGGATATTGTGGCTACTTAAGAAATTACATACTCAATACCTTCCAATAATCTATAAGGGGAAAGAACCTGAAAAAGCATATGTATGTATATGTATTTGTATACGTATTACTGAATCACTTTGCTGTACACCTGAAACTAACACAACATTGTAAAGGAACTCTATTTCAGTTAAAAGAGAGAGAGAGAGAGAGAAGACTAATAAAATAAAAATGCAAAGAAAAGAAATTACAGAAAAAATAAAATCACCTACATGCAGACCAACAAGATATGAACCCCAGAAATACTTTATTGTTTTCAAAGACTTTTTTTTGGATGTGGACCACTTTTTTAAAGTCTGTTTTGAATGTGTTACAATATTGCTTCTGTTTTATGTTTTGGTTTTTCAGCCGCGAGGCATGTGGGATCTTAGCTCCCTGACCAGGGATCGAACCCTCACCCCCTGCGTTGGAAGGCAAAGTCTTAACCACTGGACCACCAGGGAAGTCCCTGGAAACATTTTAGAGTATTTTCACCCATTTTTTTCAATGCAGATATACTCGTGAAAACCACTTTTAACGAAATTGTGAGGTACCATTCATTTACTCATCCAACAGTTTTTAGCTGAGTGCCTATTACGTGCAAAGCATCGTTGTAGGTGCCGAGGATACAAAAGCGAACGAAACATGAAATTCCCTGCCTTTGTGGCGTTTACGTTCTGCTTTTTTTCGTCTAAGATTATCTCACAAACCCTGCCCCTCCCCTCAGTAAACATTTTTTAGAGACATGACTTGTAATGACAGCTTACATCTTCATCCTATGGATATGCTAAAATGCATTTGCCATTCAGAAATAATTGGACTTTCCAGCTCATTTCCATTTTTTCATAAATGTAAAAATAAAAAGTGAAAATCCTTGTACATGCATTGTTTTGTGCCCTGCCACTTCCTTTCTTACAGAGAATCCCCAGGAGTAGAATTATAGTATTTGGTCAATGGGAAAATAGTTGAAGATTCTTGACAGAAGGTAAAAAAATTCTCCATGATCAGGCAACACAGAGATAATAATGACTCTTAAGGTTTGGGGATATTTATTTCATTATTTTTTCTATGCATACCTATCTATGTGTCTGTCTGTCTATCTGCCTATCTGCCTATCTATCTACCTACCTACATAGACTTTGCCATCATCGGAAACTGCATGTCTGAAATCTCGATATTAACTCATCTTTGCCCTCATCGCTGGCCCCGGTCCCTTTAGGTCTTCCCTCCTCCCAGCCCCCACACAATTCTGTGACTTATTGGCACATTCAGTTCACTACAGCCGACTTCAGCCCCTCCTGGTCTAATTTAAATTCCACGGTCCATTCTGACAATAACTGTTAGTGTTTTATTGCTCTGTAACAAACTACCACAAACCTGGTGGCTGGAGAAGGTGCCCATTTATCACCTAACCATTCTGTAGGTCAGAAGTCCAAGCAGGCTCAACTGGGTCTCTGTTTAGGGTCTCACGAGGCTGAAATAAAGCTGTGGGCCGGGCTGAGCTCTCCTCTGGAGGCTCTGGGGAAGAATCCACTTCTGCACTCTTCCTTCACTGTTACTGGTCGTGGTAAGCCAGCCTCCACCGTGGAAGTGGCTCTCCACTAGTCAAGCCTTCAGATGACTGAAACCTTGCCTGACATCTTTTTCTTTCTTTCTTTAAAAAATTGGGACTTCCCTGGCGGTCCAGTGGTTACGGTTCTGCACTTTCACTGCTGAAGGCGCGGGTTCAATCCCTAGTCGGGGAACTAAGATCCCGCAAGCCGTGCAGCGCAGCCAAAAAAAGAAGAAAATTGTAGTAAAATACACATAACGTAAAACTAACCATGTTAATTATTTTTAAGCATACAGTTCAGCAGTATTGAATACACTCATAACGTTGTGCAACCATCACCACCATCCATCTCCAGAGCTGTTTTCATCTTGCAAAACTGAAACTCTGTCCCCATTAAACACTAACACCCCATCCTCCTCTCTCCCAGCCCCTGGCAACCACCATTCTACTTTGTCTCCAAGAATTTGACGACTCTAAGGACCTAATATAAGTGGAATCATGCAGTATCTCTCCCCTCTACAATGGTTCCAATTTCCCCACATCCTTGTCCACATTTGTTATTGCCTTTTCTTTTTCTTTTTCTTTTTCGGAGGGTAGCCATCCCGATGGTGTGAGGTGCTTGGGGCGGTGGTTTGCCGAGGAAGTGTTTTACGCTAGGAGAGACATGACCTGTGCTTTCATGTTTGTCTGATGGCTGTTCGGAGACGGTTGTGCAGGGGTGAGAGAGGATGCCATGATAGAAATTTACTGCCCCCGTCAAGGGACAGATGGCAGTCGGCTCCAGAGCAGTACGATGGGGATAGAGAGAAGTGGAGAGATTTGAGATAGATTTTGATGGTGGGGATAGAAAAAAGATGGCAGTGAGGAGGGAAATTTATGCCTGGAAATCTCACTACAACACTCACACAAGGCCAAGTGTCCAGGTGAAAACTGCAGGCCAACAGCTTTCCATGGAATTTCCCCTGATTCGTGAGCTGAAAGCCCACCTAGAGCCCAAGCTACGAAGTTAGCCTAGGTACCCCACTAACACAATCGGCTCTATAGTACTGTACTGTAATAGGTTTATAATACTTCTCACACAAATAATACATAAAAAACAAACACAGGACTTCCCTGGTGGCACAGTGGTTAAGAATCCAGCTGCCAGTGCAGGGGACACAGGTTCGAGCCCTGGTCCAGGAAGATCCCACATGCCGTGGAGCAACTAAGCCTATGCGCCACAACTACTGAGCCTGCGCTCTAGAGCCCGTGAGCCACAACTCCTGAGCCCACGTGCCACAACTCCGGAAGCCCACACACCTAGAGCCTGTGCTCCACAACAAGAGAAGCCACTGCAATGAGAAGCCCGCGCACCGCACGAAGAGTAGCCCCCGCTCACTGCAACTAGAGAAAGCCCACGCGCAGCAACAAAGACCCAATGCAGCTAAAAATAAATAAATAGGGGCTTCCCTGGTGGCGCAGTGGTTGAGAGTCTGCCTGCTGATGCAGGGGACACGTGTTTGTACCCCGGTCCAGGAAGATCCCACATGCCGCAGAGCGGCTGGGCCCGTGAGCCATGGCCGCTGAGCCTGCGCATCCGGAGCCTGTGCTCCGCAACGAGAGAGGCCACAACAGTGAGAGGCCCGCATACCGCAAAATAAATAAATAAATAAATAGGTAGATAGATTTTTTAAAAACACAGAAAATAAACATTTTTAATGTACAGTGCCTTGAAAAGTACAGCAGTACAGTACAACGGCTGGCATCCAGGGGCTGGCATCAAGTGAACAGGCAAGAAGAGTTACTGACTGGAGGAGGGAGAGGAGGTGGGAGACGGTAGAGCTGAAGGATCCTCAGCCATAGGAGACGGAGGGCCAGCTGCCATTTCACTCACGCCTGACGTTGACGGCACAGGTTCTGGTTCCTTGCTGGGTTCAGTTCTATCTACCCTCTTGAAAAAATGATCCAGTGATGTCTGGGTAGTAGCTCTTTTTTTCTTGTCATAGATGACATGGAAGCACTGGATTGCATTCTGAACAGCCGCTGCAACCTTCGTGTACTGTTCTACATTTGGGTCCTGTGCCTCAAAAATTAACATTGCCTCCTCAAATAAAGAAAACCCCCTTGCCATTTCCTGCATTGTGAATCTCTTCTTAGCAGTACCAGCTACATCACCGCTGCTTGCTTTGAACAACCTGGGCTTGAAATAAAGATACTGTACTACTGTACTCTATACAGTACTGTACAGTAAAGTACACAAGACCACAACCACTTGTACAGGATGCATGCACATGACAATGTACGCCAGACACGTGAACTAACTTACGTGATTGGACATGCGAACACATGTACGCATCTTTGAAGGTTCGCAACTTGAAGGTTCATATGCAGGGGACTTACTAGATATGGAGACGGTGGCCGGGAGAGGCTTGTGTTGACATCCATGCTTCTGCCTGTGATAGGTATTTCCCTTCCCCAAGAGATGTGTTGGTGGGGCTTGGATTCCCAGAGACTTTGGAGGTTAATGACCAACCAAAGGTCTTGCTCCCTGAGAACGAGAGATCAATTCCTTCCAGGGAAGGAATGCCAGCTCGTCCAGGACAAGTCTGGGAGCAGCACTGGGGGCATTTCTGCTTCTCTCATTCTCCTAAGCTCCCCTCTTGAAAAAGGACTGGGGCCCCAGGAGGCAGATTTGGGCAGAAGATGGGAAATGGGCAAGAACAAATCTCTCCTGTAAGTGTGGACTGGGCTCCCATCCCGTTTGCTGGGTCACAGAGAGGCCAGGGTTCCTGCTGCCGCCCTACCCGGGCCTGAAATGCTTGGGAATCCCAGCGTGAATCGTTCATCATGGATTGTTTTGCATTAGATGTGATTTTCTTTAAAAACATTGTATTAAAATATTGTATGTCTTTAAAAATTTTTTTTTAATTTTTATTGGAGTATATAGTTGCTTTACAATGTTGTGTTAGTTTCTGCTGTACAGCAAAGTGAATCAGTTATACGTGTACATATATCCCCTCCTTTTTAGGTTTCCTTCCCATTTAGGTCACCACAGAGCATTGAGTGGAGTTCCCTGTGCTATACAGCAGGTTCTCATTAGTTATCTACTTTATACATAGTAGTGTATATATGTCAATCCCAATCTCCCAGTTCGTCCCATCCACCCCTCCCCTTGGATACTTGGTATCCATAATTTTGTTCTCTACATCTGTGAGTCTATAATATTGTTTATATGTGGAATCTAAAATATTATACATGTTGATTACTGAGGTTTTTTTTGGTGCCTCCTTAAACTTTGGGAGACTCGCCTAACCCCCGCCTGGGCCCTTAATTGGTGTGAAGTGCAGGCTGCTGGTTCCAGCCCTGTGGAATTCGCCTGGGAGGACAGGACACATAGGAAGAAGTGACCCCAACTCTCTGGGGCTAATTAACACCTAGAGGCAGAGGCTAGAGTGTGATGGATCCATACGTTCACTATTCTCCACTCTACTTTTGCTCAAGGAACATTAGATTCCCCAAGCTGAAGCTGACCCAGGTGGGAGGGGCAGGCAGGCAACCAGTGCGCATTCCAGGAGAGAGAGAATTTATGGGAAACGCATTTGGCTCCTACGGAGAACTCATGGCATGTGTCCAGAAACCAGGGATAATAAGGACTTCGTATCTCCCACCGGAGGAAAGAAACATGTCCTCGGAAAGCACAGAGAGCTTAGAAATGCAGAAATCACCTGTTACCATGTATGTAGTTGTGCGTTTACTCTCTCAAAATACAATGAGACTACTACTCTGTTATGGGCTGAATTCTAATCCCCCCAAATTCATGCACTGAAATTCTAACCCCCATCACCTCAGAATGTAACTGAATTTGGATTTAGGGCCTTTAAAGAGATAGGTAAGGTAAAATGAGGTCATTAGGGTGGGCCCTAATCCATTGATCCGTGTCCTTATAAGAGTGAATAGGGACGCACAGGGGGAAGACCATGTGAGGACACAGGGAGAAGGCAGCTGTCTAAACGCCAAGGAGAGAGGCCTCAGGAGAAACCAACGCTGCTGACACCTTGATCTCGGACTTCCAGTCTCCAGAATCATGAGACAATACACTTCTGTTGTTTAAGCCCCCCTAGTCTGTGCTGCTTTGTTACAGCAGCCCTAGCAGACTAATACGACTTAACATCTGAAATGAAAGGACAGTGCCGAGTTTATTTTTCACCATAACAAGGGCGAGCTGTGATAGTCAGGCAGTCTCTCTGCACAGAATGGACTGATTTCATGCAGGTTTTGCCTTTCGGAGGTTAGCGGGCCTTTGGAGGCATAAACAGCTTCACGCTGTCTGTAGGACTGTGGTCTCTCAAGTGAGACCCATGTTGATTGGTTGGCACCCAGAGGCGTGTTTATCAGAGTGAGTCCGTCCTTGATAGGCTCTTTCCC